>NC_052166.1:68171380-68484074 GCF_902713615.1 Scyliorhinus canicula
ATACTCTCTAACACACACACACACACACAGATACTCTCTAACACACACACACACACAGATACTCTCTAACACACACACACATACACAGATACTCTCTAACACACACATACACACACAGATACTCTCTAACACACACATACACACACAGATACTCTCTAACACACACACACACACAGATACTCTCTAACACACGCACACATACACACACACAGATACTCTCTAACACACACACACACAATATACACACACAGATACTCTCTAACACACACACACACACACACAGATACTCTCTAACACACGCACACATACACACACACAGATACTCTCTCACACACACACACACACATACACACACAGAGATACTCTCTAACACACACACACACACATACACACACAGATACTCTCTAACACACACACACAGATACTCTCTAACACACACACACATACACACACAGAGATACTCTCTAACACACACACACACACACACATACACACACAGATACTCTCTAACACACACACACAGATACTCTCTAACACACACACACAGATACACACACACAGATACTCTCTAACGCACACACACACACACAGATACTCTCTAACACACACACACACACAGATACTCTCTGATGCACACATACACACATACACACACAGATACTCTCTAACACACACACACAGATACTCTCTAACACACACACACACACAGATACTCTCTAACACACGCACACATACACACACAGAGATACTCTCTAACACACACACACACACATACACACACAGATACACACACACACATACACACACAGATACTCTCTAACACACACACACATACACACACAGATACTCTCTAACACACACACACACATACACACACAGAGATACTCTCTAACACACACACACACATACACACACAGATACTCTCTAACACACACACACATACACACACACAGATACTCTCTAACACACACACACACACACACAGATACTCTCTAACACACACACACACACAGATACTCTCTAACACACACACACACATACACACACAGAGATACTCTCTAACACACACACACACATACACACACAGATACTCTCTAACACACACACACATACACACACACAGATACTCTCTAACACACACACACACACACACAGATACTCTCTAACACACACACACACACAGATACTCTCTGACACACACACACACACATACACACACAGATACTCTCTAACACACACACACACACAGATACTCTCTAACACACACACACAGATACTCTCTAACACACGCACACATACACACACAGAGATACTCTCTAACACACACACACATACACATACACACAGATACTCTCTAACACACACACACATACACACACAGATACTCTCTAACACACACACACACATACACACACAGATACTCTCTAACACACACACACAGATACACACACAGATACTCTCTAACACACACACACACACAGATACTCTCTGACACTGACACATATACAGTCATGCACACACAAAGGGATACTCTGATACACACAGACATACACACACACACACATACACACTCGCACACACAGGTATACCCTTACACACACACTCACACACAGACACACACACACTCTCTCACATGGACACATAGACCCACAAACACACACACAGATACTCCCTGACACACACACTCTCTCACACAGACACACATATACATACCACTCACTCACACACACACACTCACACTAACTCACACACACTCACACTAACTCACACACACACACACTAACTCACACACACACACACTAACTCACACACACACACACTAACTCACACACACACTAACTCACACACACACACTAACTCACACACACACCCTAACTCTCACACACACACACTAACTCACACACACACACTAACTCTCACACACACACACTAACGCGCACACACACACTAACTCACACACACTCACACTAACTCACACACACACACACTAACTCACACACACACACTAACTCACACACACACACACACACACACTAACTCACACACACACTAACTCACACACACACTAACTCACACACACACACTAACTCTCACACACACACACTAACGCACACACACTCACACTAACTCACACACACACACACTAACTCACACACACACTAACTCTCACACACACACACTAACGCACACACACTCACACTAACTCACACACACACACACTAACTCACACACACACACTAACTCTCACACACACACACTAACGCACACACACTCACACTAACACACACACACTAACTCACACACACACTAACTCACACACACACACACTAACTCACACACACACTAACTCACACACACACTAACTCACACACACACACTAACTCACACACACACTAACTCACACACACACTAACTCACACACACACACTAACTCACACACACTCACACACAAACGTACACACACAGACATACACACACTCACTCACTCACACACAGACACAATAATAATTGGTTATTGTCACAAGTAGGCTTCAATGAAGTTGTATACACTCACTCACAAACACACACAGATACTTTCTGACACACAGACACACACACAGATATTCTGACACACACTTTCTCACACACACACATACACATAATCACACTCACACACACTCACACACAGACTCTCTCTACACTCACACATACACATACTTAACACACTGAAACACACACATAAATACACAAACTCATTGACACACTCCCTGATGCACTAACACACACAGTGACAAACACACAACTACTTGCTCTCACACTCTCATAGAATCCCTTCAGTTCAGAAGGAGGCCATTCGGCCCATCGAGTCTGCACTGACCCTCTGAAAGGTCTCCCCACCCAAGCCCATTCCCCCACCCTATCCCCGTAACCCCACCTAACCTTTGGATATTCGGGGCAATTTATCGTGGCCAATCCACCTAACCTGCACATCGTTGGACTGTGGGAGGAAACAGGAGCACCCGGAGGAAACCCACGCACAGACAGTGACCCAGGCTGGAATCGAGCCTGGGATCCTGGCGCTGTGAGGCAGCAGTGCTAACCACTGCGCCACCGTGGCGCCCTCCCGCCACCCCTTCCTCGACCTCTCATACTCGCTCACTCACCCACACAGGATGGGAAAGTGTGCCGGAGGTTTATTAAGAGGCAGAGTGGGAGAATGAAGAGAACTGGATGCGATAACTGGAGTGAAAATGAAACAGAAGAAAAGGAGGAATGTACCGCAAGGCACAGATCGAATGGGCAACGCAGGAGAGAATGGAGGGAGGTAGAGAGGGGGGGGTCTGTGTGTTACCTGTGATGCACTATCAATTACAACGAGACAAGAGTATAGAGTAATCGAGGCTTTATTAAGCAGAGCTGTGTTGCCTCCAGCAGTTGCTACCAGAATGGAAGCAGCTTGGTGTGCACACACATTTATACTCAGCCTACTGGGCGGAGCCAGCAGGCAGGGATTTACCCTGTTCCAATGGTACAGGAGCCTTACCGTATTACCTCTAATAATCATCGTTACAACTATTATACAATCAGTGGTGACTACCACATTCACCCCCTGTTAAAAAAGAGTCCAGTGGCGATGGTGGAAAAATTTACAGTTTGGTGAAAAATTAAAGTTTACAGTTTGGTAAAAATTTACAAATTCAGTCGGTCGGGGGCCCTGATCCTCCGCTGTGAGCGTCTCAGTCCCGGTGGTGATGCAGGCGCCGACTTGGTCGCCTGTGACTCCGGGAGTGTGTTGTCCGCATCTTCATCCCCGGGTGGAACCAGTGGGAGGACGGATCGTCCTGGGGCGGGGGCTGTGGTGAGGTGCGGTGGGGGGAGGGTGGGTGATGCCGGGGCAATCGGAGGGGGGGGGGTGTCGGGTGGTGGGTCGTGGGTGGGGATCCAGCTGGCGCCAGATCCCAGAGGGAGACTGTGTCCTGGTGCCCATCGGGGTGCGCCACGTAGGCGCACTGCGGGTTTGCGTGCAGCACTTGTACCCTTTCGACCAATGGGTCCGCCTTGTGGATCCGCACGATGGGTCCAGGAGCTGTCAGCCATGTTGGGAACGAAACCCCGGAGGTGGACTTGTGTAGAGGGATGGATGAAGCTTTCCGGGCTCCCGGAGTCGAGAAGGCAGGACGTCTTGTGCCCATCGACTGTAACCGTCGTCGTCAGGTTTGCGAGGTTGTGAGGCCGGGACTGATTGAGTGTGATGGAGGAGAGTTGTGGCTGATGTTGGTCAGCTCCGGGCTGGTTGAGTGTGATGGAGGAGAGCTGTGGGCCCCGGGCTGGTTGAGTGTGATGGAGGAGAGCTGTGGGCCCCGGGCTGGTTGAGTGTGATGGAGGAGAGCTGTGGGCCCCAGGCTGGCTGAGTGTGATGGAGGAGAGCTGTAGGCCCCAGGCTGGTTGAGCGTGATGGAGGAGAGCTGTGGGCCCCAGGCTGGTTGAGTGTGATGGAGGAGAGCTGTGGGCCCCGGGCTGGTTGAGTGTGATGGAGGAGAGCTGTGGGCCCCAGGCTGGTTGAGTGTGATGGAGGTGAGCTGTGGGCCCCAGGCTGGTTGAGTGTGATGGAGGAGAGCTGTGGGCCCCGGGATTGGTTGAGTGTGATGGAGGAGAGCTGTGGGCCCCGGGCTGGTTGAGTGTGATGGAGGAGAGCTGTGGGCCCCAGGCTGGCTGAGTGTGATGGAGGAGAGCTGTAGGCCCCAGGCTGGTTGAGCGTGATGGAGGAGAGCTGTGGGCCCCAGGCTGGTTGAGTGTGATGGAGGAGAGCTGTGGGCCCCGGGCTGGTTGAGTGTGATGGAGGAGAGCTGTGGGCCCCAGGCTGGTTGAGTGTGATGGAGGTGAGCTGTGGGCCCCAGGCTGGTTGAGTGTGATGGAGGAGAGCTTGGGCCACGGGCTGGTTGAGTGTGATGGAGGAGAGCTGTGGGCCCCAGGCTGGTTGAGTGTGATGGAGGAGAGCTGTAGGCCCCAGGTTGGTTGAGTGTGATGGAGGAGAGCTTGGGCCACGGGCTGGTTGAGTGTGATGGAGGAGAGCTGTGGGCCCCAGGTTGGTTGAGTGTGATGGAGGAGAGCTGTGGGCCCCGGGCTGGTTGAGTGTGATGGGGGAGAGCTGTGGCTG
The DNA here is from genome assembly GCF_902713615.1 of Scyliorhinus canicula. NCBI lineage: Eukaryota > Metazoa > Chordata > Chondrichthyes > Carcharhiniformes > Scyliorhinidae > Scyliorhinus > Scyliorhinus canicula. The sequence continues at coordinate 68,176,518 of NC_052166.1, forward strand.
ATGTTGGGAGGCCCCAGGCTGGTCGGCGGTGGTGGCAGGTGACGAACGGCCAGACAAAGTCCCCGACGAGCAGGGGTCCTGAGGCACTGACCAAAATGGCGCCGAAGATGGCAGCGCCCATGGCGGGCGGCGTTAAAGATGGCGGCACCCACGGGTTGCATGTGGCAGGTGCAGGAACAATGGGCCGAGATACAGCGACGATCGACTGGGTCCGGCACACGGCAGCAAAATGTCCCTTCTTCCCGCAGGCCTTGCAGATTGCACTCCGCGCCGGGCAGCGCTGCCGGGGGGTGTTTGGTCTGCCCGTAGAAGTAGCATTTGGGCCGCCTGGTGTTGGCTGGCTGCCGCGCAGCGCAGGCTTGGGGTGGGCTGGGGGCGGCAGCTGGTGGGGCCCACGATGACCATGAGGGCGCTGTGCGGTCGGGGGTGTATGCCGTGCGGTCGGGGGCGTATGACTGTACGTTACGGGAGGTTACCGTTAGCAATCTGCCTGAAAGCCGCGAGGTTGAGCGTACCCCCTTCTAATAGGCGCTGGCGGATGTACACCGACTCCATGCCTGTAACGAAAGCGTTCCTGATTAAGAGTTCTGTATGTTCCACGGCCGAAACTGCCTGGCAATCGCAGTTCCTTGCCAGGATGTGCAGGGCACGCCAGAAATTGTCTAATGACTCACCGGGGAGTTGTTGCCTCGTGGATAGGAAGTGCCTGGCGTAGAGTTTGTTGACCGGCTGGATATAGTGTCCTTTCAGAAGCTCCACAGCTTCAGGGTAAGTGGGCGCATCCCGGATAAGGGAAAAAATCTCAGAGCTCACCTGTGAGTACAGGATCTGGAGTTTCTGTGCGTCCAAGGGCTGTTCAGTCGCTGATCCGAGGTAGCTTTCGAAACAAGCTAGCCAGTGGTGGAAGGCCAACGCGGTGTTGTCTCCTTGAGGGTGCAGCTGCAGGCGATCTGGCTTGATGCGTAGTTCCATCGCTGTAATATCTCTGCTTAATAAATTGATGCACTATCAGTTACAACGAGACGAGAGTAGAGAGTAATCGAGGCTTTATTAAGCAGAGATGTGCTGGCTCCTGCCGGTGTTACTAGAAATGGTAGCAGCTCGGTGTGCACACACATTTGTACTCCGCCTACTGGCCGGAACCAGCAGGGATGTGCCCCCGTACCTATAGTACAGGAGCCTTACCGTATTACCTCTAATAATCATTGTTACAATATTATACAATCAGTGGTGACTACAGGTGCAGCACGGTAGCATGGTGGTTAGCATCAATGCTTCACAGCTCCAGGGTCCCAGGTTCGATTCCCGGCTGGGTCACTGTCTGTGCGGAGTCTGCACGTCCTCCCCCTGTGTGCGTGGGTTTCCTCCGGGTGCTCCGGTTTCCTCTCACAGTCCAAAGATGTGCGGGTTAGGTGGATTGGCCATGATAAATTGCCCATAGTGTCCTAATAAAAGTAAGGTAAGGGGGGGGGGGTTGTTTGGGTTACGGGTATAGGATGGATACGTGGGTTTGAGTAGGGTGATCATTGCTCGGCACAACATCGAGGGCCGAAGGGCCTGTTCTGTGCTGTACTGTTCTATCTATGTCTATGTACCACAACCAGTGACCAGGAACCAGCAGTGATTCTGCTTTTCGTTATTCCCCTGATCTAAGGTTGTTTTCAGTAACCCTGATGCAGAACCTCCCAGGAGCCCGAAGCTGAGTCATTGTTGGGCAAGTGTTCACCCGAAAATCAAATACACACCTGGAGCTTCTGAGAGGCTGGATCGGAACAACTGATTTACTATCAAAATAAAACCAGCTGTTTTCACTGAAGTGCTGCTGAGGGGGGGGGGGGGGGCGGGTGGTGGTGATGGTTGAGGGGGTAGTGAGGGAGGAGGTGACGGGGGGAAGGAAGCAGGGACAGAGAGAGGTGGGAAGGTTGGGGGAAGGGTGTGGGATGGGAGTTTGGTGTGGGGCAGAGGGTAGGAGGTCAAGATGGGGGGAGAGTGAGGAAGGGGGTAGAAGTGGGGAGAGGGCAGAAGGGCAGAGAGGTGGAGAGGGTGGGTGAGGGTTCAGGAGGGTGTGGAGGGAGGGGAGGATAGGGGAAGGGCAAGGGCATTAGAGGGGAGGGGTGTATAGAGCAGGGGAGGGGAGATGGAGAGGGGGATGTGGGGAGATAGGGGGAGAGGGGGATGTGGGGAGATTGGGGGTGAGGGGGATGTGGGGAGATAGGGGGAGCGGGGGATGTGGGGAAATTGGGGGTGAGGGGGATGTGGGGAGATAGGGGGAGATGGGGAGAGGGGGATGTGGGGAGATGGGGGGAGAGGGGGATGTGGGGAGATGGGGAGAGGGGGATGTGGGGAGATTGGAGGTGAGGGGGATGTGGGGAGATAGGGGGAGAAGGGGATGTGGGGAGATTGGGGGTGAGGGGGATGTGGGGAGATAGGGGGAGATAGGGGGAGAGGGGGATGTGGGGAGATGGGGAGAGGGGGATGTGGGGAGATTGGGGGTGAGGGGGATGTGGGGAGATTGGGGGTGAGGGGGATGTGGGGAGATAGGGGGAGAGGGGGATGTGGGGAGATTGAGGGGGATGTGGGGAGATAGGGGGGAGATGGGGGAGAGGGGGATGTGGGGAGATTGGGGGAGAGGGGGATGTGGGGAGATAGGGGGAGAGGGGGATGTGGGGAGATTGGGGGAAAGGGGGATGTGGGGAGATAGGGGGAGAGGGGGATGTGGGGAGATTGGGGGTGAGGGGGATGTGGGGAGATAGGGGAGGAGGAAGGGTGGAAGGGGAGGTGGAATAGAGGGGAGAGGTAGGCAGGAGGGGGAGATGAGGCGTGGAGACCGGAGAGGAGGGGAGGGGGAGGGAAGTGCAGGGAGGAGGTGACGAGTAGGGAAGGAGGGGAGGTGAGTGGAGGGGAGACCCAGCCCTTCCCATTTTCCGAGACCCCGGAACCCACTCACTCCCTCCTCTTCCGGTTCCCATTAAACACATTCCCACCTCGGCGAAATGCTGGTCCCTTGGCATCATTCCTCTCCCGTGGACCCCAATTCCTTGTTGTACCACTCTCTGGTAATATCACCCCCTCAGGGGTCAGAACCTACACTGTATCAGATTCCCCTCCGACACCCTGAAACCCCCCCAGGTGATTAGAGGATGGAGCTGCCTCCCAATTGGAGGACGCCCACAGGATACGAATCTCAGTCGGGGAAGTGGACCCTGAGGGGAGTGGAGTTGAGAGTTATATTGTGGAGTATAGAATAAAGCAAATTGTATTCTGTCTATCTGGCTACGTGTGGAGTCCTTCCCTTCAGTCACAACACTGCCTCACCTCCATACTCCCAACATCTAGGCCCAAGCCTCTCCCACCCCCCACCCCGAACCCCGAATTCTCCAATCTCTACCTCTCCCTGACCCCAGATCCCCAGGTTTCTCTCTCTCTCTCCGAACCACCCCATTCCCCAACCTCTCAGTCCCTCTCCCCCGACCCCGCATTCTCTCTCTCTCTCTCACCCCCTCTCCAGGCCTCCATTTCGCAGTCTCACTCCCTCCTCGCACCTCAAATCCCCTCTCTCTGGCCCTTCATTCCTGACGCTCCCTCACCCCAGTCTGAGCTATGAGTGAGGCAGCTGCTCAGTGAGGTGGTGGGGGTGTGCGGAGGGTGAGAGAGAGGGGCCGGCTCTCTGCTCCTGTTCTCTGGCAGCTTGCTGTGTGACAGTAAATGAATTGTAGGATTGTTTCACCGTCTCCTCCCTCTCCAAATAGCAGCCCAGGGGCCTGTTCCACTGCAAACCATCAACCACAAATCATTTAAAGGTACTGACGCTGCCTCACCTGGGGCGGTGCTGACAACCTGCTCTCTGTTTGTCCCATCCTGCCTATTCTTGCTGAAACAATCAATCACTTTCCTTCAGTTCCACCTTTCCCAGCTACCTCGAGAGATTTCAGAGTCTCACTGTGTGCAGGAGCTGAAAACCGAGGCCTTCAATCACCCCACTCATCTCAAACTCCCCACCCAGCCACTGGGCCCAATCAGCACCTTCAGCATGTCAAACATCCTGAGTGACATGATATACAGGCACACACACACACACACACACACATACAGACAGGCAGCTAATGGACACAGAGAACAGGACATGACCAATAAGCAGGCAGGACACTCAGGGGTGGGATTTGACTATAAAAAACACGAGGAACTCACACTCCGCCTCTTTCCACTGATGAACATCTAAGTCAGTCAAGGGTGTTGTTACAATCTCACACCTCCAGCACGTGGCTAAGAGCTAGTCTGGTTCAGTCAGACAGAGTAACCACACTGCAGTTAGCAGAGAGTCGAACTCACAGAGAACTGTGCTAACTGTGCTATTAGTTCAATAAACCTGATTGAACGAACTTCAAGGTCTGGAGTATCTTTCTGATCTCAGCTGCATCCAGTTGCAGCCAGTGTTAGACCAGTGTACCTAACACGACATCGAGGTGACCAGATTTATCAACAACCCACAGTTACAGCGACCAAATGGTTACGTTACTGGATTAACAATCCAGAGTTCAAATCCCACCGAGGCGGCTGTGGGGGGAATTAAATGAAATTATCCAAAACAAAGAACTAGGTGTTGGAACCAACAATTCTACGGACACGTGCTTGTAGGATTAGAATAGCGGTTTTAATATACTTACAACAGAGCCAGCCTGTTAGCTGTTGAACTTTCGGTGAACTGGCCGGCTGACCCTGTGGCACTGATCTTTATACAGCAGCTCCCAGGGGAGGAGTCCTGGGCGGAGCCAAGGGAGGAGCCCAGTACAACTCTCGCGCATTCCCAGAACTACTCCCCCTGGAGGTCAGGTAGTGCAACTGCACTTACAATATAGACACATGTACATACAGATTATAATCCGGTGTGAATCACATTCACCACACTAGGCTATTGTTTTTTTTTTGTTTTTTTAATAAATTTAGATTACCCAATTATTTTTTCCAATTAAGGGGCAATTTAGCGTGGCCAATCCACCTACCCTGCACATTTTTGGGTTGTGGGGGCGAAACCCACGCAGACACGGGGAGAATGTGCAAACTCCACACGGACAGTGACCCAAGGCCGGGATCGAACCTGGGACCTCAGTGCCGTGAGGCGGTTGTGCTAACCACTAGGCCACCGTGCTGCCCTGCTAGGCTATTGTTAAAAATCCCACCTGGGTCACTCATCACCATCAGGGAAGGAGGTCCGTTAATTCGGCAGGCAATAGGGAGGGAAACTGTAATATTGGCCTGTATTTCAAAGGGAATGGAATTCAAAGAGTAGTGATGAGCTACGAAAAGCCACCAGTTAGGCCACATTGGGATTATTGTCTCAGTTTTGGTCTCCTTGTCTAAGGAAAGATACACTGGCATTGCAGGCAGTGCAGCAAAGGTGCACGAGGTTCATCCCGGGAACAGAGGGATTTTCGTTGAGGAGAGGTTGAGTAGGTCGGGCCTGTGCTCATTGGAGTTTAGAAGAATGAGAGGCGACCTTATTGAGACATATCGGATTCTCAGGGGGTTTGACAGGGTCGATGCTGAGAGGTTGTTTCCCCTTGTGGGAGAGTCTGGGAGCAGAGGGCAGAATCTCAGAGTGAGGGAGTCGCCCATTTCAGACAGAGATGAGGAGGAATATCTTCTCTCAGAGGGGAGTGAATCTGTGGAAATCTTTAGCGCAGAGAGCTGTACAAACTGGGTCGTTAAGTGTGTTCAAGGCTGAGAGAGACATTTTTCTAATCATTGAGGGAATCAAGGGTTATGGGGAGAAGGTGGGGAAATGGATTTGAGGATTATCAGCAGATCAGACATGATCTCATTGAATGGCGGAGCAGACTCGATGGGCCGAGTCGCCAACCTCGCTCCTACGTCTTACGGGACTGTAACTGAGGTCACGTCTGCCGATTGGTGTAAAAGATCCCATGGTTACTTCGCAGGTCATTTAGTGTTGACCCCTCTGACCTGTTACCAATATATAACCCTCAACCAATGTCATAAACGTTCAGATTGCTGTCTGTGGGATCTTGCTGTGTGCGACTCGGCTGCCTGCTGACCAACATTACAAAAGTGATGACTCTTCAATAAGGACTTCATTTAGCTGGAATTGGACATTCCGAGGCGGCGAAAGGCGCTATATAAATGAACATGCTTTGACTATCTTGTGCTCCTGATGGAGTGCGCCAAGCGCCGAGTAGACAGAGGGTGTGGATCCTTTCTGTGTTTCAGCGTCTGTCGCCGGAGTAAGCTGCTCGCTGCCACTCGTGTGTCAGGCTCGCTGGAAACGTGCGGGATGAAGACAGACAGGCCTGGGAATCCAGTGGTAATGGGCGTATGGGCGAGTGTGATAGGCCTGTGCGTGCGAGTGTGGGGAGCAGACAGAGAGAGCTTAAAAGGGAGCTGGTGAATCAGAAAACTTACTCATGAGTGTGTGACATGTTGGGGCTAACCCAGCCTCTCTCAAGCATAAACATGAAACCTTAACAAAACACACAGGGCACCTGTGAAAGCAACAATTTCACACGGTCCGATCACAGTCTGAAGCCAGACACAGCTTTTGGTGAGCGTGTTAAGTAATAGGGGAGGAGTGGCCATGCCTGAGGATCACAGAGCATTTCAACTCACAACTCACATTCCACATATTCCAACCAGCAGGTGTAACAGATACCTGGGAGTGAGTTACTGACTGGAATCTAATCGAGGGATTCAGGGTGGTTTATATACAGAATAACAGATACCCGGGACTGAGCTACAGACTGGAATCTAATCGAGGGGTTCGGGGTGGTTTATATGTAGAATAACAGATACCCGGGAGTGAGCTACAGACTGGAATCTAATCGAGGGGTTCGGGGTGGTTTATATGTAGAATAACAGATACCTGGGAGTGTGTTACAGACTGGAATCTAATCGAGGGGTTCAGGGTGGTTTATATATAGAATAACAGATACCTGGGAGTGAGTTACAGACTGGAATCTAATCGAGGGATTCAGGGTGGTTTATATACAGAATAACAGATACCCGGGACTGAGTTACAGACTGGAATCTAATCGAGGGGTTCGGGGTGGTTTATATGTAGAATAACAGATACCCGGGAGTGAGCTACAGACTGGAATCTAATCGAGGGGTTCAGGGTGGTTTATATATAGAATAACAGATACCCGGGAGTGAGTTACAGACTGGAATCTAATCGAGGGGTTCGGGGTGGTTTATATATAGAATAACAGATACCCAGGAGTGAGTTACAAACTGGAATCTAATCGAGGGGTTCGGGGTGGTTTATATGTAGAATAACAGATACCCGGGAGTGAGTTACTGACTGGAATCTAATCGAGGGATTCAGGGTGGTTTATATATAGAATAACAGGTACCCGGGAGTGAGTTACAGACTGGAATCTAATCGAGGGGTTCGGGGTGGTTTATATATAGAATAACAGATACCCGGGAGTGAGTTACTGACTGGAATCTAATCGAGGGATTCAGGGTGGTTTATATATAGAATAACAGATACCCGGGAGTGAGTTACAGACTGGAATCTAATCGAGGGATTCAGGGTGGTTTATATACAGAATAACAGATACCCGGGAGTGAGTTACAGACTGGAATCTAATCGAGGGGTTCAGGGTGGTTTATATACAGAATAACAGATACCCGGGAGTGAGTTACTGACTGGAATCTAATCGAGGGGTTCGGGGTGGTTTATATATAGAATAACAGATACCCGGGAGTGAGTTACAGACTGGAATCTAATCGAGGGGTTCTGGGTGGTTTATATATAGAATAACAGATACCCGGGAGTGAGTTACAGACTGGAATCTAATCGAGGGGTTTGGGGTGGTTTATATATAGAATAACAGATACCCGGGAGTGAGTTACAGACTGGAATCTAATCGAGGGGTTCGGGGTGGTTTCTATATAGAATAATAGATACCCGGGAGTGAGTTACAGACTGGAATCTAATCGAGGGGTTCGGGGTGGTTTATATATAGAATAACAGATACCCGTGAGTGAGTTACAGACTGGATGTGTACCATCTCCAAGATGCATAACAAATCAGATTGGGATTTGCTATGATGCCTACCCTAATCGAATAGTCTGCAACAAGAAGTTGTGTAGATTGTGGAATTCTGTTTTAGTGGGTGTGAGGATTTCTGTTTATGATGGCGATTGACCAGTGTTTCCTGTTAGGATCAGTGTCTGCGAGATGCTCTGGTGTGTGTGGCTTAGTGGGGTTAATGGTCTCGGGACGCACAGCTTGTCGCATTTGTGCAATTTGTCCAGATCCTGCTGTTCTGTAACATGACGTATCTTATCTTTCCAAAGCCAGTGGCTTTTTAAAGTGAAGTGATTGTTGTAATACAGGAAACATGGCGGCTAATCTAATCACAGCAAGGTAGCAGAATGTTCTAATGGGCAGATCACCTATTTGTCAGCGATGTTGATTGAAGGATAAGTAGTGGCTTCACCTCACTGGAGAAATCTCTCCTGCTCTTTTTCAAATAAAGCCACTGAATCCTCCGCAGCTTACCGTCTCAGCCATATAAATGGTGCCTGTGGCAGTTCAGCACTCCCTCTGTAACAGGAAGTCTCAGAGCTGAGAGTAGCTTCTGGAATTTGTGATCGGGTCTTTGGGGTAGGCCTCAAACCCACTGCCTGCTCTCTCCGAGAACCACAGCACTCTCATACCTCATGTCCATTGTACCTTTTTTCGATCCATTGCCGAGATGTGGATGTCACTGTCTCGGACAACGTTCAGTGCGTCGCCCGCACAGGTTCTGGTCGGGTTCAGTGCTAGAAGGCTTCTGGGGGTCCCTTTCTCTGATCCTGTGTTGGCAATCCTGGGCATTGGCTTGCAGCTTTGCCCACTGGTGGGGTTTTGGATGTGTCGGAGCTCCAGACGGTGGTGCGGGGGGGGGGGGGGGATAGATATCCTGGCCTTTGCCTTGCTGTGGTGAGAAGGCGGATCGTCTTGGGCTGGATGTACACTGCCAAGCAACTCGGCGTGGCTGGGGGACTCGATGGAGTTTATACACCTCGAGAAGGTCACGTTTACCGTGAGAGTCAGTGGACGGGTTTTACCACAGAGGGCGCCATTTATATTGTACTTTAAAGAGCTGGTCACTGTTAGCTGTTAGTGGACAGGGTGGGTTGGATGGGGGTTAGTGGTGAGGTTATAGTGTTGGAAGGGGAACGGGTGGGGGGTGGGGGGTCCTTATGGTTTGGTTGTCATTTCGGGTTATTGTATAAAATTGGTTAAAAATTATAATAAAAACATTTCCAAAAGAACCCCATTTATTGCCCATCCCTAATTGCCCCTCAGAAGGTGGGGGTGAGCTGCCTTCCTGAGCTGCTGCAGTCCCTGAGGTGTAGGTACACCCACTGTGCTGTTAGGGAGGTAGCTCCAGGATGTTGCCCCAGCGACAGTGAAGGAACGGCCGATATATTTCCGTCAGGGGGGGTGAGTGACTTGGAGGGGAACCTCCAGGTGGGGGGGGGGGGGGTTCCCAGGTATCTGCTGCTCTTGTCCTTCTAGGTGGTGGAGGTGGTGGGTTTGGAAGGTGCTGCCTAAGGAGCCTTTGGTGAGTAGATGCAGTGCATCTTGTAGAAGATCCACATCTGTAAACCTCTCCATACCTGACCCTGGCAAAGATTAGCCCAGTCAGAATAGGGGTGGAGCTTGGGGGCTGAGCCAGTGTCACATCAGCTGTTCCATCGCTCACTGAGCCACACTGGGGCTGAACTAATCCTGTTAGACCCAAGCCACCTGATACCAGCAGCAGTTGTACTCAGTGACGGCCCGGTGGGGGGGGGGGGGGGCGTTGGGGTTGTGAGATATGGGGGGGTGAGACTAGGCAGCATGGTAGCACAGTGGTTAGCACTGTGGCTTCACAGCTCCAGGGTCCCAGGTTCGATTCCCGGCTGGGTCACTGTCTGTGTGGAGTCTGCACGTCCTCCCCGTGTGTGCGTGGGTTTCCTCCGGGTGCTCCGGTTTCCTCCCACAGTCCAAAGATGTGTAGGTTAGGTGGATTGGCCATGCTAAATTGTCCCTTCGTGACCAAAATGGTTAGGTGGGGTTCCGGGATAGGGTGGGCCTGACCCTAGGTAGGGTGCTCTTTCAGAAGATATGTGCAGACACAATGGGCTGAATGGCCTCCTTCTGCACTATGGGCATCCTCTTCTATTCTCTGCGGGGTGCGGGGATGTGAGAGGAGAGGGTGGTAGGTGTGTGGGTGTCTGAAGTGGGTATGGGTGTGTGCAAGGGGGGGTGCGCTGGTTGTGGGGGTGTGAGGGGGGCGGTGTGGGGGGGCGGTGTGGGGGGGCGGTGAGGGGGGGGCGGTGTGGGGGGGCGGTGTGAGGGGGCGGTGTGGGGGGGGCGGTGTGGAGGGGGTGAGGGGGTGAGGGGGTGAGGGGGGCGGTGTGAGGGGGGCGGTGAGGGGGGCGGTGAGGGGGGCGGTGAGGGGGGGGCGGTGTGAGGGGCGGTGTGGGCGGGGTGGTGAGGGGGCGCGGTGAGGGGGGTGGTGAGGGGGGGCGGTGAGGGGGGGCGGTGAGGGGGGGCAGTATGGGGCGCGGTGAGGGGGGGCGGTGAGGGGGGGGGCGGTGAGGGGGGGCGGTGAGGGGGGGTTACTGGAGTTGGTTCATTGTTTAATTGCTGCTGCCTTTCCCAATCTGGCTCGGAGATGCCGTTGCTGAAAAGCTGCTCCGGACAAAGACGGGAATTGTGTCTGTTCAACGTGTCGCTCTCAATTACTCTGATGGTGCACAGAGAACATTAGTGACAACCCAACTAACACGGTTGGCCCTGAACTCTTTGGCCGTGATGAAGGGTTAGGGTTAGAACAAGAACATCATGCGACTGAATAAATAAGCATTTTAATCAAAGAGAGAGTGGCGGGTTTGAGGGGGGGTGGGGGGGGTGGGGGGGGGGGGGGGCTGTAGCTGTTGACTAAAAGCCCCTCGGAACCAGGTTCTGTGGGGCTCCTGGGGGTAGGTTTGGAAACCCGTGTGGGTTTGTGAATGAATTCAGATTCCTGGGAGACGGGGGGTGGGGGGGGGGGGGGGAGATGGTGATGAAAGGATTCCTTTCACATCTAGCCTGCCATTCTCTTCCGCCTTTATTCAATGGGCTGCAGGATCGAGGCAACTGCTGCCAGCCAGTCTGTGCCTGCTCTCGCAGACGGGCGCGGACCTCTGCATGTGCCCAGGACACGGCAACAACCCCCCCCTCCCCCCCCCCCCAGCCTGCTCCCTCTCCCACCCTCTCTCTCTCCCCTCTCTATGCCACACAAGATGCTGCCACCACCAGCTCCACAGACACAAAGGATAATCAGTTCCCGCACTTTGCAGGATTTCCAAAAACAAAAATCGGACTTGCATTTCAGTAATACCTTTAACCCCTTCAGGAGGTGCCAGGGAGACTATATTGAAGACGAGTCACTTGTAACATAGCAACCAATTTGCACACAGCAAGAAACCGCAAACAATAATCTGAAAGTGATTAAATATTGTTACGGTGCAGAGGGAGGCCCCTCGCCCATCGTGTCTGCAGCGTCTCCGCAAACGGGCATTGTGACTTGGTTGCGTAAGCATTGGCATTGTCTCTGTGCCAATAACCATCCGCTTCACCCTTGAAAGCCTCAATTGAAGCTGCCTCCACCACACTTCCAGGCGTGTGTTTCAGACCCCAAACACTCGCTGTCTTTTCGTACATCCACATTTGCCAATCACTTTAAATCTGTGTGTTTACTGGCGCTGCCTGAGAGAAGGACATTGCGCAGGGCCAACAGAGAAATTAGCTGCAATTTTTAAAATATGAATTTAGAGTACCCAATTATTTATTTCCAATTAAGGGACAATTTAGCGCGGCCAATCCACCTACCCTCCACATCTTTGGGTTGTGGGGGTGAAACCCACGCAGACACGGGGAGAATGTGCAAACTCCACACGGACAGTGACCCAGAATCGAACCCAGGACCACAGCGCCGTGAGGCAGCAGTGCTAACCCACTGCCCCACCGTGCTGCCCGGAATTAGCTGCAATTATTCAACCAGTGACCCTGCCGTTGGTTTCTGAGTCTGTCCCCTCACAGTCTGGTCTTCAGACGATAAATTCTGCCAAAAAGCCCATGGACACGGGGACAGGACTGGCGACTGAGACTGACTGGATGGTTCCTCAGAGAGCTGGCATGGGCTCGATAAGCTGAACAGCCTCCTCCTGTGCCTTATGTGTCAGACACAAACACCAGCACGTAAGGGTTGGATTACATTGTCCAGTGCTGGAAACTTCACATAATTCTGTCTTGTTAATGGCTCAATGCGGGAGCGGCTCGCCCAGCTTCTGACATGTAACCCAGATGCTGGGCTATTCAGAGACACAGTTATTGGGGAGGATTTCAAGGGGTGACGTGCAGTTTGGACAGGTGGGGCTATTTGTGTCTGAGCTTTGAGGGATTCCGGAGACAGACAGGGCCCTCATTCCAATATGCCATTTCTCAGAGAGACTGTCCTTACTCTGGCACCTGAAGGACAAGGCAGCTGGGGACACACAGATCGGGTATCTGGTGGAGTCGCAGGGGACCGGGGTCTGGAGATGAGCTCAGAACCCAGGTTCCAGTGAGAGGACGGATATTTTAAAAAGCAATGGCACTCTTCAGCGACTTTCATAATGTCAGGTTACAGCCAATCGGACACATTCAGCAAGTGTAATCATTGTTGTAATATAGAAATCAAATCTGTATAAAACAACACCCAACACACTGCAGTCCGGGGCCAATTAATCTGATTTCTTTAAACAATTTAGAATCAGCAACACGGAGGAGATATTTCCAATTCCACTTTCTCATCAACCTCGATAACACATGGGTACCAAATTCAACAGCACCTCTGACAGTGCGGCACTCCCTCAGTACTGACCCTCTGACAGTGCGGCACTCCCTCAGTACTGACCCTCTGACAGTGCGGCACTCCCTCAGTACTGACCCTCTGACAGTGCAGCACTCCCTCAGTACTGACCCTCTGACAGTGCAGCACTCCCTCAGTACTGACCCTTTGACAGTGCGGCACTCCCTCAGTACTGACCCTCTGACAGTGCGGCACTCCCTCAGTACTGACCCTCTGACAGTGCGGCACTCCCTCAGTACTGACCCTCTGACAGTGCAGCACTCCCTCAGTACTGACCCTCTGACAGTGCAGCACTCCCTCAGTACTGACCCTCTGACAGTGTGGCACTCCCTCAGTACTGACCCTCTGACAGTGTGGCGCTCCCTCAGTACTGACCCTCTGACAGTGCGGCACTCCCTCAGTACTGACCCTCTGACAGTGCGGCACTCCCTCAGTACTGACCCTCTGACAGTGCAGCACTCCCTCAGTACTGACCCTCTCTGACAGTGCAGCATTCCCTCAGTACTGACCCTCTGACAGTGCGGCACTCCCTCAGTACTGACCCTCTGAAAGTGCGGCACTCCCTCAGTACTGACCCTCTGACAGTGTGGCACTCCCTCAGTACTGACCCTCTGACAGTGCGGCACTCCCTCAGTACTGACCCTCTGACAGTGCAGCACTCCCTCAGTACTGACCCTCTGACAGTGCAGCACTTCCTCAGTACTGGCCCTCTGACAATGCAGCACTCCCTCAGTACTGACCCTCTGACAGTGCGGCACTCCCTCAGTACTGACATTCTGACAGTGCGGCACTCCCTCGGTACTGACCCTCTGACAGTGCAGCACTCCCTCAGTACTGACCCTCTGACAGTGCAGCACTCCCTCAGTACTGACCCTCTGACAGTGCAGCGCTCCCTCAGTACTGACCCTCTGACAGTGCAGCGCTCCCTCAGTACTGACCCTCCGACAATGCAGCACTCCCTCAGTACTGACCCTCTGACAGTGCGGCACTCCCTCAGTACTGACATTCTGACAGTGCGGCACTCCCTCGGTACTGACCCTCTGACAGTGCAGCACTCCCTCAGTACTGACCCTCTGACAGTGCAGCACTCCCTCAGTACTGACCCTCTGACAGTGCGGCACTCCCTCAGTACTGGCCCTCTGACAGTGCAGCGCTCCCTCAGTACTGACCCTCTGACAGTGCGGCACTCCCTCAGTACTGACCCTCTGACAGTGCAGCACTCCCTCAGTACTGACCCTCTGACAGTGCAGCACTCCCTCAGTACTGACCCTTTGACAGTGCGGCACTCCCTCAGTACTGACCCTCTGACAGTGCGGCACTCCCTCAGTACTGACCCTCTGACAGTGCGGCACTCCCTCAGTACTGACCCTCTGACAGTGCAGCACTCCCTCAGTACTGACCCTCTGACAGTGCAGCACTCCCTCAGTACTGACCCTCTGACAGTGTGGCACTCCCTCAGTACTGACCCTCTGACAGTGTGGCGCTCCCTCAGTACTGACCCTCTGACAGTGCGGCACTCCCTCAGTACTGACCCTCTGACAGTGCGGCACTCCCTCAGTACTGACCCTCTGACAGTGCAGCACTCCCTCAGTACTGACCCTCTCTGACAGTGCAGCATTCCCTCAGTACTGACCCTCTGACAGTGCGGCACTCCCTCAGTACTGACCCTCTGAAAGTGCGGCACTCCCTCAGTACTGACCCTCTGACAGTGTGGCACTCCCTCAGTACTGACCCTCTGACAGTGCGGCACTCCCTCAGTACTGACCCTCTGACAGTGCAGCACTCCCTCAGTACTGACCCTCTGACAGTGCAGCACTTCCTCAGTACTGGCCCTCTGACAGTGCGGCACTCCCTCAGTACTGACCCTCTGACAGTGCAGCACTCCCTCAGTACTGAACATCTGACAGTGCGGCACTCCCTCAGTACTGACCCTCTGACAGTGCAGCTCTACCTCAGTACTGACCCTCTGACAGTGCGGCACTCCCTCAGTACTGACCCTCTGACAGTGCAGCGCTCCCTCGGTACTGACCCTCTGACAGTGCAGCGCTCCCTCAGTACTGACCCTCTGACAATGCGGCACTCCCTCAGCACTGACCCTCTGACAGTGCAGCGCTCCCTCAGTACTGACCCTCTGACAGTGCGGCACTCCCTCAGTACTGACCCTCTGACTGTGCGGCACTCCCTCAGTACTGACCCTCTGACAGTGTGGCACTCCCTCAGTACTGACCCTCTGGCAGTGCGGTGATCCCTCAGTACTGACCCTTTGACAGTGCGGCACTCCCTCAGTACTGACCCTCTGACAGTGCAGCACTCCCTCAGTACTGACCCTCTGACAGTGCAGCACTCCCTGAGTACTGACCCTCTGACAGTGCAGCACTCCCTGAGTACTGACCCTCTGACAGTGCGGCATTCCCTCAGTGCTGACCCTCTGACAGTGCGGCGCTCCCTCAGCATTGATCCTGAATATTGCAGTGCCGAATTTCTCCGGCTTGAGT
The DNA here is from genome assembly GCF_902713615.1 of Scyliorhinus canicula. Lineage (NCBI taxonomy): Eukaryota > Metazoa > Chordata > Chondrichthyes > Carcharhiniformes > Scyliorhinidae > Scyliorhinus > Scyliorhinus canicula. Next base: position 68,191,903 of record NC_052166.1, read on the forward strand.
TGTACTCATGCTGCAGGGTAATACAAGGTCAGAGGAACATAAGAACATAAGGAGTTGGATTGGCAAATCAACTCCCTCGAGGTTCCTCACCCATTCAGTAAGATCATTCCTGATCATCACTCTCAATCCATCCCCCTGCGCTATCGCCGTGTCCTCCAATTCCCTTGATCCACAAAAACCCACTGATCTCGGTCTGGCATTGACCAACCTCTCTGAGGTGGTGATCTCAAAATATTCATAATGCTCAACCTGAAAATCTTTCTCCTCATCTCAATCTGCAAAAACCAACTCCTTATCCGATCCCTGTTCCAGATCTCCCCGCGCGAGGAAAGACCTTCCCAGTAGCTGCCCCATCAGGGCCTTAGAGATCACCCCCATTCTGCTCAGCTCCAGGAAATTCAGCCCAGTCTCCGGCATCTCTCCTGACAGGACAATCCCCCCAATCCCAGAAACCTACCCGTGAAACTTTGTTGCCTGTCCCCTCGGGCAAACCCATCATTCCTTAGGTAATGAGGCCAAAACAGGAGTTTGGGAGATGGTGGCCTGGTGTTAATGTCACTGGACCATCAACCCAGAGGCCCAGGTTAATGTTCTGGCGACACTGGGCGGTATGCTCTCTCCCCCCCCCCCCCCCCTCCCCCCCCAACGGCGGGTTGGAGAATCGCCGGGGCGCCTCGCGAATCGCACCATGCCGCCCCATCCCCGCACACGGTTCTCCCAACCCCCCTAAAACCAGCGCCGGGCCATTCAGTTTTATCGCCGCAAACGGTGGGCGGCGATTACCCCCCACCTCCCCCCCCCCCCCCCCCCCCCCCCCCAGGTCTACATTCCACCGCGGCCGGCCCCTGAACACTGTAGCCACCTGGGGTGGCCACGTCCCGATTACAAAATGGACACTTTGCAAAGAATGCAGGGAAAATGGACAATGCTGAGAAAGCAAGCAGGAGCAAGGTCTGTCTGTTGATTGGAGTTTGCAGCTCCCAGACAAGACCGATACTGCGAAGCCATTACCATACTAATGAGCCATCTCCGGGGACAAAAGAGAAACATTTAGGTAAACGATACTAAAGCAGACACCCCGGCGCCAGAGGAGACTAGAACAAAGCCGGCCAACGGCCACCTAGGGCCCGCCCAGCAATCAGGGCAGCCACCCCTTTATTGGAGGAAATCGATACCAATGATCAGGATACGGTCCAATTAATTGGGACCCAGTTCAAGGCCCGCTCAAAAGCCCGCGAAGCCCCTTTGGGTATAAGGAGAAGCCCCCAAGAGAGAATCGCTCTCTTGGCCTTGGCTCTCAGCGAGGAGAGACCTGCCCAGCAGCTGCACCAGAACAAGTAAATCCAAAGTCAATGCACGCTCCGAGACAGACGCTCCTAGCTACTATTCCGTACCAGCTCCACCCCAGCAGCCTCAGAACCCGACAACAGCCATTGTTCCTCTGACTGAGTGGGCGCCCAAAGCTAAGTATAGGCTTTAGTAGTAGTGATAGTTTAGTTAGTAGAGTTTGTGCATGAGTATAATTAACTGTGTGTGTAAATAAATGTACATTGATTTCGAACTTACTAACTGGTGTATCGAGTCTTTGATCAGTATTCGGGTTTGAACCTTGTGGCGGTATCGAAAGATATCTTGAGCAAACGTAATTAGAATTAAGGAAGGCAATCATATTAACCGCCATATCTGTGTGGGTTTCACCCCCACAACCCAAAGATGTGCAGGATAGGTGGATTGGCCACTCTAAATTGCCCCTTAATTAGAAAAAATAATTGGGTACTCTAAATTTATAAAAAAATAAATAAAATATTAACCGCCATAAACAGCCAATTAACGAGAGAACACAATGAGCAACAACACCCACATCATATTGCGTCGGAGCCGGCGCATGTAAGAAGTTTTCCGCGCATGCGCAGGATTGAGCTGTCCCAACTGCTCATGCGCGGGTTGGCGCAGCGCCCATTTGGTGCCGCATAGGGATGCTGGAGTGGCGTGAACCGCTCCAGCGCCGTGCTGGTCCCCTGTGGGGGCCAGAATAGGTCATGCCCAGGCCCTGTTCGCACTGACGTGAAATGTGACAGCGTTCACGCCGTCACGGGCACCTGGTCTGCGGAGCGGAGAACCGCCCCCACTGGGTGGAATTTGAAGTGTGAGGTATCCCTGAGGAGGCTTTTTGTATAGTTTGGAGGTTTACTGGAAACTATACACAGGCACAGAGCTATATCCGACAGGTCTTTACTCCATGAATCCCGGGTATATACTGCCCGGGTTCCTGCACCGAGGGCTCCGTGCTTTCCCCTCATTGGTTGGGATTCGTGCCTCTCCGCACCATAGGCCCCAACCAGGTCATGTGGACTGTGAAAGATCGTCTCTTAAAGGAGCCACATCCCTCCTCCCTTAATTCCCTTGACACATATACTAGTCCCCGTAAAAGCTGCACCATTATCGGGAACCAATATCCCTGGGAGACCATGAACAGTGAAGATGCACATCAGGGTTTTGATGATGTCCGCTGAGATTGATGCCCCCATTTCCTGGACATCCAGCCACTTGGAATGGGCGCCCATTAGTATCCGGACAATTCTACCCAGGAAGGGACCCGCAAAATCAGCGTGTAAACGTGTCCAGGACTGCCTGGCCACTCCCATGGATACAGATGGGCCGCGGGAGACAAGGTTTGCGGCAACGAACAGACGTCACGCTGACCGACCAGGTTCTCAATATCTTGGTCAAAACCCGGCCACCATGTGTAGCTCCTGGGCCAACGTTTTTCTCTTAGTCTAGCCAGGACGCACACTGATAAACTACTGCAGCACTGTCCCTCCCGCTGAAGGTGTTATCACAACCAGGGGACCCCAGATCAATACTCCGTCTTCGCAACAGAATTAATCTTACCTCAGATGGTAGAGCCTGAGCTGATCGGAATTGTTATGGTGCCATCCACTCAGAACCATTTATTTGACCCTTGAGGTGACGGTGTCCTGCGGAGTCCAGTTCCTGAGGCACGCTGAGCCGACTGGCAGGGTATCCAGAAACATTATCACCAGGGCAATCTCTTTGTGGGACAGGTGGTGGTGGTGGCAGACCTTGGGCAGTGGGAGATCTGTGTCCCTGGTCGATGCTGGACAATGTAGCTTTAGGGCTGTCGATGCCAAAGCCCACCATTGCATCTTGGTCAAGGCAACCGGTGGAATTGGTTTATCCTCTCGGAGTAACCGAATATACCAGCTTGCGGTCGGAGAATCGGCGGCCATACACGGACTGACGGAATGTTTTCACACCGTGTACCACGGGGAGGCCCTCTTTTCCAACTTCTGCATCAGTGAGAGTTTGGGAGGCGAAGGTGATTGGTCGATCAGTGCCCTCCTCCATTTTGTGGGACAGAACCGCCCCTAATCCCATAAAGCAAAGCATTATTAGTCGGAATGGACCAACAAACTGGACGACAGTAGGGTCAGCTTGACCCGATGGACACCTTGTTTTTGTGGCTCTTTCCAACACCACCATTGGTGCTTCTTTCAAAGGAGGTGCACAGGCGCTAACGTCGTTGCCAATTTAGGGATGAACTGGCCATAGTAATTTACCATGCCCAGAAACAATTTCAATTCTGCAACATTTCTCTTTGATGGCATTCACATTGTCCCCAGCATTTTGTGTCCATCTTAAATCGCAAATATGTGACCTCACTGGCCTGAAATATGCACTTTTCTCTTTTTAATCTGATGCCAGGACCTCAAACATTTTAAGGACGTCTTCTAAGCAGGGCAGATGCTCCTCGTGTGAAGTCCCCATCACTAAGGTGGTGTCTACGTACACCACAACCTTTGGGATTCCTTGTAACAAGTTCTCCATCGTCCTCTGGAATATTGCACAGGAGGATGATACATTGGAAACCCCACTTCTGCATGTTGACGGTCGCGAATTTCAAAGTCCTCGTCCAATTCAAGTTGAATATAAGCCTGAGTTAAGTCAAGCTTTGTATTTGTGAATACCCCCCGCCCCCGCACACTGCGCATAGAGGCCTTCTATCTAAGAAATTGGAAAAATGTCGAGTTGGCCCGTTCGGTTTATGGTGCATTTGTAGTCACCGCAGACTCTGACATAATGGTTAGGTTTTAAGACAGGGACGATAGGGGTCGCCCATTCAGAGGATTGTACCAGTTTTATGATCCCTTGTTCTTCCAAGCGTGTCAACTCGGCCTCGACTCGGCCGATGACCCACTTTTCGTCCTTGCCTCTGCCCACAATCCTGTTCCTGGGATCTCTGTTCTGCCTCCTCTGTGACTGTTACTTAGGGTGCTCGCCTGGCAGCTATTCCACTGCAAGGTTGATTTATCATAGAATCCCTACAGTGCAGAAGAAAGCCCTTCGACCCACCGGGTGTGACTGACCCGTTGAAGGTAAACTCTCCCCATGCCCCCTCCCCCATCCATCTCCCTCTATCCCTGTAACCCCATAGCCTAATCTGCACATCCCGGGACACAAAGGAGCAATTTAGCATGGCCAATCCACCTAACTTGCACATCTTTAGACTGAGAGAGGAAACCGTAGTACCCGGAGGAAATCCACGTAGACATGGAGAGAACGTACAACTCCTTGGCTTCCGGCACGCACTGTGGGTCAGAAGCGCTTTTCTCTGTGCATTCAGTGGCTTCAGCTATTTCTATCTCTTGTCGAGGGATATTTTTGTTTCGGCTAACAATTCCCTTTGTACATCGTTATTGTTGATGCCACAAACCAGACAGTCATGCAGCACGTCGCTTAACGCTGAGCCGAGTTCGCAGTGTTCAGCAATTTGGCAGTCTGGAAACAGAAACGGAGATGATCTCCCCTGGGTTCCTGATGGACAGGTTATCAGAGTATCATAGAAGTTACAGTGCTGAAGGAGGCCATTTATACGTCTGCAGTGTATTAGACTCACCAGCTCTCGGGGCGCAGCTAATGAAGGAGCAGTGCTCCGGAAGCTAGTGATTCCAAATAAACCCGTTGGACTTTAACCCGATGTTGTAAGACTTCTTACTGTGCTCACCCCAGTCCAGCGCCGGCATCTCCCTATCGTGTAATGGACAGTCAGGGTTGAAATGCTCTTTCAAACACATCAGTAGCTGGTCAAATGATTTTGTGTCTGGGGCCTCTGGGAACATCAAATACCTAATGAGGTTGTAAGCTTGGGGCCCACAAACAGTTAACAAAAAATACCGGAGTCTCTCGGCTGGGTGTGCGGAGTCTGCACGTCCTCCCCGTGTCTGCGTGGGTTTTGTCCGGGTGCTCCAGTTTCCTCCCACAGTCCAAAGATGTGCAGGTTGGGTGAATTGGCCGCGATCAATGTGCGGAGTTACGGGATCGGGTGGGGGAGTGGGCCGAGGTAGGGTGCACTTTCGGAGGGTCAGTGCAGATTTGTTGGGCTGAATGGCCTCCTTCTGTACTATGGATATATTTTTTCCCCCTTTTTTACTATAAATTTAGAGTACCCAATTCATTATTTTCCAATTAAGGGGCAATTTAGCGTGGCCAATCCACCTACTCTGCACATCTTTGGGTTGTGGGGGTGAAACCCACGCAGACACGGGGAGAATGTGCAAACTCCACACGGACAGTGACCCAGAGCCGGGATCGAACCTGGGACCTCGGCGCCGTGAGGCAGCAGTGTTCTATGGATATATTGGCCCCAATCTTTGGCCCCTTGGCCAAAGAGATCGAGTTTTCGATCACAGCCATTGTTTTTCACTCGCTGTTTCTCTGCCGACCTCACCTTTTCCGTTTCTTGGAGAATGTTCCATGGGCCCTTTCCCTCGCGAACGTTGAGACGTGCGAGCGTTGTCCGATTTACTCTCTTTGGCAATGTAATAGAGCGCGGTATTACCGAGAAGGCTCCTTGTATAACAAAAGGGTTCAGTGGAAACAACAATAACTATACACAGGCACAGAGATATCTCAGCATCTTGGCTCCTGTGTCCACATTGACTGGGACCCTCCCCCCAGGGCCCTGCGCTTTTTTCTCATTGGTTGGGGTTCACGCATTCCCATGTGCTAGTCCCCAAGTGGGTCATGTGTCTGGTGAAAGCTCGTCCCCGAAAGGGGCCAAGCTGCCACAAACTGCATTAATAAAATAATCTGGAATTGATAACGTGATTGTGGCAATTCAACCATAATTTAAACATCCATCTGGGTCACTAATCTCCTGTAGGGAAGGAAATCTGCCGTCCTTACGCGGTCTGGCCGACATGTGACTCCAGACCCACAGCGATGTGGTTGACTCTGAAATGACTATGTGCCAGTTAGCACTGCTGCCTCAGCACCAGGAACCCAGGTTCAATTCCGGCCTTGGGTGACGATCTGTATGGAGCTTGCATTTTCTCCCCGTGTCCACGTGGGCTTCCTCCAGGTGCTCCGGTTTCCTCCCACAGTCCAAAGATATGCAGGGGAGGTGGGGTGGTGGGGATAGGGTGGGGGAGTGGAACTGGGTGGGGTGCACTACCCCAGTGAGAGTCAGTGTGTGTGGGACCCGTACCCCAGTGAGAGTCAGTGTGTGTGGGACCCGTACCCCAGTGAGAGTCAGTGTGTGTGGGACCCGTACCCCAGTGAGAGTCAGTGTGTGTGGGACCCGTACCCCAGTGAGAGTCAGTGTGTGTGGGACCCGTACCCCAGTGAGAGTCAGTGTGTGTGGGACCCCTACCCCAGTGAGAGTCAGTGTGTGTGGAACCCGTACCCCAGTGAGAGTCAGAGTGTGTGGGACCCGTACCCCAGTGAGAGTCAGTGTGTGTGGGACCCCTACCCCAGTGAGAGTCAGTGTGTGTGGGACCTGTACCCCAGTGAGAGTCAGTGTGTGTGTGACCCATACCCCAGTGAGAGTCAGTGTGTGTGGGACCCGTACCCCAGTGAGAGTCAGTGTGTGTGGGACCCGTACCCCAGTGAGAGTCAGTGTGTGTGGGACCCGTACCCCAGTGAGAGTCAGTGCGTGTGGGACCTGTACCCCAGTGAGAGTCAGTGTGTGTGGGACCTGTACCCCAGTGAGAGTCAGTGTGTGTGGGACCCGTACCCCAGTGAGAGTCAGTGTGTGTGGGACCCGTACCCCAGTGAGAGTCAGTGTGTGTGGGACCTGTACCCCAGTGAGAGTCAGTGTGTGTGGGACCCGTACCCCAGTGAGAGTCAGTGTGTGTGGGACCCGTACCCTAGTGAGAGTCAGTGTGCGTGGGACCCGTACCCCAGTGAGAGTCAGTGTGTGTGGGACCCGTACCCCAGTGAGAGTCAGTGTGTGTGGGACCCGTACCCCAGTGAGAGTCAGTGTGTGTGGGACCCGTACCCCAGTGAGAGTCAGTGTGTGTGGGACCCGTACCCCAGTGAGAGTCAGTGTGTGTGGGGCCCGTACCCCAGTGAGAGTCAGTGTCTGGGACCCGTACCCCAGTGAGGGTCAGTGTGTGTGGGACCCGTACCCCAGTGAGAGTCAGTGTGTGGGACCCGTACCCCAGTGAGGGTCAGTGTGTGTGGGACCCGTACCCCAGTGAGAGTCAGTGTGTGTGGGGCCCGTACCCCACTGAGAGTCAGTGTGTGTGGGGCCCGTACCCCAGTGAGAGTCAGTGTGCCCCAGTTCCTGGTGTCTGTGTGGATGGAAGGAGCTGAGTGCTCCCTGGGACAGATTTAATAAGTGGCAGAGGACACGACGTCTCAGCAGATTTGCAGGTGGTGGAGGGAATCGGAGCTTCCTGAGAAGAGGACAGTCTATTAAAAGGAGAAAAGGGAAATGCGCACAAAATATAACTTGTGAAAAATCAGGAGAATCCAGGGAATTTCAGGATGGTGACCTGTGGTCACAGCTATTCTGGCATTGGGGAGGGGAGCAGCAGAGCGGAGGGACCCCTTCCCAAGATAACGCAGAGGGTCAAACTGCATAGGAAGAAGGAATAGTGCAGGAATGGAAGTGGAATGCTGAGGCTGTGGAATCCTGCCTGTCAACACATGGGTGGGTCCATGAGGTTAGTGATCATCAGCCTGATGCTGCAACCAGGGTGGCTGACGATATTGTGGCTCTCACTGGGCCATGGCTTCAACATGGGGAGCAATGGGAATTGGGGACATTTGCACCGAGGAAGAGACCAGGCCACCCAGCCTGTTGACTGACTGACCCTTCTGATTGGGGTTGACACACTGCCTGAGGACATCCCACAGATTTCAACCTGTCACCTACTATCGCTAACCACCCCAGCCCCAGTCTCCTTCCATTGGCTGATGTACCGGGAGCACGCACAGCCAATTACAATAGGGACGGACTCTTTTCGAGGGCGATTGGAGGGATTTGACTTTCAGTCAAGTGTATCTTTTGGGGCAGCTCGGTGGCGCAGTGGTTAGCACTGCTGCCTCGTGGCGCCGAGGTCCCAGGTTCGATCCCGGCTCTGGGTCACTGTCCGTGTGGAGTTTGCACATTCTCCCAGTGTTTGCGTGGGTTTCGCCCCCACAACCCAAAGATGTGCAGGGTAGGTGGATTGGCCATGCTAAATTGCCCCTTAATTGGAAAAAAAATGAATTGGGGACTTCTAAATTTATTTTAAAAAGTGCATCTTTTGGAATTAATATATGGAAGTGTTTATAAGTAAATTGCGCAATTTGTTTTGATGCTGGGATGATTTATTTTTGCTTTCCTGGGAACTCCAGGGAAATCCTGTCAGTGTTGGCAACACCAGTTTAGACAGAGATGGATTTAGGCTCTCTCTCTCTATCTCTATCTCCAGCTACAACCGGCCACCTCTGAATGGACATGATTGACGTGTCGACCCTGATGTGCTGGAGAAATGTAGCAGGGTCGTTGCCAACAAGTGGGTATATTGGTGATGGAATTCTGAGTCACTTCCTTTGCCCAGTTTCTCACCCTCTCGTGTTTCTCACACCCTAGCGATTCCCCAGCTTCTATTGCATCATTTTTAAGCCATTCTCTTCCGCAACGTCAAGTGATACCCAGGCCATTGAGTTCGACAGGGATCACTCAGGCCACTGACTAAATCCTCCCCATTGCCCCCTACCCCACACATACACCTCTCTGTCAACCTCTCAGTCTGGCCTAATTTTTTTTTTAAACATTTGATTGAGGCATTTATAATTTTATAACAATGAACGGTACAAATACAAAAATAAACATAGTGCAAAAGAACATCTCTCCATCGCTCATTAATCCCACTACACTGAACACAATGTAGCCTAACTCCTCCCCCACCCCCACTGCCTCTGCTGACAGTTTAATTTTTCCCGAAGTCGATAAACGGCTGCCACCTCCGGACGAACCCGAACGTTGACCCTCTCGGGGTGAACCTAATTTTCTCAAGCCTGTGAAACCCGGCCATGTCACTCACCCAAATCTCTGACTTTGGGGGCTTCGAGTCCCTCCACACTAACAGGGCAGCACGGTGGCGCAGTGGTTAGCATTGGAGGGCAGCACAGTGGCCTAGTGGTTAGCACTGTGGCCTCACGGTGCTGAGGTCCCAGGTTCGATCCCGGCTCTGGGTCACTGTCCGTGAGGAGTTTGCACATTCTCCCCGTGTCTGGGTGGGTTTCGCCCCCACAACCTAAAGATGTGCAGGTTAGGTGAATTGGCCACGCTAAATTGCCCCTTAATTGGAAAAAATAATTGGGTACTCTAAATTTAAAAAATAAAAAATAAATTTTTTTTTTAAAAACCGAAAAAAAAACCCACTAACAATATCCGTCTCCGGGCTACCAAAGAGGCAAAGGCCAAAATGTCAGCCTCTCTCTCCCCCTGGACTCCGAGACACAGCCTGGCCTCATTACCAACTCCAATTCCCCCCTTGGCAGCCGTGCCATTCAGCTGCCTGGGACCTCAGCCCTGACATTCCCTCACCTACACCTCACTGCCTCTGTCTCCTGCATCAACATTCTCCTTAAAACTGACCTCTTTGACCGAGCTGTTGGTCAGCTCCCTAATATCTCCCGATGCTGCTCAAAGTCACATCCTGTCTGACTTGTGCAGCGAAGCATGTCTGGGCCGTTTCAGGGAAAGAGTTCCCGAAAAGCCTGGTGTGGTTGATGTTGGGATAATTAGCTGGAAAATGAGTGCAGGTGATGGTCCTGACCAGCACATCTGGAAAGGGAGTGAATGTGAGGATTTGATGGCGATGCCCTGTCTTTCTCTCCAGAGGACGGTATGGGCCCCTGTTGGAGTGGTTTAGGCCAGTGAGCCGAACAATATCAGTTCAAATCCCATCTCGGACAAATGACAATTTGGATTCGGATTCAGAACTGATCAGAAATAAAACTTCTGATCAGGAATAGTGAGCACAGAATGTTCAATTGTCAAATTAAAAGGGGCTGTTTTTGCACACTGGGCTAAATCGTTGGCTTTGAAAGAAGACCAAGCCTCCCCGAACAGGTGCCGGAATGTGGCGACTAGGGGCTTTTCACAGAAACTTCATTTGAAGCCTACTCGTGACAATAAGCCATTTTCATTCATTTCAAATGAACCCCTGGGACCGGTAACTCGGTGAGGGTCAGGGGGCAGAGGGTTCGGTTTTTGGAACCGTGTGGTTGGGGATGGGATCTCTGTCCCTCACTGGCTGGGAACCCCACCACCCGCTCAGTCCGAGTCAGATGATGAATAAGAGAGCTTATAGAGTCACAGAGGTTTACGGCAGGGAAACAGGCCCTTTGGCCCAACCTGTCCATGTCGCCCAGTTTTACCACTAAACTAGTCCTAATTGCCCGCATTTGGCCCATATCCCTCTGTACCCATCTGACCCATATAACTGTCTAAATGCTTTATAAAATTGTATCCCCTCTATCACTGCCTCTGGCAGCTCGTTCCAGACTCTCCCCACCCTCTGGACCTTTCTGTATCTCTCCCCTCTCACCTTAAACCTATGTCCTGGACTCCTCTGCTTTTGGGTAAAGATGTTGACTATCTACCTTATCTATTCCCCTCATTATTTTATAGACCTCTACGCTCCAGGGAAAAAAGTCCCAGCCTATCCAGCCTCTCCTTATAACTCAAACCATCAAACCACCCCCTGGGAGTCCAGGGGGTGAGAGAGGCTGACATTTTGGCCTTTGCCTCCTTGGTAGCCCGGTTAGCATGGAGGAACTCAAAGGCCCCAAAATCAGAGGTTTGGGTAGGCGACATGGCTGGGTTTCTCAAGCATCCTAGTAAATCTCTTCTGCCCTCTTTCTAGTTTAACAATATCCTTCCTATAATAGGGTGACCAGAACTGAACACAGTATTCCACGTGTGGTCTTACCAATGTCTTGTACAACTTCAACAAGACGTCCCAACTCCTGTATTCAGCATTCTGACCAATAAAACCTGGCATGCTGAATGCCTTCTTCACCACCCTGTCCACCTGCCACTCCACCTTCAAGGAGCTATGAACCTGTACCCCGAGATCTCTTTGTTCTGTAACTCTCCCCAACACCCTACCGTTAACTGAGTAGGTCCTGCCCTGATTTGATCGACCAAAATGCATCGCCTCACATTTATTTAATGAATCTCCATCTACCATTCATCGGCCCACTGGCCCAATTGGTCAAGATCTCGTTACAGTCCTAGATAACCTTCTTCACTGTTCACTATGCCACTAATCTTGGTGTCATCTGCAAACTTACTAACCATGCATTCTCATCCAAATCATTTATATAAATAACAAACAACAGTGAACCCAGCACCGATCCCTGAGGCACACAGCTGGTCACAGGCCTCCAGTTTGAAAAGCAACCCTCCACAACCACCCTTTTTCTTATTTTCATCCTATTTTTCACCTTTCTCTGTTTCATCAAAGAGGTAGATTTTAAAGACTGTTTTTAGAGGAGATGAAATGAGAGAGGTGGAGAGATTTAATGAGAGAACTCCAGAGCGCGGGGTCCGGACAGCTGAAGGCACAGCCGCCAATGGGAGAGTCATTAAAATCAGGGCTTCCATGATGATGGGAGCACAGCATTCTGGGAAGGTAAGATGGTAAGGTGGGGTCATTGGTGGTTGGGTGGGTTTAGGGGTAGAGGGTCAACTTAGTGTCAGTACCCGCAATTTGGAAAGGAAAACTCACCACTGCTTCTCAATGTCCCAGTCTGGATAAGAACATAATCACATGGGCGGCATAGTAGCACAGTGGTTAGCACTGCTGCTTCACAGCTCCAGGGTCCCAGGTTCGATTCCCGGCTTGGGTCACTGTCTGTGTGGAGTCTGCACGTTCCCCCCGTGCCTGTGTGGGTTTGCTCCGGTTTCCTCCCACAAGAATTGGGTATTCTGAATTCTCCCTCTGTGAACCCGAACAGGTGCCGGAATGTGGCGACTAGGGGATTTTCACAGTAACTTCATCGCAGTGTTAATGTAAGCCTACTTGTGACAATAATAAAGATTATAATCAAGTTTCACTATTTCTCAAAGTCAAATAGTCCATTGACATCTCCAGAGGAGAAAATATGGACACCCTATTCACCCTCCTTTCCCCCATATCCCTCAACCCCACCTCCTTCCCGTATCCCTCAATCCCACCTTCTCCCTGTATCCTTCAATCCCACCTTCTCCCTGTATCCCTCAATCCCACCTTCTCCCCGTATCCTTCAATCCCACCTTCTCCCTGTATCCTTCAATCCCACCTTCTCCCTGTATCCCTCAATCCCACCTTCTCCCCGTATCCTTCAATCCCACCTTCTCCCTGTATCCTTCAATCCCACCTTCTCCCTGTATCCCTCAATCCCACCTTCTCCATGTATTCCTCAGCCCTCTTGTAGTTTAAAGATGGCAACTTCTTTGTTCGGGAATTACATCAAATTCTGTCACCAATTTTGATGAGTTCATCCCCCTTAACCATCTAAACTCCATGGGGGGGGGGGGGGTGGATTCCAGCTAATGGGATACAACACAAGTTGTCCTCATAATTTCATCCTTCTTAGCTCCACTGTCAGTCTGGGGAAGGGAGGAGATGGGACTATTAGAATCAGCATCACACACATCCAATCAGCTCTGGGATTGAGGGGCGGAGGGGACCTTTAAGAAGGGTTGGGTAATGGATGGAGCATTATCAGGAGTAAATCATGGTGGGGCTGAGAACACAGGATCAAAGATTAGCTGCTGTTTATTGTGTCTCTCCACACAGCGAGCTGGTAAATATTTCACCATAATGTTGTCACTTCCTCAGGGGAAGCTTATTCCTTTGTCTTTATCGCTACTGTAAATCCACCTCACTCAACAATGAAGTTCGGAAACCTTGGCAAACTGCGGGATAACAAAATCTACACATCTGGGGAAATTCCCAGCTCATTCTTGAAGGCCTTGAACACTCTGGTCCCTCATGGCAAACCCCTCAGGGGTGAGCTAGCAAGGTGGATACAGAACTGGCTAGGTCATAGAAGGCAGAGAGTAGCAATGGAAGGGTGCTTTTCTAATTGGAGGGCTGTGACTAGTGGTGTTCCGCAGGGATCAGTGCTGGGACCTTTGCTGTTTGTAGTATATATAAATGATTTGGAGGAAATGTAACTGGTCTGATTAGTAAGTTTGCAGACGACACAAAGGTAGGTGGAATTGCGGATAGCGATGAGGACTGTCAGAGGATACATCAGGATTTAGATCGTTTGGAGACTTGGGCGGAGAGATGGCAGATGGAGTTTAATCCGGACAAATGTGAGGCATTTCGGAAGGTCTAATGCAGGTAGGGAATATACAGTGAATGGTAGAACCCTCAAGAGTATTGACAAATCAGAGAGATCTAGATGTACAGGTCCACAGGTCACTGAAAGGGGCAACACAGGTGGAGAAGGTAGCCAAGAAGGCATACAGCATGCTTGCCTTCATTGGCCGGGACATTGAGTATAAGAATTGGCAAGTCATGTTGCAGCTGAGTTAGGCCACACTTGGAGTATGGTGTTCAATTCTGGTCACCACACTACCAGAGGATGTGGAGGCTTTAGAGAGGCTTTAGAAGAGATTTACCAGGATGTTGCCTGGTATGGAGGGCATTAGCTATGAGGAGAGGTTGAATAAACTCGGTTTGTTCTCACTGGAACGACGGAGGTTGAGGGGCGACCTGATAGAGGTCTACAAAATTATGAGAGGCATAGACAGCGTGGATAGTCAGAGGCTTTTCCCCAGGGTCAAGGGGTCAATTACTAGGGGGCATAGGTTTAAGGGGCAAGGTGCAAGGTTTAGAGGAAATGTACGAGGCAAGTTTTTTACACAGCGGGTAGTGGGTGCCTGGAACTCGCTGCCGGAGGAGATGGTGGAAGCAGGGACGATAGTGACGTTTAAGGGGCACCTTGATAAATATATGACTAGGATGGGAATAGAGGGATACGGACCCCGGAAGTGTAGAAGATTTTAGTTTAGACGGGCAGCATGGTCAGCACGGGTTTGGAGGGCCGAAGGGCCTGTTCCTGTCCTGTACTTTTTTTGTTCTTTGCTCTTTGTTCCAATGTTTGCCGCTCGCCTGCCAACAGTTCACAGGATTGCAGAGTCGTGACAGTGCAGTACGAAGCCATTTGGCCCATTGTGTCTGTGCCAGCCCTCCGAATGAGCAACTCACCTCGTGCCCCCCCCCCCCCCCCCCCCCCCCACCACACCTTCTCCCCATTACCCGGAATCTAATTCCTTTTGAATGGTTCAGTTAAAGCGGCCTCATCCACATGCTCAGGCAGTGCATCCCAGACCCGAGCCACTCACTGTGTGAAAAAGCTTTCCTCAATTCACTTTTGTCAAGTACTTTAAATCTCTGCCCTCTCGTTCTCGACCCTTACACGAGTGGGAGCATCTACTCTGTCCAGACCTCTCATCAACACCTCTATCAAATCTCCTCTCAACTTTCCTTTCACCAAGTTCTAATTCTCCAATCTATCTTCGTGACTGAGGTTTCTCCTCCCTGGAACCATTCCCGGGAATCTTTTCTGCTCCCTCTCACATCCTTCCGAATGTGCGGCGTCCCAAACTGGATAAAATATTCCACATGAGACCAAAATAAGAGACTTGTACAAATTCAACATCACCTGAATGCCTCTGTTAATAAAGGCCAGGATGGGGGAATCACGTGATGTTGGTGCGGGAATAGCAGCATTTCCATGGCCTGGCACTACTTATTCCTTAATCATAGAACATAGAATTTACAGTGCAGAAGGAGGCCATTCAGCCCATCGAGTCTGCACCAGCTCTTGGAAAAAGAACCCTATTTAAGCCCACGACTCCACCCTATCTCCCTAACCCAGTAACCCCATCTGACCTTTCGGACACTAAGGGTCAATTTATCATGGCCAATCCACCTAACCTGCACATCTTTGGACTGTGGGAGGAAACCGGAGCACCCGGAGGAAACCCACGCAGACACGGGGAGAACGTGCAGACTCCACACAGACAGTGACCCAAGCCGGGAATCGAACCTGGGACCCTGGTGCTGTGAAGCCATAATGCTAACCACTGTGCTACCGTGCTGCCATTTCATTTATCCTCTCATTTATCCAGTTTACACGGCACATATGTACCTAATCCTAGAGGGAATACTCTGTGGTCTGTCCCTGGAAGATTTCTGGCTCAGCGTTGGTGACAAAATGCCGAGGAATCCGCAGAAAATACTCGACAGAAGTGGGCGGTCAGATACGGCAAGGGCGGAGCTGACTCCTCGAGCGAGCTCTCAATCCGGCGCTCTTGGAGGTTCTGTAGATGATGACTGCGAACATCATTAAAGTTATTGACGATGTTGCTAAGTGTGCTTTACACTTAATTGCTCTGTTTTATAACTTTTGCTCTAGAGTAGCCAGGTATCTTTCTGATACCACCACGAGGTTCAAGGCCAAGTGCTGATCAATAACTCAATACACCAATTAGCAAGTTTCAAATCAAAACACATTTATTATATACACAGTCAATTGCTACTCATGCATAAAATACTATTCACTAGACTATCACTAAAACTAACAGGCCAGTACTTAGCTTTGGAAAAGGGACCCACCAAGTCAGGGGAACAATTTAAAAAAAAAAAAAATTTAGATTACCCAATTATTTTTGCTATTAAGGGGCAATTTAGAATGGCCAATCCACCTACTCTGCACATTTTTGGGTTGTGGGGGCGAAACCCACGCAGACACAGGGAGAATGTGCAAAATCCACACAGACAGTGACCCAGAGCCGGGATCGAACCTGGGACCTCAGCGCCGTGAGGCGGTTGTGCTAACCACTAGGCCACCGTGCTGCCCGTCAGGGGAACAATTGGCCTCTCGTTCGATTCTGAGTCTGCAGGCTTCCGGCTGGTGTGGACTAAGGGTTAGGAGCGCCTATCTCGTAGCGTGCGTTGACTGGACACTTACTTGGTTGATGCAGCTGCTAGGCAAGTCTCTCCGAGTTGAGAGTCACGGTCAAGAGTTCTTTGAGAGCTGCCAAGAAGGACAAATTGAACTTGGGTCCCCAGGGTGGACCCCGTACCTGGTTCCAATTGATTGGACTGAGTTCTGATCACTTGGATCGATTTCTCCAACACTGGAGCTGTTCCCTGATCGCTGGGCGGTTCCTAAGTGTCCGTTGGCAACAATGTTTATTCTATGAACTCAAGTTAACCTTTTTAAAACATACAGTGAACATCTTAGCAACCATTAATTCAAATACACTCCCCAAAGACTACAATAGTAAGTAATTGTTTAAGCTTTCCTTTTAACATCCATAAGACTTAAAAACATAACCTTTAACAGAAGGACATCAGGTTAAAGTCACTACTGTGAGCAGTTATTAGTTTTAAATCACCAAAGGATCGATTTGCAGTTTTTAGATTACAGAGAGAGAGACTAATACCCCTTCTGGCTGTGACTGCAGCTATCCAGCTCTGAAAACTAAACTAAAACACACCCTGCAGCAAACAGCCTAAAACAAAAGTAAAAAGCTGACAGACAGCCCAGCTCCACCCACTCTCTGACATCACCGCAGTCGTAAACACCCATTTGTTAAAGGTGCTCTCACTACAGATATTTATATACATACCCATTTAAAAAAAATTAATTTAGAGCACCCAATCATTTTTTTTTCCAATTAAGGGCCAATTTAGCGTGGCCAATCCACCTAGCCTGCACATCTTTGGGTTGTGAGGGTGAGACCCACACAAACACGGGGAGAATGTACGAACTCCACACGGACAGTGACCCAGAGCCGGGATCGAACCTGGGACCTCGGTGCCGTGAGGCAGCAGTGCTAACCACTGTGCCACCATGCTGGCCCCTACATACCCATTTATAAATACCCATTTCTTAAAGGCACTCTCACATGACACCATGTTTTCCTAATCTGGATACTAAAGCTGGGTGTATTAAGTTGTACCCTATCTGAGGCCTAGGAACAATCAGCATTCCCAGCCCGGATCTACTGTTTTTTCCAAGATTTCTCGGCAGTGACGCAACAGACGTGCAGAGGCTTCTATTCAGTTAGAAAATGACACAAGGCGGGGGTGGCATGGTGGCATAGTGGTTAGCACTGCTGCCTCATGCACTGAGGTCCCGGGTTAGGTCCCGGGTTCGATCCTGGCCCCGGGTCACTGTCCATGTGGTGTTTGCACATTCTCCCCATGTCTGTGTGGGTCTCACCCCCACAACCCAAAGATGTGCAGGGTAGGTGGATTGGCCATGCTAAATTGGCCCTTAATTGGAAAAAATAATCGGGTACTCTTTAAAAAAAAAGAAAATGACTCAAGGCCGTGGGAGTGAATTAAGCCCTGCTGTACCCTGTGGCACAGGTGATATCCTGAGGTGATAACTGGGGCTGGTTTAGCACAGTGGGCTAAACAGCTGGCAGGTAAAGCAGAACAAGGCCAGCAGCGCGGGTTCAATTCCCGTTCCGGCCTCCCTGAACAGGCGCCGGAATGTGGCAACTAGGGGCTTTCCACAGTAACTTCATTTGAAGCCTACTTGTGACAATAAGCGATTTTCATTTCATTTTTCATTTCACATCCGACAACTCGATAAAGACATTTGATGGCCTTGGCTTTTGTGAACTCCACGGAAGGCAATAACTTGGAGTGGCGATCTGCAGCTCATTGTTAAATGCAGCCTCTATTTTTGTTATGATGTTTCCTGCCTGATTTTACGTTGCTATTTATCATGTCAGCAGGGAGGTGTTAGCAATCAAACTCCATATTGAATGTTTTATCCTTCAGAATCTCAGGGACTTCAGCAATGGGGTCCGCTGTGTAGGTGGTACTGGGGCTGTGTGATAGACGTCCGTCTTTTCTTCTTCTGATCTGTACTTTACGGTGGTATGTTTCTGATCTCCTTATTTCAGTCATGATAAACACGGGTGGCCCCACTGCCAGGGGGCTGGGCGAGTGGTTTAAGGGTGGGGCATTTGACGCCTGTTTTCATTCTGGTTCATCTCTTCTCTTTTCCGAGGAGGATGTCTCCTGTGTGTGATGAAGGAACGGTTGTAGGGAATTCCTGCAGGTCCTCACATGTGCTGAGGAATGTTCCCTTGCGAATTAATGCCATTGCGAATTTCTTGTATGCTTTCATTTTGGGGTTAAAGATTTGTGAACTGGATCGTGCCATGGGACAGGCGGGTCTCAACTCTGAGTGAAAGATGTTTTGGGGTGTTTATGGTGCCTCTGGTACGGCTGGAGATGGGGGAGGAATGTGCCCTAACGTGCCGTTAAAAATCCTGTCCTATATTTTCATTGGCTGATTGAGTAATGGCCGGAGCTACTTTCAAAACCTGCTCCTGGAATGTGCGGGGATGACATCATCCTATTAAGAGAAAAAAGATAAGTCTTCCCTTAAAATGGAGAAAGTTGACATCGCTTTGTTGCAGGAGACTCATTTCGATGACAAGGAACTCTTAAAGTTTAGGCAGGTCTGGGTGGGGCAGGTGTTTCTGCCTCGTCCTCGGCCAGTGGTCGGAGTGTCAGAGAATTGTAGTGATCTGTACATCTGTACATCCATCTGCACATACACCAGGGACTGCAGACAGATGTAACAGCCACAGCATCACCAGAGGGCAGCATCGGGGACGGGTATGAAGGGTCCAGCCCAAGGGAGGATCTGCCTCTTTCAGAAGCACAGGGCCAGTGAGCAGCAGCAGCAGACAGAGACAGCTCAGCATAGGCAGCTTACCTTAGCTTCACTGGTCACAACTCTTGACTGTATTATATCTAGTTAAGCTCTGGAAGCAGAACGAACCCTTTGAATAAAGTATTTGTGTTAACTGTAAGTCTACAGTCTTCATTCAGACTGAGAGAATAACATAAGAATTAATCAACAAAAATGTGCCTTTCCAAGTGGAGAGATCTGTGAAGGACAAGGGGGTTGGTAGATATGTGATTGTCAAGAGACTTTTTTATGGGGAGTTTGTCTCGATAATGAATGTACATTGTCTACCATGTGACTGAAGTGGTCATGGTCTTTCCTGATTTGCCATTGGCTAATTTCTTTATAGGTGGTGACTTCAATTGTCACCTTAATCCCTTAGTGGCCAAACTCCAGATTCGAAGATGGCGCCGGAGCGAGGCGACTCTCTGCGAGCTCTCCCTAACAGATCCACTTTTTACTTAACTTATACTCGTTCTAATCTTTTAAAAATTAATTCTCTTGTATTTTCTTGAATTTTGTTTAATTCCCTTTTCTTCCCATGTACTGAATGATCTGTTGAGCTGCTTGCAGAAAAATACTTTTCACTGTACCTCGGTACACGTGACAATAAACAAATCCAATCCAATCCAATCCCAGGAACCAGAACCCACCCCCACCCCGACCCAATGCTTACGGGCAGTGATCGGTCTGAACCCCCACCCCCACCCCCCACACCTGACCCAATGCTTACGGGCAGTGATCGGTCTGAACCCCCACCCCCACCCCCACCCCTGACCCAATGCTTACGGGCGGTGATCGGTCAGAACCCCCCCCCACCCCTGACCCAATGCTTACGGGCGGTGATCGGTCAGAACCCCCCCCCCCCCCCCCCACCCCTGGCCCAATGCTTACGGGCGGTTATAGGTCTGAGAATTTTTGTCTCCACCGAGGGACTAGACAGGACTGTCCGTTATCCCCGTTACTGTTTGCAACAGCCATAGAGCCCCTGGTAGAGGCAATTCGACCGGGTCGTTCAGTTTTTGGGCTATATAGTGGAGAGAAAGAAGCAGCATAAGTATATCTCTAGACGATGCGTTGTTGTTTGTATGTGAGCTGGACCCTTCGACTCCCATGTTATTGATGTGGTGGATTTAGCCTCTTCTGGGGCTACAAAATCAATCTTACAAAGACTGAAGCGATCCCATTGGGTGGGCTCAGAGAGACCCCTTCCCTCATTTTCCATTTAAGTGGCCCTCTTCAGGGTTACCTCTCTGGGTGATGTGATGACCCCGTCCTATAAACGTTTGTACAGGGTAAACCTCCCTGTTACTCACCTATATTCGGAGGGACTTGCTACATTGTTGCTCCATGTCGATGTCATGGTTGGGCAGATTAGCGTTGATTAAGATGGATATGTTGCCGAGGTTATTACATCCTTTACAGAAGCTGCAATCTTGGTGTCTGTCAGGGTCCTAAAGGAAGTCAATGGGAAGCTCAGTTTATTTATATGGAACAAAGTGAAACCCCGTTTGAAATTGTCTAAACTGCAGCTTCCTGGCTCCTGGGGTGTCAGGGGTGCCGAATATTAAAACATATCATTTAACCTCTCATCTTGGATTTACAAAGGATTGGGTCAGAAAGGACCCCTTCTCCATTTGGCTCGACATTTTTATTATTCGTTCATGGATGTGGGCATCGCTGGCTGGGTCAGCGTTTATTGCCCATCCCTGTGGGCATTTAAGAGTCAACCACATTGCTGCGGGTCAACAATCAACATCACTGAAAACACATCAGCCGTCTGTTTGCAGTTTGTGGGATCTGGCAGTGCGCAACGTGGCTGCCGTGTTTCCTTCGCTACAGCAGTCATTTCAAAGGTCAACTATTGGCTCTAAAGGGCTTTGAGATGGCCTGAGGATGTGGAAGGTGCAATAGGAATGCAGGCTTGTTCTTTCCTATCTGCAGAGAGGGTGTGAATTGAGGCTGAATGATTGGAGGAGGAGGCAGCCCCAGCCTGTTGTCACTCTCACTCTACATGCACTGGGGGGGGATCTGCTCCACTCTGTACCCCCTAGAGCAGAGCACAGCCAGCCAGACACTCCGCTTGCAACACACTCAGTCATTTGGCTAATAGCTCCGGGCTTCAAGTGTGTTTATGACTTTTATCAGTGCACAGGTTAACAGTAACCAAATACCAGAGATTAAAGATCTGTCTTCTGGCACCCATTAAATTGTTTAGTTTAAGGGCAGCACGGTGGCGCAGTGGTTAGCACTGCTGTCTCACGGCGCTGAGGTCCCAGGTTTGAATCCCGGCTCTGGGTCACTGTCCGTGTGGAGTTTGCACATTCTCCCCGTGTTTGCGTGGGTCTCACCCCCACGACCCAAAGATGTGCAGGGTAGGTTAGCATAAATGCTTCACAGCTCCAGGGTCCTAGGTTTGATTCCCGGCTGGGTCACTGTCTGTGCGGAGTCTGCACGTCCTCCCCGTGTGTGCGTGGGTTTCCTCCGGGTGCTCCGGTTTCCTCCCACAGTCCAAAGATGTGCGGGTTAGGTGGATTGGCCATGCTAAATTGCCCGTAGTTTCCTTAAAAAAAAGTAAGGTTAAGGGGGGGTTGTTGGGTTACGGGTATAGGGGGATACGTGGGTTTAAGTAGGCTGATCATTGTTCGGCACAACATCGAGGGCCGAAGGGCCTGTTCTGTGCTGTACTGTTCTATGTTCTATGTTCTAGGTGGATTGGCCATGCCAAACTGCCCCTTAATTGGAAAAAAATGAATTGGGTACTGTAATTTTTTTTTTTAATGATTTAGTTTAGTTCATAGGAACAGGAGGAGGCCATTCAGCCTCTCAGCTGGTGCATGGCTGCTGTACCTTGACCCTATCCACCCACCTCAGTTCCATCTCCCATCAATCCCCTTGTCCAATGCGATCTTACCATCTCTATTTTGAACCCCCACAACCAAAAAGATGTGCAGGGTAGGTGAACTGGCCGCGCTAAATTGCCCCTTAATTGGGAAAAAAATAATTGGGTACTCTAAATTTACTTATTTTGTAATCTCTATTTTGAAGGTTCCAATTGACCCCAGGACAGATTTTCTGTGGAAGGTGAGTTCCTGATTTTCACTTCCGCTGAGTGATTCCTGACACCACCCCCTGAATGCCTGACATGGATTTTAAAGTTTTGTCCCAGATTTCCAAAACAGTTTTAATCATGGTGATTATCTCAATTAGATCATCTCATAATCTTCCACACTGGAGGGAATTGGGTTTAGTCTGGGAAACCTGTCTTCATAATTTAACCTCTTTACTTCCTGCTGTATTCGGGGTGAGTTTGTTCTGCCTCCTCTCCAAGGCTGATATATCGTCCCCCGACGTGTGGAGCCCGGAATGTGGCCCCTCTGCTCCGTGCGGCCACAGGATGGAGGCACGAGACTGGCCAGAAACTGCTGAATGTGCCTCTGTGAATCTCCCTGAGCACACTCCACACTGCAGCCCCAACTACAAATTCCAAATCCAGGTTAAAAACACTTTCCTCTCCAGCTTATAGAGCCACTCTGGGTAGCGGGGGCCCGGGGGGTGGGGTTGGTGAGCAGGTGATCACCGGCGTTGGGATTGGGCAAACACGGTGTGGATTCATTTATTACTTCTGTGCACATGAGGACAGATGCACATGGATAGGAAGGGAGATCAACACTAGAGCGGTGTGTGCTGTGCCCTACTCCAGGATGAAGTGAAACTGAAGCTGGATCCCTTGGCACACCACCCTTCTGGTGATGTCATGCTGCTACCTGTTAAAGGCATATTTTTTTTTTTTTTAAATTTAGAGTACCCAATTATTTTTTTCCAATTAAGGGGCAATTTAGCGTGGCCAATCCACCTACTCTGCACATCTTTGGGTTGTGGGGGCGAAACCCACGCAGACACGGGGAGAACGTGCAAACTCCACACGGACAGTGACCCAGAGCCGGGATCGAACCTGGGACCTCAGCGCCGTGAGGCAGTTGTGCTAACCACTAGTCCACCGTGCTGCCCTTTAAAGGCATATTTTAATTGTAAATACAGTCAGACCAATCCATACATACACACACTCACAGAGACACACACACAGACACACATAAATACAAGCACACACACCAGTAAAAACAGACCAACACACACATAAACACACGCACACACACAGAAACAAACTGAGACATTCACAGAAACACACACATATAAGAAGGGACTGTTGAAAAGAAGGCATTTAAAATGAAAAGTGCTAGACATTAATCAACTGTCATTCTGTCAAACAATTGGAACTGCTTACCAGCCAGATACACAACAGACATTCAACACCCCAACCCCCCCCCCCCCCCCCCCCCCACCCCCCCCGGCATGGAAGATAAAATAGACCCATCACCTCTTGCTTTCTACTATCTAAAATGGCCCCAAAGTTTCTGAGATGAAAGATCAAAAATGCAATTGCTTGTTTGACAGGCAAAACATAAGTCCTTATGGAATATACAGACAGGAGATTTAAGAATTGGTTTTGCCAAGCCAGAAACAGAGTGAAAATTGAAAGCTATCTGGAAATATCTCTTTCTCCCTCTCTCTCTGAAGCTAGAATTTACTGAAGCAAGGTGCAGTTACCTGAACCTCAATTCAACGCCAAGATTTTAAAGGGAATCAGTTAACTACAAATGGCTGCCTCATTCAACAATCGACATCTCAAGGACAAGCAAAGGACTTCATCGTATATTCTTTTAATTTTTATTTGGATACTTATCTTTTCCCCATTCTGAGATCTGTGTGCCATTATGGCTTTTATTATTTTGTTCTGGAGTTTAGTAACTAACAAACTTACTCTTTCTTTAGCCTGAGAATGGGCGGTATAGGGCAGCACGGTGGCGCAGTGGTTAGCACTGCTGTCTCACGGCACCGAGGTTCCAGGTTCGATCCCGGCTCTGGGTCACTGTCCGTGTGGAGTTTGCACATTCTCCCCGTGTCTGCGTGAATCTCACCCCCACAACCCAAAGATGTGCAAGATAGGTGGATTGACCACGCTAAATTGCCCCTTAGTTGCAAAAAATTAATTGGGTACTCTAAATTTTAAAAAAAGAATGGGCGGTATGCTGGCACAGTGGTTAGCACTGGTGCCTCACAGCACCAGGAACCTGGGTTCGATTCCCGCCTGGGGTTAATGTCTGTGTGGAGTCTGCACGTTCTCCCCGTGTCTGTGTGGGTTTCCTCCGGGTGCTCCGGTTTCCTCCCACAGCCCAAAGATGTGCGGGTTAGGTGGATTGGCCTGGCTCAAAGATGTGTTTTTAAAAAATAAATTTAGAGTACCCAATTCATTTTGTTCCAATTAAGGGGCAATTTGGCGTGGCCAATCCACCTATCCTGCACATCTTTGGGCTGTGGGGGCGAAACACACGCAGACACGGGGAGAATGTGCAAACTCCACACAGACAGTGACGCAGAGCTGGGATCGAACCTGGGACCTCGGCGCCGTGAGACAGCAGTGCCTGTTGTTCAAAGATGTGTTGATTAGGTTGCAGGGTTACGGGGATAGGGCAGGGGAATGGGCCTAGGTAGGGTGCTCTTTCAGAGGGCTGGTGCAGCCACCATAGAACATACAGTGCAGAAGGAGGCCATTCGGCCCATCGAGTCTGCACCGACCCACTTAAGCCCTCACCTCCACCCTATCCCTGTAACCCAATAACCCCTTCTCACCTTTTTGGTCACTAAGGGCAATTTAGCATGGCCAATCCACCTAACCGGCACGTCTTTGGACTGTGGGAGGAAACCGGAGCATCCGGAGGAAACCCACGCAGAAACAGGAAGAACGTGCAGATTCCGCACAGACAGTGACCCAGCGGGGAATCGAACCTGGGACCCTGGCGCTGTGAAGCCACAGTGCTAGCCACTTGTGCTACCGTGCTGCCTAACATGATGGGCTGAATTGCCTCATGCAATGTCGGGATTCTATTCGGATTTGATCTATGGAGAAGATACATTTAAACAGATACCTAGACATAGATAGTGTACACACACCCACAGAGAGACTCACCCATAGAAACCACCCCGTACTGTCGGGGACACACCCACACACACACACTCCTTCACACACACCCAAACACACACTAACTTTACACTGGTCCCACTGCTCAGTGATCAGGAGCGGGAATTCAGGTCATGTTCCTGAATCACCTTCCACCGACAGGTTGGCTCAGGTTGCCTCCGCCTGCTGCCGGACCCTGGGGACTGAATTTAAACGGAGTGAGTGAGAGTTTGCTGTCGGGCTGATTCAGGAACTAACTCCCAGCAGGGCATCCAACTCGTTCGGTAACTTTCTGGGATTACCCTGAATTCTCCAGGAAAGGGTTAATCTCCAGGACACTGTACTCAGGAGGTAAATGATGGGATGAGGGTTCGAGCAATGAGTGTATTTCCTCTGAATGTTTACCAGCTGCGACAGTACGGGCAATGAAGTCAAAGAGCAGAGAAAATGCAACAAACAAGGTTTTATAAAGAAAATGCGGATGTGGGTGTCGCTGGGCTGGGCCAGTATTTATTGTCCACCCCTAATTGCCCTTGAACTGGGTGCCTCGCTCGGCTATTTCAGAGGGCACCACAATGCTGTGGGTCTGGAGTCACTGGAGTCAGACCGGGTAAGGACGGCAGATTTCCCCGAAAAGGCATTACCCAACCAGATGAGCTTTCACAATAATCGATGACAGTTCCAGTCACCACTAATAAGATGAGTTTTAATTCCAGAATTATTGATTGAATTTAAATTCAAGGTCCCTGGAATATTAACCTGGACCTCTGGATTACTAGTCGCGTGAAAAACCACTACATCCCCCTCTCCTTCACCTCGAGTAAGCAAAGCAATTGCATTCTGGATTGGAGAGGCCGAAATCAGGGCCGGAATTCTCCGATCCTGCAAGAATCCTCCCACGCCGCTCCGATGCCGGGACACCGATTCTCCGGCGACCGGAGATTCGGCGGGAATCGCTCCGGCGGGGTCGACGCCGTGCCGGTCGGGGGCCGTTGAAAGCGACCCCCTGGCGGTTCTCCGCGCCTCAATGGGCCAGGTGCCCGCCGAGTTCGGCAGAGTCCCGGCGGCGTGGGTTACGTATGGTCCTACCCGGAGGGACCCCGGAGTTCTGGCTACAGGGGCTGTCCTGGTGGAGGGGCGGGAGGGGATCCGACTCCGGGGGGGGCGGGGAGGGTCCACCACGATGGCCTGGTCCGCAATCGGGGCCTACCGATCGGCGGGTGGGCTAATTCCGTGGGGGGGGCTTATGTTCCTCCGCGCCGTGCCCCTGTAGGGCTCCGCCATATTGCCCGGGAGCCGGCGCGGAGATGGCAACCCACGCGTATGCGCGGACACGCGCCGGCTGTGGCGCACTGGCTTTCGAGGACCGGAGCAGCGGACACCACTCTGTGCTGTACTAGCCCCCTAGGAATGGGTGAATGCCTGGACCTGGAGTCCCGTTGATGCCCGAGTCGATCGCGCCAGAACTTGGCCGCGGGATCTGAGAATCCCGACCCAGGTCTAAAAACAAGGAGGTTATTGCGAACCGTATCAAATCACTGGTTCGCCCCCAGCTGGAGTATTGTCTCCAATCCTGGGCCCTGCATTTTAGGGAGGACGTCAAGGCCTCGGAGAGGGGGCGGAGGAGATTTACTAGAATGTTCCAGGGATGAGGAACTTCAGTTAATGTGGAGAGACAGGAGACGCTGGGATTGTTCTCCTTGGAGTGGAGAAGGTTAAGGGGGGAGATTTAATCGAGGTGCTCAAAACCAGGAAGTGCTTTGAGGGGGTAAATAAGGAGAAACCCTTGGAGGGTGAGTAACCGGAGGGTCACGATTTAAGTTAATTGGTAAAAGAACCGGTGAGGGGGTGGGGGGGGAGATGGGAATGAGGTAGATGTTTCTTCACACAGCACGTTGTTGGGATCTGGAAGGTTCTGCCTGAAAGGTCGGCGGAAGCAGATTCAACAGGAACTTTCAAAAGAGGAATTGGAGAAATTTCTGAGCAGCGGAGACTGGGATTAATGAGAAGTGCTGGCATAGCCTGGATTGGCTGAATGGCCTCTTTCTGTGCTGAATCATTCCGAGTGGATGATGATTTAATATGATCCATTCAGCATTCCTATTTACCTGAGTCTCCTGCGTCAACACTTTGGGATTTTCAATCTGCTCCATAGGGACAATCCTGGAATGACGGTGACCTGTACGTGGGGCAGGGTGGAGAGGAATCATCGCTGTGAGAAGAGGCTGGTTGGAGTATAAGGTGGAGGCACTTCCTCTGCCACAGATGTATATAATTCTGTGAAATCACAGACAGTGGGTAGACCTACTTCCTGCTGCTGTTGGCAGACACGGAGAGTTTCTAACAGTCAGAGCCTTAACCTCATTTCCGCTGGTTTATGGGAGCTTCGTCCTCACACACTCTGTCTGATTGTGTTTCCCCAATAGCTGACCCCTGGGTTAGAGGCAGAGAGGGGAAACCAGCTGTTGTGTTATGTACTCTGGGATAACACAGGCTGCAACTGGATGCAGCTTTAACCAAAAGATACTCCAGACCTTGAAGTTAGTACAATCTGATTTATTGAACCAGTTGCACAGTTAGCACAGTTCTCTATGAGTTTGACTCTCTGCTAATCTAAGTGTGGTTACTCTGTCTGACTGAACCAGACTAGCCCTTAGCCACGTGCTGGAGGTGTGATACTGTACATACACCCTGACTCACCCTGTAGATGTTCATCAGTGGAAAGAGGCGGAGTGTGAGCGCCTCGTGCCCTTTATAGTGAGATACCACCCCTGAGTGTCCTGCCGGCTCATTGGTCATGTCCTGTTCTCTGTGTTCATTAGCTGCCTGTCTGTATAATCAGTATCTGCATGTCTGCATATCTTGACACCAGCCACCTGGTCACTGTCCATCTTTAAAAACACATTTTATTTAAAAGTTCAGAATGTCTGTACATCATTTGTGTTTTCTCCATTGTCACGATACTTCCCCTCCTCACCAGAATGAAATGAGATTCATCCTCATTGTGGGGCAGCACAGTGGCACAGTGGTTAGCACCGCTGTCTCACAGCAGCAGGGAGCCTGGTTCGATTCCAACCTCGGGTCACTGTCTGTGCGGAGTCTGCACGTTCTCTCTGTGTCTGCGTGGGTTTCCTCCGGATGCTCAAATTTCCTCCCACAGACCAAAGATGTGCAGGTTAGGTGGATTGGTCATGCTAAATTGTCCCTTAGTGCCCAAAAGGTCAGGTACTGGGTTACGGGGCTAGAGTGGGGACTTGGGCCTAGGTAGGTAGGGTGATCTTTCCAAGGGCCGGTGCAGACTAGATGGGCCAAATGGCCTCCTTCTGTACTGTAGATATTCTATTCTATGATTCTATTACCCCCTTATGATCTTCTAGATTGTCAAAAAAGGTTTCAGATAACCAGACTGTTGTCTGCTCCAAGTTGGAACAAGGTCACTTTAAGAGTCTGATCACGTGACATATTGATGACATCATCAGCCATTTGCACGGGCAAACGGCCAGTCTATCCTAACAGTTTGCAGAGTAAACACCTTTCCAATAAAGCTCTTGTTTGTTTGTACCTTTGTGGTCTGCAAGCCTGACCTTTATAAAAAATACCACCGAGAAAACTGGTGGCGACAAGGCCATAAATGTGGTTTATTCTCAGTGCAGCAACGGGGGCTCAGGAGGCAACCTGAGGGACATGGACAGAGTGGATAATCAGAAGCTCTTCCCCAGGGTGGAAGAGCCCATTACTAGGGGGCATAAGGTGCAAGAGGCAAGGTTTAGAGGAGATGTACGAGGCAAGTTTTACACAGAGGGTAGTGGGTGCCTGGAACTCGCTGCCGGAGGAGGTGGTGGAAGCCGGGACCATAGTGATGTTTAAGGGGCAACTTGGCAAATACATGAATAGGATGGGAATAGAGGGATACGGATCCAGGAAGTGTAGAAGATTATAGTTTACACGGGCAGCATGGTTGGCATGGGCTTGGAGGGCCGAAGGGCCTGTTCCTGTGCTGTACTTTTCTTTGTTCTTTGAGGAGATCAGCACTACGTTGGCAGGCTCCCATAGAAGTAAACAAAAATAGAAAAAAAATCATCCGCCTGTGTGCGGATATCCGAAAAGGATTAAGGAGCTAAAAGCTTCGCTATGCCAAAGCTGGTGATGGAGGGTTACCATATATGGGCAGCAGCCATCGAAGGAACCAAAATTCAAACATTGATTTTGGAGGAAACAGGGCAGCATGGTGATGCAGTGGTTAGCACAGCTGCCTCATGGCACCAAGGACCCAGGTTCGATCCCAGCCCTGGGTCACTGTCCGTGTGGAATTTACACATTCTCCCCGTGTCTGCGTGGGTCTCACTCCCACAACCCAAAGATGTGCAGGGTAGGCCACGATAAATTGCCCCTAAATTGGAAAGAAATAGCTCCAAATTTATTACAAAAAAAAGATTTTGGAGGAAACAACATCGAAAAGAAGCTTGTCACCTGCTCTGCCCGGAAAGATCTAGAACATTACAGGGAGCAACTACCCTGTAACAATAACTTAGAGCTGGAGGTGTTCCAAAAATTGGAAGGACACTGACTGAGCTCAGAGATACCCTGTTTGAAAAAAAGGAGTGAGGACATGTTATAAATCACGTGGAACATCGAAATGGGGGGAACCTTTGGCACATGGGACCGTATGATGAGAACATTGAGCGGTGGAACTAATATACTGTCCAAAGGCAAACTGGGGGTGACTCCCACAGCCACTGGTCCTGATACAAGGTTGCCCTCCAGATGCCCCTGGCATAGGGGAATGGACATGTACCCTCCGTCAATCCCCTTTACCAACACCTTGGCACTGACTGCAGTCCAGTGGGTAGGTCATGCCTTTTGCCACAAGTAGGGGCAGCAGGGTAGCATGGTGGTTAGCATAAATGCTTCACAGCTCCAGGGTCCCAGGTTCGATTCCCGGCTGGGTCACTGTCTGTGTGGAGTCTGCACGTCCTCCCCCTGTGTGTGTGGGTTTCCTCCGGGTGCCCTGGTTTCCTCCCACAGTCCAAAGATGTGCGGGTTAGGTGGATTGGCCATGCTACATTGCCCGTAGTGTCCTAATAAAAAAAAGTAAGGTTAAGGGGGGGGTTGTTGGGTTGCGGGTATAGGGTGGATACGTGGGTTTGAGTAGGGTGATCATGGCTCGGCACAACATTGAGGGCTGAAGGGCCTGTTCTGTGCTGTACTGTTCTATGTTCTATGTTCTAGAGTTTGATTGGCCCCTGTACCCCTCAGTATCACAATAGGCTTACCTGCCTCACCCTGGGGCAATGTGGCCGTATTGTCTTCAGATACATTAACTCTCAGGGATTTGTTTAACCTTATCCACACTCTCTGGCATGCCGCTGCAGAGATTCACAGCTACAGTCTGTTGCTCGTTGTGTTCTCTCTTTAATTGGCTCTGTTTATGGCGGTTAATATGGTCGCCTTCCTTAATTCTAATTACGTTTGCTCAAGAGTGGCCAGGTATCCTTTCGATGCCGCCACAAGGTTCAAAACCGACTACTGATCAAAGACTCGATACACCAGTTAGTAAGTTTGAAATCAATGCACATTTATTTACACACACAGTCAATTATACTCATGCACAAACTCTACCAACTAAACTATCACTACTACTAAAGCCTATACTTAGCTTCGGGCGCCCACTCAGTCAGAGGAACAATGGCCGTTGTCTGGTTCTGAGGCTGCTGGGCCGAGCTGGTACGGAATAGTAGCCGGGAGCATCTGTCTCGGAGCGTGCATTGACTTTGGATTTACTTGTTCTGGTGCAGCTGCTGGGCAGGCCTCTCGTCGCTGAGAGCCAAGGCCAAGGGGGCGATTCTCTCTTGGGGGCTTCTCCTTATACCCAAAGGGGGCTTCGCGGGCTTTTGGGCGGGCCTTGAACTTGGCCCCAATTAATTGGACCGTATCCTGATCATTGGTATCGATTTCCTCCAATAAAGGGGTGGCTGCCCTGATTGCTGGGCGGGTCCTAGGTGGCCGTTGGCCGGCTTTGTTCTAGTCTCCTCTGGCGCCGGGGTGTCTGCCTTAGTATCGTTTACCTAAATGTTTCTCTTTTGTCCCCGGAGATGGTTTATTAGTATGGTAATGGCTTCGCAGTATCGGTCTTGTCTGGGAGCTGCAGCTCCAATCAACAGACAAACCTTGCTCCTGCTTGCTTTCTCAGCATTGTCCAATTTCCCTGCATTCTTTGCAAAATGTCCATTTTGTAATCGGGACGTAGCCACCCCAGGTGGCTACAAGTCAGAGCTGCCGTCTAGTCTGCTATGCTTTCTGACTGACTCACATTGTCTACACGGGGTGAATGGGCCCCAATAATTCCAACTGGTTATACCTGTAGCCTCCAGCAGTTGGCTTGAACGTGCCCTACCTTTTGGCAGTTAAAGCACAGGTGTCTTAGCCTCACCTTTCATTTCAGTACCACCCTGTGTGTCCCGAGAAGGCCCCCAGAATATCTCCCTCTCCCAAGGGTGCCCAGTTTCCTCTCACTGTCCCCACCTCCATCCTTTCCATTTGGAAGGGTTTCTCCTGGAATGAGGGTCTTTAGATCAACTCATGATTATCGGCCAGTGTGGCTGCCTGACTGGCTCCTGGCACCTCCTGCTCCCCTGGTCAAGTCCTTATTGGAAAGGGTAGGGAACTTTTAATCTCCTCAAGGAGAATTATTTCAATGAGGAATTTGCCCGCTGGTCAAAACCAGGTGGTTTAACCTTTAAAATCCCAGGTACGTCTGGTCAGGCCATTTCCTGAGGGGACGGAGTTTCTGACGGTCTGCCTTCGGCGCTATCGAGTACGCACTTAAAACAGCTGCATTCCGGCCTCATAGTCAGGTGACCCTTTCCTCAGACAAGAGGGAGTAAACTTGGTGAGTTTTCCCTGACAGCTTTCTCTGCAGTAATAGGTACAACTGTTGGACCGGCCGCTTTAACTGCTGTATGAACAACTCGAAAGAGATCAACATAGAAACTTAGGAAATAAGGAGGCCATTGGGCCCTTCGAGCCTGCTCCGCCATTCATTATGACCATGGCTCAGTAGCCTAATGCCTCCACATTCCAAAGGCTTCCACCTCTGCTTCATCAAATTTAGTGTTTGAATGAACGAATCCGGTTGGCTCAATCCTGAAGTTGGAGCTAATGGTGTTTTCAAGGGACACAGCGAGATTCCTGACCCTCAGCTCGAGGTGTTTTAGTGGAGACCCTCTATTCTTCTCTCTGTCCCGAAATTTCCTGAAATTCTAATTCCCGCTGCTCCAATTTTATTGCTCTACCTTTGCTCTTTCCATTCCTTCATCCTCAACGTCCACCTATATACCCTTTGGCCATGCCTTTGAAAATTTGGGGTTTTGGGATTTTGGTCAGAATTCGAAGAGCTTCGTTAACACACTTAAACCCTCAACAGTAACTTACTTTGCTTCTGGTATCAAAAGTGGACATTTTTATCCCTTTAGCAGCACAGACTCAAGAAAAACTTTGTGCAGTTTCTTAATATTAGTTTCAAAGACAAACGTTACTTTCCCCAATCTAATTCATCCATTTCGGCTTTGGGAACAATTCTGCCCACGAGCCCCCAATTTGTTACAACTGGTCCCGGGGCGTGGTCCAAACTTGTTACCCTTCACCCCTTCTTTGGAGACTATCCTGGACGAGCCCCCAATTTGTTACAACTGGTCCCGGGGCGAGATCCCCAAACCTGGTCCCCTCTGTGGGAGATGTTTCAGCACCTGACCCAATTTGTTAATTCCGGGTGGGATAACCCTCAAATTGTTATGCCCCCAGGTGAGGAGGGATAAACTAGCTCCCTTTCTTTATTCTACGCCCTCAGTTGGTAAAAACAAGAATTCTCCAAAGGGGATCGATCCCTTTTCCTAGTCCCAAGATATTTCTGATTTTAAAGGAGCCAATTTAACCAGGCTTTCTTGGATTAGCTGCTAAACACATGGAACACATGCATGTACATTCACACAGAGTGACAATGGAAAGGGAGTCCAAGAATAAGTTTTTAAAAAAATACAAATCAGTCTTTGACTTGTCCATGAGGGGGCAGCACGAATATTCTTTTAACTTTTATTTGGATACTTAACTTTTCCTCATTCAGAGATCTGTGTGTGTCATTGTGTCTTTTATTATTTTGTTCTGGAGTTTAGTAACTAATAAACTTACTCTTTCTTTTGCCTGAGAATGGGTGGTATAGGGCAGCACGGTGGCGCAGTGGTTAGAACTGCTGTCTCATGGCGCCGAGGTCCCAGGTTCGATCCCGGCTCTGGGTCACTGTCCGTGTGGAGTTTGCACATTCTCCCCGTGTTTGCCTGGGTTTCGCTCCCACAACCCAAAAGATGTAGGGCAGCAAGGTAGCACAGTGGTTAGCACAGTTGCTTCACAGCTCCAGGGTCCCAGGTTCGACTCCCTGCTGGGTCGCTGTCTGTGCGGAGTCTGCATGTTCTCCCCGTGCGTGCGTGGGTTTCCTCCGGGTGATCCGGTTTCCTCCCACAGTCCAAAGATGTGCAGGTTAGGTGGACTAAATTACCCTTAGTGTCCAAAAAAAGCTTAGGTGGGGTTACTGGGCTACGGGGATAGGGTGGAGGTGTGGGCTTGGGTAAGGTGCTCTTTCCAAGGGCCGGTGCAGCCTCGATGGGCCGAATGGCCTCCTTCTGTGTAAATTCTATGCGCAGGGTAGGTGGATTGGCCATGCTAAATTACCCCTTAATTGGAAAATAAATAAAAAATAAATAAAGAATTAAAAAATGTCTAACACACATTCTGATATCTTAATGTCCTTGAAAAAATTAAAAACAATAAATAAATTTAGAGTACCCAATTCTTTTTTTTCCAATCTTTTCGAATGTGCCTTATATTCGACCTCGTGGGCTGCAGGAATTCCTCTGGAGAATCCCCTTCACTTGTTCAGGCCTCCACCTGATTGCCTTGCAGTCTCACAGTCTCAGCTACTTGTTTGGTCTTTGTGCAAGGTTCCGGCTGTAGTTGTGGAGAGAGTCTTCAGGACATTTTAGGGTTTCCAGGAGAGTTTAAACCTCTCACAGGGGTTTAAACATACACAGGCCTGGCTGGAGAGAGAATGGTTGCGGATTTAAATCAGGAGTTAAACCTTCCCGTGACTGATAGGGTGTGGAGACCTGCTCACTCCAGCTGAGATATCAGAGTGAGAAGAAATTCCAGCCTTTCTGGGAGAGATATTTAACAGGCTTCTGCCCAGCTCCTTCTCAGAACGAAACTGAAAGCAAAAATGGAACCTGCCTTATGCTCCAGAATCTTCTGAAAGGCTCTACCAATCCCAATCGAAAACAGAGAATGTCCCGTAGTTTCACAGAGCACTCTGCATCAAGGGGTGTGTCTGGGCCAGTTCAAATAGCAGCTTGCAGTGGGGAGAGGGCGGGGGGGGGGGGGGGGGGGGGGGGGGGGGGGGGGGGGGGGGGTTTAGTTCAAAGCCAAAGTCTGTAGTTTTGAAAAACAGCCAGCAGGACAGGCATAAAAAGAAAACAAGGATCAGACAAGGATTTAAACAAGGTCCCTTACACAATGTAATGACTGCCTGAATTGCTTCCGTGTGGGTGATCTAAAGAGAGAAAAATGAATGTCACAACCCTTTCCCAGACAGATATTTCAAATGAAGAAGTCATGCAAATGTGAACTGCTATCTCCTGTGGAGATAATGGAAGCTGATTATCACCTCAGCAGGAATAATATTCTATAACTTAGGTCCTAGACTGGTTTGTGAATTTTCACATTCCAGTAATATTGTGGCACAGAGCTCTGTCTGAACTGTAATGCTGTGATACAGAGCCCTATCTGTACTGTAATACTGTTACAGAGCTCTGCCTGTACTGTAATACTGTTACACAGAGCTCTGCCTGTACTGTAATACTGTGACACAGAGCCCTGTCTGTACTGTAATACTGTTACAGAGCTCTGCCTGTACATTAATACTGTTACAGAGCTCTGCCTGTACTGTAATACTGTTACACAGAGCTCTGCCTGTACTGTAATACTGTTACAGAGCTCTGCCTGTACATTAATACTGTTACAGAGCTCTGCCTGTACTGTAATACTGTTACACAGAGCTCTGTCTGTACTGTAATACTGTGACACAGAGCCCTGTCTGTACTGTAATACTGTTACAGAGCTCAGCCTGTACTATAATACTGTTACACAGAGCTCTGTCTGTACTGTAATACTGTTACACAGAGCTCTGTCTGTACTGTAATACTGTTACAGAGCTCTGTCTGTACTGTAATACTGTTACAGAG
This sequence comes from Scyliorhinus canicula, assembly GCF_902713615.1. Taxonomy (NCBI): domain Eukaryota; kingdom Metazoa; phylum Chordata; class Chondrichthyes; order Carcharhiniformes; family Scyliorhinidae; genus Scyliorhinus; species Scyliorhinus canicula. The sequence continues at coordinate 68,227,237 of NC_052166.1, forward strand.
CTCTGTCTGTACTGTAATACTGTTACAGAGCTCTGCCTGTACTGTAATACTGTTACACAGAGCTCTGTCTGTACTGTAATACTGTTACACAGAGCTCTGTCTCTACTGTAATACTGTTACAGAGCTCTGCCTGTATTGCAATACTGTTACACAGAGCCCTGTCTGTACTGTAATACTGTTACACAGAGCTCTGCCTGTACTGTAATACTGTTACAGAGCTCTGTCTGTACTGTAATACTGTTACAGAGCTCTGCCTGTACATTAATACTGTTACAGAGCTCTGTCTGTACTGTAATACTGTTACACAGAGCTCTGTCTGTACTGTAATACTGTTACAGAACTCTGCCTGTATTGCAATACTGTTACACAGAGCCCTGTCTGTACTGTAATGTGACACAGAGCTCTATCCATACTGTGGTACTGTGGCACAGAGTTCTATATGCATTTCCCGTATGGGCCTCCCCGAACAGGTGCCGGAATGTGGCGACTAGGGGCTTTTCACAGTAACTTAATTGAAGCCTACTCGTGACAATAAGCGATTATTATTATTATTACTGTTACACAGAGCTCTGCCTGTACTGTAATACTGTTACACAGAGCTCTGTCTGTACTGTAACACTGTGACACAGAGCCCTGTCTGTACTGTAATACTGTTACACAGAGCCCTGTCTGTACTGTAACACAGTGACACAGAGCCCTGTCTGTACTGTAACACTGTGACACAGAGCTCTGTCTGTACTGTAACACTGTGACACAGAGCCCTGTCTGTACTGTAATACTGTGACACAGAGCCCTGTCTGTACTGTAACACAGATCTCTGTCTGTACTGTAATACTGTTACACAAAGCCCTGTCTGTACTGTAACACTGTGACACAGAGCTCTGTCTGTACTGTAACACTGTGACACAGAGCCCTGTCTGTACTGTAACACTGTGACACAGAGCCCTGTCTGTACTGTAACACTGTGACACAGAGCCCTGTCTGTACTGTAACACTGTTACAGAGCCCTGTCTGTACTGTAACACTGTGACACAGAGCCCTGTCTGTACTGTAACACTGTGACACAGGGCTCTGTCTGTACTGTAATACTGTTACACAGAGCCCTGTTTGTACTGTAACACTGTGACACAGAGCTCTGTCTGTACTGTAACACTGTGACACAGAGCTCTGTCTGTACTGTAACACAGAGCCCTGTCTGTACTGTAACACAGAGCCCTGTCTGTACTGTAACACTGTGACACAGAGCCCTGTCTGTACTGTAATACTGTGACACAGAGCCCTGTCTGTACTGTAACACTGTGACACAGAGCCCTGTCTGTACTGTAACACTGTAACACAGAGCTCTGTCTGTACTGTAACACTGTGACACAGAGCCCTGTCTGTACTGTAACACTGTGACACAGGGCTCTGTCTGTACTGTAATACTGTTACACAGAGCTCTGTCTGTACTGTAATACTGTTACAGAACTCTGCCTGTATTGCAATACTGTTACACAGAGCCCTGTCTGTACTGTAATGTGACACAGAGCTCTATCCATACTGTGGTACTGTGGCACAGAGTTCTATATGCATTTCCCGTATGGGCCTCCCCGAACAGGTGCCGGAATGTGGCAACTAGGGGCTTTTCACAGTAACTTAATTGAAGCCTACTCGTGACAATAAGCGATTATTATTATTATTACTGTTACACAGAGCTCTGCCTGTACTGTAATACTGTGACACAGAGCTCTGTCTGTACTGTAACACTGTGACACAGAGCCCTGTCTGTACTGTAACACTGTGACACAGAGCTCTGTCTGTACTGTAACACTGTGACACAGAGCCCTGTCTGTACTGTAATACTGTGACACAGAGCCCTGTCTGTACTGTAACACAGATCTCTGTCTGTACTGTAATACTGTTACACAAAGCCCTGTCTGTACTGTAACACTGTGACACAGAGCTCTGTCTGTACTGTAACACTGTGACACAGAGCCCTGTCTGTACTGTAACACTGTGACACAGAGCCCTGTCTGTACTGTAACACTGTGACACAGAGCCCTGTCTGTACTGTAACACTGTTACAGAGCCCTGTCTGTACTGTAACACTGTGACACAGAGCCCTGTCTGTACTGTAACACTGTGACACAGGGCTCTGTCTGTACTGTAATACTGTTACACAGAGCCCTGTCTGTACTGTAACACTGTAACACAGAGCTCTTTCTGTACTGTAACACTGTGACACAGAGCTCTGTCTGTACTGTAACACAGAGCCCTGTCTGTACTGTAACACAGAGCCCTGTCTGTACTGTAACACTGTGACACAGAGCCCTGTCTGTACTGTAATACTGTGACACAGAGCCCTGTCTGTACTGTAACACTGTGACACAGAGCCCTGTCTGTACTGTAACACTGTAACACAGAGCCCTGTTTGTACTGTAACACTGTGACACAGAGCTCTGTCTGTACTGTAACACTGTGACACAGAGCTCTGTCTGTACTGTAACACAGAGCCCTGTCTGTACTGTAACACTGTGACACAGAGCCCTGTCTGTACTGTAACACAGAGCCCTGTCTGTACTGTAACACAGAGCCCTGTATGTACTGTAACACTGTGACACAGAGCTCTGTCTGTACTGTAACACAGTGACACAGAGCCCTGTCTGCACTGTAACACAGTGACACAGATCTCTGTCTGTACTGTAACACTGTGACACAGAGCCCTGTCTGTACTGTAACACTGTGACACAGGGCTCTGTCTGTACTGTAACACTGTGACACAGAGCCCTGTCTGTACTGTAACACTGTGACACAGAGCCCTGTCTGTACTGTAACACTGTGACACAGAGCTCTGTCTGTACTGTAACACTGTGACACAGAGCCCTGTCTGTACTGTAACACTGTGACACAGAGTTCTGTCTGTACTGTAACACTGTGACACAGAGCCCTGTCTGTACTGTAACACTGTGACACAGAGCTCTGTCTGTACTGTAACACTGTGACACAGAGCTCTGTCTGTACTGTAACACTGTGACACAGAGCCCTGTCTGTACTGTAACACTGTGACACAGAGCCCTGTCTGTACTGTAATACTGTTACACAAAGCCCTGTCTGTACTGTAACACTGTGACACAGAGCCCTGTCTGTACTGTAACACTGTGACACAGAGCTCTGTCTGTACTGTAACACTGTGACACAGAGCCCTGTCTGTACTGTAACACTGTGACACAGAGCCCTGTCTGTATTGTAACACTGTTACACAGAGCCCTGTCTGTACTGTAACACTGTGACACAGAGCTCTGTCTGTACTGTAACACTGTGACACAGAGCTCTGTCTGTACTGTAACACTGTGACACAGAGCCCTGTCTGTACTGTAACACTGTGACACAGAGTTCTGTCTGTACTGTAACACTGTGACACAGAGCCCTGTCTGTACTGTAATACTGTGAAACAGAGCTCTGTCTACTGTATGTAAGGAACTTTGAAATCCTTGTCTGGTCCCTGTGTCCTTTTTAATTCCTGCCTTGCTCTTTGCTTCAACTTGGCAGATTTTGTTTTTAAACTATGGACCTTTGAACCCCTCCCCCACTCCCGCTGCAAGCTGCTGTTTGAACTGGCTCAGACATACACCTTGATCCAGTGTGCTATGTGACAGGGTCCTGCGATGTAATTTTGATGGACTTGGCTAGCAGCCAATCAGCTTTTTTGAAATCCGGGTCTTTGATGGGCTCTCAATTCTGATTGGTGTACACTGTTCCAGAAAGTTCTGCAATTAAAGGCAGGCTGGCTCCCAGGTTTCAGTTTTGGGATAGAGTTGAAGAAGGCATTGAGTTCCCTCTCCCTGAAGGGGGTGGATCTCTCCCAAACCCTAGTTGGAGGCTCAGCATTTTCTCTTCAGCCGAGCTGATAAGGATTCTCTGTGTGACTGTATTTCCAAGTTAGATTTCTGTTGGATCAAGAAGCGGGTGGGTCACCCGGATCTCTCTTGTCTGATGGGTCTCTGTTGGATCAAGAAGCGGGTGGGTACCCGCCCCGCCCTGATCTCTCTGGTACCCGCCCTGATCTCTCTGGTGTGATGGGTCTCAGTCTGAAGGTGCAAAGTGAAGACCTTTCTTTCTCTGTCCAGTCAGATTGTCCCAAAGGAAGATCAGTCCGGCAGCTGCGACAGGCAAAGCCAATGGTTTAAAACCCTGGCCGGGATTCTGCGATCCTGACGCTAAGTGTTGACGCCAAAGCGGCTTCAGGATCAGCAATTCTGTCCCCTACAGGGGGCCAGCACGGCACAGCTGCTGCTCCCGGCGTGAACTGGGCGCCGCGGGATCCGCGCATGCGCAGCGGCACCGGCCCCAACGCGTCGGCCCCGACGCAACATGGCGCAGGGCTACAGGGGGCAGTGTGGAACAAAGGAGGCCGCCAGCCAGAGAGGCCGGCCCGCCGATTGGTGGGCCCAGATCACGGGCCAGGCCACATCATAGCCCCCCCCCCCTCCCCCCCGGGGGCTGGACACACCCCTCCCAGCCCCCACCCCCCCCGGGGCTGGACACACCCCTCCCGCCCCCCCCCCCCCCCCCCCCCGGGGCTGGACACACCCCTCCCAGCCCCCCCCCCCCCCGGGCTGGACACACCCCTCCCAGCCCCCCCCCCGGGGCTGGACACACCCCTCCCAGCCCCCCCCCCCCCCCCCGGGGCTGGACACACCCCTCCCAGCCCCCCCCCCCCCCCCCGGGGCGGGACACACCCCTCCCAGCCCCCCCCCCCCGGGGCTGGACACACCCCTCCCAGCCCCCCCCCCCCCCCGGGGCTGGACACACCCCTCCCAGCCCCCCCCCCCCCCCCGGGGCTGGACACACCCCTCCCAGCCCCCCCCCCCCCCGGGGCTGGACACACCCCTCCCCCCCCCCGCCAGATCGTCCCCGGACCCTCCCACGCCGAGTTCCCGCCGGCTGAGAGCAGGTGTGGACGGCGCCAGCGAGAGTCGCCGTTTTTACGACGGCCGCTCGGCTCATCCCGGGCTGAGAATCGGCGGGCAAGCCGCGTAGAGCGGCCCCCGACCAGCGCCGCGCCAACCACGCCAATTCTCCGCAGCGTGCTGGCATCGGGGCGGTGTGGATTCTCAGGCCAGGCCCTGGGCTGAGAGAATCCCGTCCCCTCTTTTAGATTCTGATGTTGGGAACTTCAGTTTGACTCAGTCAGGCTGGTAGGCCATCTGCTGGACGCAAAGTAGAATTGCACAGACTGAGAGTCAATCTGCTGAGAATCTGTTCAGGTGAAGGTGGCTCTCCAGAGGAATTCTGGCAGCTCGCAGGGTCTAAGTGAAGGCAGATACCTGAAGACCCAAAACCACCGATGGTTTTCAACACTTTGCATTCTGAGAAGATCACCGTTGGCAAAGACCGCGACCAGAACAGCGACGATTCTCATTTCTTGAGTTCTCGCATTACGTTCTGTAAACTTTGCTAACCTCTCCTGAGCCATCGGACCCTTTAACACGTTAAAAGTCCTCATCATTAACCTGCACTCTCACCTTCTAGTTTATCTTTTCTAATTTTCCATACTACTAAACCCTCCTCCGCCCCCCCCCCCAACCCCAGTTATGTGATTCGCCAGCATGATCCGGGTGAAGACGGTCCCGACGGAGCAGCTCCCACCTTCCCCAGTACTGGTGCTAATGTCCCATGAATTCAAACCCATTTCTCCCACACCAATCTTTGAGCCACGCATTTACCTCTTTAATCTGATTGATGCTCTGCCAATTAGCTTGTGGTTCAGGTAGTAATCCAGAGATTAGTATATTTTTGGTTCTGGTTTCTAATTTAGCTCCGAGCTGTTTATACTCCCTTAGCTGAACCTCTGTCCTTCTTCTCACTATGTTGTCGGTACCTACGTGGACACAAAATCTTTACCCTCTCACTCCATGTTCTTCCGCAGCCAGGGTGAGATATCCCAAACTCGATTATCAGGGAGGAAAAGCAACTCAGGGACTCGAGATCTGGTCACGGAGAACAGTGTCAATGCCCCTAACTAAACTATCCCCAATTACAACTACATTTCTTTGCTCTCCCCCTCCCACTTGAACAATTTTTACATCACTCACCTTCCCAGACCCCTCTCCGGTTTTCTATGACCTTCCCAGATCCCTCTCCGGTTTTCTATGACCTTCCCAGACCCCTCTCCGGTTTTCTCCCACCTTCACAGATCCCTCTCCGGTTTTCTCTGACCTTCCCAGACCCCTCTCCGGTTTTCTATGACCTTCCCAGACCCCTCTCCGGTTTTCTATGACCTTCCCAGACCCCTCTCCGGTTTTCTCTCACCTTCCCAGACCCCTCTCCGGTTTTCTCTCACCTTCCCAGATCCCTCTCCGGTTTTCTCTCACCTTCCCAGATCCCTCTCCGGTTTTCTATGACCTTCCCAGACCCCTCTCCGGTTTTCTATGACCTTCCCAGACCCCTCTCCGGTTTTCTATGACCTTCCCAGACCCCTCTCCGGTTTTCTCCCACCTTCCCAGATCCCTCTCCGGTTTTCTATGACCTTCCCAGACCCCTCTCCGGTTTTCTATGACCTTCCCAGACCCCTCTCCGGTTTTCTCTCACCTTCCCAGACCCCTCTCCGGTTTTCTCTGACCTTCCCAGACCCCTCTCCGGTTTTCACTCACCTTCCCAGACCCCCTTCCGGTTTTCTCTGACCTTCCCAGACCCCTCTCCGGTTTTCTCTCACCTTCCCAGACCCCTCTCCGGTTTTCTCTCACCTTCCCAGACCCCTCTCCGGTTTTCTCTGACCTTCCCAGACCCCTCTCCGGTTTTCACTCACCTTCCCAGACCCCCTTCCGGTTTTCTCTGACCTTCCCAGACCCCTCTCCGGTTTTCTCTGACCTTCCCAGACCCCTCTCCGGTTTTCTCTCACCTTCCCAGATCCCTCTCCGGTTTTCTCTGACCTTCCCAGATCCCTCTCCGGTTTTCTCTGACCTTCCCAGATCCCTCACCGGTTTTGTCTGACCTTCCCAGACTCCTCTCCGGTTTTCTCTGACATTCCCAGACCCCTCTCCGGTTTTGTCTGACCTTCCCAGACCCCTCTCCGGTTTTCTCTGACCTTCCCAGACCCCTCTCCGGTTTTATCTGACCTTCCCAGACCCCTCTCCGGTTTTATCTGACCTTCCCAGACCTCTCTCCGGTTTTCTCTGACCTTCCCAGACCCCACTCCGGTTTTCTCTGACCTTCCCAGATCCCTCTCCGGTTTTCTCTGACCTCCCCAGACCCCTCTCCGGTTTTCTCTGACCTTCCCAGACCCCTCTCCGGTTTTCTCTGACCTTCCCAGACCCCTCTCCGGTTTTCTCTGACCTTCCCAGATCCCTCTCCGGTTTTCTCTGACCTCCCCAGACCCCTCTCCGGTTTTCTCTGACCTTCCCAGACCCCTCTCTGGTTTTCTCTGACCTTCCCAGACCCCTCTCCGGTTTTCTCTGACCTTCCCAGACCCCTCTCCGGTTTTCTCTGACCTTCCCAGACCCCTCTCCGGTTTTCTCTGACCTTCCCAGACCCCTCTCCGGTTTTCTCTGACCTTCCCAGACCCCTCTCCGGTTTTCTCTGACCTTCCCAAGCCTCTGACTGAAGTCTTCAGAATCTGTCTTCTTGGTTTGATTTTCAGGAACCATCTGAACCGCTTGGAAAGAGACTACAGACTGACCTTTAACTGAACTGTATTGAGAGCGGATGCTTAACCTCTGCTCAAACTAAAGCTAAACTGCATTTCTGCAAAATGGGTGGTACTCTAGCCCCTCCTATTAGTTACATCATCTTTCCCAGCGGAAACACAGTGGGCGGGAATTGCTGACCAACCCAGCGCCTGTTTTTCGGCGGCAGAGACGGCCTGTCAGCCGGATTTCCTGGTCCCACCAGTGTCAACGGGATTTTCCGTCGGCTGCACCCTCGTCTCTGGGAAACCCATGAACAGTTGGTGGGAGCGGAATATCCCTCTGGCGTAAACTGCCGGCAAATTCCGCCCAGTGTCTCTGATGAACCACTCCCTTTTAATCCAATCAAAAATCCATCACCCCAACCTTTTACAATGCTTTAATTGCACTTTGGGCTCCCAAAAAGCCAAACTGTCTCTCAAACCAGGATTTGTAAAACATCACTATGGTCTCACACACACACTAACCCAGATTTTCAACCCTTTATGTACCAAATGCATATTATACAGTTTCCCTGAAATCCCAACATTCATCAGTCTGTATTGTAATACATGATAGATGTCAATCTGTATTGTAATACTGTGACACAATTCTGTCTGTACTGTAATACTGTGACACAGATCTCTGTCTGTATTGTAATACTGTGACACAGATCTCTGTCTGTATTGTAATACTGTGACACAGATCTCTGTCTGTACTGTAATACTGTGACACAGATCTCTGTCTGTACTGTAATACTGTGACACAGATCTCTGTCTGTATTGTAATACTGTGACACAGATCTCTGTCTGTATTGTAATACTGTGACATAGATCTCTGTCTGTACTGTAATACTGTGACACAGATCTCTGTCTGTACTGTAATACTGTGACATAGATCTCTGTCTGTACTGTAATACTGTGACACAGATCTCTGTCTGTACTGTAATACTGTGACACAGATCTCTGTCTGTACTGTAATACTGTGACACAGATCTCTGTCTGTACTGTAATACTGTGACACAGATCTCTGTCTGTACTGTAATACTGTGACACTGTTCTCTGTCGATACTATAATACTGTGATGTGGAGATGCCGGCGTTGGGGTGAGCACAGTAAGAAGTCTTACAACACCAGGTTAAAGTCCAACAGGTTTGTTTCAAACACTACCTTTCGGAGCACTGCTCCTTCCTCAGGTGAATGGAGAGGTAGGTTCCAGAAATGTATAGACAAAGTCAAAGATGCCAGAGGATACTTAGAATGCGAGCATTTGCAGGTAATTAAGTCTTCACAGATCCAGAGAGAGGGGTAACCCCAGGTTAAAGAGGTGTGAATTGTCTCAAGCCAGGACAGTTGGTAGGATTTTGCAAGCCCAGGGGTGGGGGGGGGGGGGGGGGGTTGAATGTAATGTGACATGAATCCAAGATCCCGGTTGAGGCCGTACTCATGCGTGCGGAACTTGGCTATAAGTTTCTGCTCGGTGATTCTGTGTTGTCGCGCGTCCTGAAGGCCGCCTTGGAGAACGCTTACCCGGAGATCAGAGGCTGAATGACCCTGACTGCTGAAGTGTTCCCCGACTGGAAGGGAACATTCCTGCCTGGTGATTGTCGCACGATGTCCATTCATTCCTTGTCGCAGCGTCTGCATGGTCTCGCCAATGTACCACGCTTCGGGACATCCTTTCCTGCAGCGGATGAGGTAGACTACATTGGCCGAGTCGCACGAGTATGTACCGGTACCTGGTGGGTGGTGTTTCCACATGTAATGGTGGTATCCATGTCCATGATCTGGCACGTCTTGCAGAGATTGCCCTGGCAGGGTTGTGTGGTGTTGTGGTCGCTGTTCTGAAGGCTGGGTAATTTGCTGCAAACAATGGTTTGTTTGAGGTTGTTTGAAGGCAAGTAGTGGGGGCGTGGGGATGGCCTTGGCAAGATGTTCATCTTCATCGATGACGTGTTGAAGGCTGCGAAGACAATGTCGTAGCTTCTCCGCTCCGGGGAAGTACTTGACGACGAAGGGTACTCTGTCGGTTGTGTCCCAGGGCAGCATGGTAGCATTGTGGATAGCACAATTGCTTCACAGTTCCAGGGTCCCAGGTTCGATTCCGGCTTGGGTTACTGTCTGTGCGGAGTCTGCACATCCTCCCATTGTGTGCATGGGTTTCCTCCGGGTGCTCCGGTTTCCTCCCACAGTCCAAAGATGTGCAGGTTAGGTGGATTGGCCATGATAAATTGCCCTTAGTGTCCAAAATTTCCCTTAGTGTTGGGTGGGGTTACTGGGTTATGGGGATAGGGTAGAGGTGTTGACCTTGGATAGGGTGCTCTTGCCAAGAGCCGGTGCAGACTCGATGGGCCGAATGGCCTCCTTCTGCACTGTAAATTCTATGAAATTCTGTTTGTCTTCTGAGGAGGTCGGTGCGGTTTTTTGCTGTGGCGCGTTGGAACTGTCGATCGATGAGTCGAGCGCCATATCCCGTTCGTACAAGGGCATCTTTCAGCAACTGTAGATGTCTGTTACGCTCCTCCTCGTCTGAGCAGATCCTGTGTATAGGGAGGGCTTGTCCATGGGGGATGGCTTCTTTAATGTGTTTAGGGTGGAAGCTGGAGAAGTGGAGCATCGTGAGGTTAGCCGTGGGCTTGCGGTAAAGCGAAGTGCTGAGGTGACCGTCCTTGATGGAGATGAGTGTGTCCAAGAATGCAACTGATTTTGGAGAGTGGTCCATGGTGAGTCTGATGGTGGGATGGAACTTATTGATGTCATCGTGTAGACGTTTCAATGATTCTTCGCCATGGGTCCAAAGGAAAAAAATGTCATTGATGTATCAAGGGTACTGAGGGATAGGATTTCTGAGCATCTGGAAAGACACTGCTTGATTAGGGGTAGTCAGCATGGATTTGTGAGGGGTAGGTCTTGCCTTACAAGTTTTATTGACTTCTTTGAGGAGGTGACCAAGCATGTGGATGAAGGTAAAGCAGTGGATGTAGTGTACATGGATTTTAGTAAGGCATTTGATAAGGTTCCCCATTGTAGGCTTGTGCAGAAAGTAAGGAGGCATGGGATAGTGGGAAATTTGGCCAGTTGGATAACAAACTGGCTAACCGATAGAAGACAGAGAGTGGTGGTGGATGGCAAATATTCAGCCTGGAGCCCAGTTACCAGTGGCGTACCGCAGGGATCAGTTCTGGGTCCTCTGCTGTTTGTGATTTTCATTAATGACTTGGATGAGGGAGTTGAAGGGTGGGTCAGTAAATTTGCAGATGATACGAAGATTGGTGGAGTTGTGGATAGTGAGGAGGGCTGTTGTCGGCTGCAAAGAGACATAGATAGGATGCAGAACTGGGCTGAGAAGTGGCAGATGGAGTTTAACCCTGACAAGTGTGAGGTTGTCCATTTTGGAAGGACAAATATGAATGCGCAATACAGGGTTAACGGTAGGGTTCTTGGCAATGTGGAGGAGCAGAGAGATCTTGGGGTCTATGTTCATAGATCTTTGAAAGTTGCCACTTAGGTGGATAGAGCTGTGAAGAAGGCCTATGGTGTGCTAGCGTTCATTAGCAGAGGGATTGAATTTAAGAGCTGTGAGGTGATGATGCAGCTGTACAAAACCTTGGTACGGCCACATTTGGAGTACTGTGTGCAGTTCTGGTCGCCTCATTTTAGGAAAGATGTGGAAGCTTTGGAAAAGGTGCAAAGGAGATTTACCAGGATGTTGCCTGGAATGGAGAGTAGGTCATACGAGGAAAGGTTGAGGGTACTAGGCCTTTTCTCATTAGAACGGAGAAGGATGAGGGGCGACTTGATAGAGGTTTATAAGATGATCAGGGGAATAGATAGAGTAGACAGTCAGAGACTTTTTCCCCGGGTGGAACAAACCATTACAAGGGGACATAAATTTAAGGTGAATGGTGGAAGATATAGAGGGGATGTCAGAGGTAGGTTCTTTACCCAGAGAGTAGTGGGGCATGGAATGCACTGCCTGTGGAAGTAGTTGAGTCGGAAACGTTAGGGACCTTCAAGCGGCTATTGGATAGGTACATGGATTAGGGTAGAATAATGGAGTGTAGATTAATTTCTTCTTAAGGGCAGCACGGTAGCATTGTGGATAGCACAATTGCTTCACAGCTCCAGGGTCCCAAGTTCGATTTCGACTTGGGTCACTGTCTGTGTGAAGTCTGCACATTCCTCCGGGTACTCCGGTTTCCTCCCACAGTCCAAAGATGTGCAGGTTGGGTGGATTGGCCATGATAAATTGCCCTTGGTGTCCAAAATTCTATGATTAACCTAGGACAAAAGTTCGGCACAACATCGTGGGCCGAAGGGCCTGTTCTGTGCTGTATTTCTCTATTTCTATCTATCTGGTGTATAACATTGGTTGAAGGTCCTGTGAGGTGAGGCGGTCTTGTTCAAACTTGTGCATGAAGATGTTGGCGTATTGAGGTGCGAATTTGGTCCCCATGGCTGTTCCATGTGTCTGGATGAAGAACATGTTGCCGAAGGTGAAGATGTTGTGATCTAGAAAGAAGCGGATGGGTTGCAGAATTGCGTCTGGAGATTGGCAGTTGTCAGTGTTGAGGACTGAGGCTGTGGCAGCAATGCCGTCGTCATGGGGGATGCTGGTGTAGAGTGCCGAGACATCCATTGTGACGAGGAATGTTCCTGGTTCAACTGGTCCATGGGTGCTGAGTTTCTGTAGGAAGTCCGTCGTGTCGCGACAGAAGCTGGGCGTTCCTTGTACGATGGGTTTCAAGATGCCCTCGATGGAGCGTTTCAGGCAATGGGACCCTGTGTGAGAACCTCTTGGTGAGTGACTCCAATTTGGGGATTGTGTACATTTCCGGTGTGACTGGTGATTATTGTCCATATCTAATTGCTCGGAAGGTGCTGGTCAGCTGCCTGTTTGGACACAGCTGAATAAATTGCCTGTCCATTTCAGAGGTCAGTTACATTGCTGTGGGTCTGGAGTGACCTGTAGGACAGGCCGGGACACCAGCGTTCCTCTCGTGAAGACACCCGGGAACCAATCATTTCATGGTCATCTGTAATGATACCAGATTGTTAATTCGTCCAAATTCATCTCGTTCACTGAATTTAAATTCCCCAAATTGGTTCTGGTGGCTCCTGGGGATCAGAGATTTTAGATTCATGAATGCAAAAGCGTAACCATTCTGCTGCCATTATATATCACAGATACATCACAGACACACAGTAACTGGACTTTCCAGAGGGACTGGGGACAGTAGGCCTGCTCCTGATTCCTCAATTAGGTTAAACACCGGGGATGTTGCTAACTCAGTGGGGATGGGAAGTGGACCCTAGATAGCCAGGGTCCTAACCAGGAAGGACACTATCCCACTGGGCTTTTGGGGTGCAGGACAAGTTTAACAATCTGTCACTCTTCAAGCCATTGAAGTGGGTCAGTCTAATCATCAATCATGTCTGCACTTTGTATCTCTGGCCATCTGCACCCACCGTCATTCGTTAACTACTTACCAAGCCCCGATTCTGGTGCTGGGTGTGGCTGAAGGCGGCTCACTCAGTCTGCATATCCTCCCACACACAATCTCCCACACACAATCTCCCACACAAGCTGTACACAGCTCTACATCGTTTTTAAAAAATAAATTTAGAGTACCCAATTATTTTTTTTTCCAATTAAGGGGCAATTTAGCGTGGCCAATCCACCCAACCTGCACATCTTTGGGTTGTGGGGGTGAAACCCACGCAAACACGGGGAGAATGTGCAAACTCCACACGGACAGTGACCCAGGGCCGGGATTCGAACCGGGGTCACAGGTCTCCATCATTGCTGAGGTTTTATTACAGTGAACAAGGGCACATGACTTGAGAATACGATTCTGTTGGATTAACCCGTATCTGACTCACTGTCAACTCCTCAGCAAGTCCAGGCCAGAGCAATGAAAAGGGCATAATTCACTCGCATGTGGTATCGTACAACATAGGGCCCGTACCCCAAAGAGAGTCAGTGTGTGTAGGACCCGTACCCCAGTGAGAGTCAGTGTGTGTGGGACCTGTACCCCAGTGAGAGTCAGTGTGTGTGGGACCCAAGTGAGAGTCAGTGTGTGTGGGACCCGTACCCCAGTGAGAGTCAGTGTGTGTGGGACCCGTACCCCAGTGAGAGTTAGTGTGTGTGGGACCCGTACCCCAGTGAGAATCAGTGTGTGTGGGACCCGTACCCCAGTGAGAGTCAGTGTGTGTGGGACCCGTACCCCAGTGAGAGTCAGTGTGTGTGGGACCCGTACCCCAGTGAGAGTCAGTGTGTGTGGGACCCGTACCCCAGTGAGAATCAGTGTGTGTGGGACCCGTACCCCAGTGAGAGTCAGTGTGTGTGGGACCCGTACCCCAGTGAGAGTCAGTGTGTGTGTGGAACCCATACCCCAGTGAGAGTCAGTGTGTGTGGGACCTGTACCCCAGTGAGAGTCAGTGTGTGTGGGACCCGTACCCCAGTGAGAGTCAGTGTGTGTGGGACCCGTACCCCAGTGCGAACACACTGTTGGTCTGTGTCCAACATTCAGTGAATCTTTCTTCCCATGTATGATTCTGCTTCTGTGAAGACATGTTGAATGGAGAGTGAAAACACAGGACCGTGTTGTCCCTCCCAATGCCAAGTCTGATTGGTCGCTGGGATTGTTTTGACAGCTGTTTTTCTGAATTTGAAGAGGAATTGGATTGAATCCCAATCCAAGTTTCTGTGGGAGATGTGAGAGGGAATCCCGCGATGCTGACTGCGCCGGGGGGAAACTCTCTGCTTTCCCTCATCGTCACACAAAACAAATAATAACTTTCAATTATTGTGAGGGAAAGGCACCACCGTGGGAACAATAAGGTTGTGGGTTCCCTCTCGGAGAATGGCTGGACTGGGCACATTTCCATCTCAAACAGGTGTCTCTGCGGGAAACACAGAGCGTCTCCGACCATTTCCCACTCAAATCCCTTCCCCACTCATTAATCATCAATGACGGGGAGAAGCTGACTGACAAACATCAAAAATGGCGACAGCTAGTCCGTCAAACTGCAAACATCTCTACGCTGAGGCAGAGTAATGACAGAGAAGGTGGGAAAAGGATTAAAAACCTGCCCTTGAGACACCACTTCCCGTGGGAACCCCAGCCACCCGTGTCCAATGATTTCTGGATCGAGAATTGACCCCACATGAGGACTGCTGGCAGAAACTCACAGCCCTTAGTCAATATCACCCTCGACTCGAGGGATGGAAAACAAGAATTGACAAACTAATGCACCTCTTCTCACAGGTCCCACACACTGACTCTCACTGGGGTACGGGTCCCACACACACTGACTCTCACTGGGGTACGGGTCCCACACACACTGACTCTCACTGGGGTACGGGTCCCACACACACTGACTCTCACTGGGGTACGGGTCCCACACACACTGACTCTCACTGGGGTACGGGTCCCACACACACTGACTCTCACTGGGGTACGGGTCCCACACACACTGATTCTCACTGGGGTACGGCTCCCACACACTGACTCTCACTGGGGTACGGCTCCCACACACTGACTATCACTGGGGTACGGGTCCCACACACACTGACTCTCACTGGGGTACGGGTCCCACACACACTGACTCTCACTGGGGTACGGGTCCCACACACACTGACTCTCACTGGGGTACGGGTCCCACACACACTGACTCTCACTGGGGTACGGGTCCCACACACACTGACTCTCACTGGGGTACGGGTCCCACACACACTGACTCTCACTGGGGTAGGGGTTCCACACACACTGACTCTCACTGGGGTACGGGTCCCACACACACTGACTCTCACTGGGGTACGGGTCCCACACACACTGACTCTCACTGGGGTACGGGTTCCACACACACTGACTCTCACTGGGGTACGGGTCCCACACACACTGACTCTCACTGGGGTACGGGTCCCCACACACACTGACCCTCACTGGGGTACGGGTCCCACACACACTGACTCTCACTGGGGTACGGGTCCCACACACACTGACTCTCACTGGGGTACGGGTCCCACACACACTGACTCTCACTGGGGAACGGGTCCCACACACACTGACTCTCACTGGGGTAGGGGTCCCACACACACTGACTCTCACTAGGGTAGGGGTCCCACACACACTGACTCTCACTGGGGTACGGGTCCCACACACACTGACTCTCACTGGGGTACGGGTCCCACACACACTGACTCTCACTGGGTACGGGTCCCACACACACTGACTCTCACTGGGGTACGGGTCCCACACACACTGACTCTCACTGGGGTATGGGTTCCACACAATTAGTAGTCCCATTAGCCGCCTGCACAAATACCATAACAGCTGCAAAATATGGTGATGGACCAAAAATGTGACTTGTGCCAGCGAGGGTTTGGTACGCGATATTCCAAGGCCCTCTTCGATGATGCTTTTGGACGTCGATTTGAATACATTAGCTTCTATTCTTCAAGGACACGAGACGGCAAGAGGAGATCTGGAAATGGAGCCTGAGAACGGAATACCAACGATGCAGAGCCAAGGACCGATCCCACCTCCCGGAAACACCTGCCAAGTGCGCACTCCAAGGTGCGGCCCCAGGATTGGGTCATGAGAGACGCAAGGACCCGCAGAATTCATGACCAGTGACACAGAGTTTCTGAGGTGGACAATCAAACCCGTTGGCGAATTATCGCCCAAGAAGACTTAGCGAGGAGAGCATTATATCTTCAGGGTGAGGGTTACGGTTAGTGTTGGTGGTCCTGGAGTCTGGTATCTCTCTGTGCATGTCTTCTGTAAGTGACATGGGAGGCTGGGGTGGGTGTGAGGTCCATGGGGTGGGCTGTGATGAGAATCAAATGCCGAGCCCAATGGGCTGGGTAGATGAGACAAAGAAAGTAACGCGGTTCTCAACCGGCGAGTGGCGAGGGAAAGGGGGGCAGCGGTGAGGGTGGGGTGTCTATCTCAATCTATGAGGCAGTGGCTGTCGAGGAAACTTGCGTATTGAGGCATGGCAGCAATGAGATCTCTGAATTATGCAGCCTGAGTGAGTTATGCATCTCTCTGAAGCAGGAAGGAACTGTGCCCTCTAACCTTTCTGAGAATCAGGCTCACCAAACTGATTGGCCATCAATAGTTAACCCTTAACAATGGTCAGCTCCCCTCACTCTCAAAGTCAAGGAACCTCACTGGAGGTCCCTTAATAGAGGAGGCCACCCCCTAATTCATGGGGACCTTGGGCAGAGGGTGCACTGCCTTTTTTGTGGCCTTGTGGAGTCTGTGGACAATGTCTATGTTCAATGTTTTAGGCTGCACCCCATTTTTAGTTTCTTCTCAAACCTTATATTCAGGTTTCGTTTGCACTTCAGTCCCACGGTCCGAGAACATAGAACATACAGTGCAGAAGGAGCCATTCGGCCCATCAAGTCCGCACCGACCCACTTAAGCCCTCGCTTCCACCCTATCCCTGCAACCCAATAACACCTCTTAACACTTTTTGGACACTGAGGGCAATTTATCACGGCCAGTCCACCTAACCTGCACGTCTATTGGACTGTGGGAGGAAACTGGAGCACCCGGAGGAAACCCACGCACACACGGGGAGAACGTGCAGACTCCGCACAGACAGTGACCCAGCGGGAATCGATCCTGGGACCCTGGCGCTGTGAAGCCACAGTGCTATCCACTTGTGCTATCGTGCTGTCCTGATCTACCAGAACCCGGTGTGAGGAGGAGTTGGACCTCCTTGTGAACTTGCTCCTGGCCTGGTGAAACTAGCCATGAACAGGTCCAGGCTGTGGGCGATCGAGGGGTCAGCCAATCTGCCCCATTCCCCAGCTTCATTCATGGCCCGGTGTCCCTGGAGAGGGGGCTTGAGGTAGGCGTCCATGGGCATTACTACAGCTTCCTGTGCCCTGTGGGCCCGCAGTGTCTGAGGAGCCCCTTTAATCACCTTTTCATTTGATGTTTTTAAGTTTCAGTTGATATTTGTTTTTGGTTGGGCATTGCACCTTTAAGGAGCGGGGTGGTGACCCCGGCCTGGGCGGTGGGCAGGACCCCGGTCTGGGCGGTGGTGACCCCGGCCTGGGCGATGGTGACCCCGGTCTGGGCGGTGGGCAGGACCCCGGTCTGGGCTGTGGTGACCCCGGTCTGGGCGATGGTGACCCCGGTCTGGGCGGTGGTGACCCCGGTCTGGGCGGTGGGCAGGACCCCGGTCTGGGCGGTGGTGACCCCGGTCTGGGCGATGGTGACCCCGGTCTGGGCGATGGGCAGGACCCCGGTCTGGGCGATGGGCAGGACCCCGGTCTGGGCGATGGGCAGGACCCCGGTCTGGGCGATGGGCAGGACCCCGGTCTGGGCGATGGTGACCCCGGTCTGGGCGGTGGTGACCCCGGTCTGGGGGATGGTGACCCCGGTCTGGGCGATGGTGACCCCGGTCTGGGCGATGGTGACCCCGGTCTGGGCGGTGGTGACCCCGGTCTGGCCGGTGGTGACCCCAGTCTGGGCGATGGACAGGACCCCGGTCTGGGCGATGGTGACCCCGGTCTGGGCGATGGTGACCCCGGTCTGGGCGATGGTGACCCCGGTCTGGGCGGTGGGCAGGACCCCGGTCTGGGCGATGGTGACCCCGGTCTGGGCGATGGTGACCCCGGTCTGGGCGATGGTGACCCCGGTCTGGGCGATGGTGACCCCGGTCTGGGCGATGGACAGGACCCCGGTCTGGGCGATGGTGACCCCGGTCTGGGCGATGGGCAGGACCCCGGTCTGGGCGATGGGCAGGACCCCGGTCTGGGCGGTGGTGACCCCGGTCTGGGCTGTGGTGACCCCGGCCTGGGCGGTGGACAGGACCCCGGTCTGGGCGGTGGTGACCCCGGTCTGGGCGATGGGCAGGACCCCGGTCTGGGCGATGGTGACCCCGGTCTGGATGATGGTGATTCCCCCCCAGCAGCTTGTTGAGCTCCTCATCATTATGGCCAGCCAGCTCCGTGTCAGGGGGTGATGAGGGTCTTCTTGTTGTCCTGGCTGCTTTACCAACCAGCTCAGAGGAGTCAGCAGGCAGGTAGACTGGGGCTCCGGCACCCACCCGCTTGGCTTAGTCGCTCTTACGCTGCAGCCGGTGAATGTGGCTAACGGGGAACAGCGGGCCAGCCGAGGAAGAGCAAGTTTTGGCCGTGATGTGCCCATTGCCTCCGGTTTCACCACAACCCGACATGGCTTCCCCTCTCCAGCAGTCAGAGAGTCTGCCAGGAATTTAAACTCTTTTGAAAGGTCAACCAATTAAACTAAGACAAGCAAATGAAGGGACAAATCAGAAGTGGTTGCTCCTTAAAGGTACAATGCCCAACCCCCCAATGCTGGGGGGTCACCATCGCTCAGACCGGGGTCAGCATCGCCCAGACCGGGGTCACCATCGCCCAGGCCGGGGTCCTGCCCATCGCCCAGACCGGGGTCACCACCGCCCAGACCGGGGTCACCATCGCCCAGACCGGGGTCACCATCGCCCAGACCGGGGTCACCATCGCCCAGACCGGGGTCACCATCGCCCAGACCGGGGTCCTGCCCATCGCCCAGACCGGGGTCACCACCGCCCAGGCCGGGGTCACCACAGCCCAGACCGGGGTCACCATCGCCCAGACCGGGGTCACCATCACCCAGACCGGGGTCCTGCCCATCGCCCAGACCGGGGTCACCACCGCCCAGACCGGGGTCCTGCCCATCGCCCAGACCGGGGTCCTGCCCATCGCCCAGACCGGGGTCACCATCGCCCAGACCGGGGTCACCATCGCCCAGACCGGGGTCACCACCGCCCAGACCGGGGTCCTGCCCACCGCCCAGACCGGGGTCACCATCGCCCAGACCGGGGTCACCATCGCCCAGACCGGGGTCACCACCGCCCAGACCGGAGTCACCATCGCCCAGACCGGGGTCACCATCACCCAGACCGGGGTCACCATCGCCCAGACCGGGGTCACCATCGCCCAGACCGGGGTCCTGCCCATCGCCCAGACCGGGGTCACCACCGCCCAGACCGGGGTCACCATCGCCCAGACCGGGGTCACCACCGCCCAGACCGGGGTCCTGCCCATCGCCCAGACCGGGGTCACCATCGCCCAGACCGGGGTCACCATCGCCCAGACCGGGGTCACCATCGCCCAGACCGGGGTCCTGCCCACCACCCAGACCGGGGTCACCACCACCCAGACCGGGGTCACCATCGCCCAAACCGGGGTCACCATCGCCCAGACCGGGGTCACCATCGCCCAGACCGGGGTCCTGCCCATCGCCCAGACCGGGGTCACCATCGCCCAGACCGGGGTCACCATCGCCCAGACCGGGGTCACCATCGCCCAGACCGGGTCCTGCCCATCGCCCAGACCGGGGTCACCATCGCCCAGACCGGGGTCCTGCCCACAAAATCTGGGAACTCCTGCACATATACATACACTCAGACACAGACATACACACACATACAGACACAGACACATACAGACAAGGATTACATAGAGACACAGAAAGAAGTGGGAAAGAGTTTGTCAGAGATAGGGCGATAGCAAGACTGGGGTAAGATAGAGTAAGGGAGATTGAACCCACAATCAGAGTTACCGCTCTGAAGGGTCCCAGGTTTGATTCCCGGCTTGGGTCACTGTCTGTGCGGAGTCTGCACGTTCTCCCTGTGTCTGCGTGGGTTTCCTCCGGGTGCTCCGGTTTCCTCCCACGAGTCCCGAAAGAAGTGCTATTAGGTGAATCGGACATTCTGAATTCTCCCTCAGTGTACCCGAACAGGCGCCGGAATGTGGCGACGATGGGATTAACGTCACAGTAACGTCATCGCAGTGTTAATGTAAGCCTACTTGTGACAATAAAGATTACTTTACTTTACATGTCTTTAAACAACTCACAGGGCTCTCTCCCCCTGAGTCAGCAACTGATGCTGTGGCTATCCCAACCTGCAGCCTCCGGAAACATCAGCTGGGTGACAGCCTCTGCCACCCTGTCTGCCAGCTCAGACTGAGACGCGCTCACCCATTGCTCTCTGACCTTCACTGCTCAATTTTAAAACTCTCCTCCTTGCTTTCACTTCCCTTTCTGATCCCACCCTCGGGGAGAGGGTTCGAAATCCCAGCATTTTCTGCTTCGAGGGTGAAAGCCCAGAATGATTAGTTTGCGGAAACAATATAGCTCACGGTGATAAATACCTCAGCAGACAGGAGTCAGCACTAACACCCGCCCCTCTGGGCCACGAGGTTCAGAGTTCAAACCCCACTTGGAAAAATAAATTGAGGTTGACACTGCATTACTGAGGGAGCGCTGCACTGTCAGAGGGTCAGTACTGAGGGAGTCCCGCACTGTCAGAGGGTCAGTACTGAGGGAGTGCTGCACTATCAGAGGGTCAATACTGAGGGAGTGCTGTACTGTCAGAGGGTCAGTACTGAGGGAGCGCTGCACTGTCAGAGGGTCAGTACTGAGGGAGTGCCGCACTGTCAGAGGGTCAGTACTGAGGGAGTGCCGCACTGTCAGAGGGTCAGTACTGAGGGCGTGCCGCACTGTCAGAGGGTCAGTACTGAGGGAGCCCTGCGCTGTCAGAGGTTCAGTACTGAGGGAGTGCCGCACTGTCAGAGGGTCAGTACTGAGGGAGCCCTGCGCTGTCAGAGGGTCAGTACTGAGGGAGTGCTGCACTGTCAGAGGGTCAGTACTGAGGGAGTGCTGCACTGTCAGAGGGTCAGTACTGAGGGAGTGCTGCACTGTCAGAGGGTCAGTACTGAGGGAGTGCTGCACTGTCAGAGGGTCAGTACTGAGGGAGTGCTGCACTGTCAGAGGGTCAGTACTGAGGGAGTGCCGCACTGTCAGAGGGTCAGTACTGAGGGTGTGCCGCACTGTCAGAGGGTCAGTACTGAGGGAGTGCTGCACTGTCAGAGGGTCAGTACTGAGGGAGTGCCGCACTGTCAGAGGGTCAGTTCTGAGGGAGTGCTGCACTGTCAGAGGGTCAGTACTGAGGGAGTGCCGCACTGTCAGAGGGTCAGTACTGAGGGAGTGCTGCACTGTCAGAGGGTCAGTACTGAGGGAGTGCCGCACTGTCAGAGGGTCAGTACTGAGGGAGTGCTGCACTGTCAGAGGGTCAGTACTGAGGGAGTGCCGCACTGTCAGAGGGTCAGTACTGAGGGAGTGCCGCACTGTCAGAGGGTCAGTACTGAGGGAGTGCCGCACTGTCAGAGGGTCAGTACTGAGGGAGTGCCGCACTGTCAGAGGGTCAGTACTGAGGGAGTGCCGCACTGTCAGAGGGTCAGTACTGAGGGAGTGCCGCACTGTCAGAGGGTCAGTACTGAGGGAGTGCCGCACTTAGAGGGTCAGTACTGAGGGAGTGCCGCACTGTCAGAGGGTCAGTACTGAGGGAGTGCCGCACTGTCAGAGGGTCAGTACTGAGAGGGTGCTGCACTGTCAGAGGGTCAGTACTGAGGGAGCGCTGCACTGTCAGAGGGTCAGTACTGAGGGAGTGCCGCACTGTCAGAGGGTCAGTACTGAGGGAGTGCTGCACTGTCAGAGGGTCAGTACTGAGGGAGTGCTGCGCTGTCAGAGGGTCAGTACTGAGAGGGTGCTGCACTGTCAGAGGGTCAGTACTGAGAGGGTGCTGCACTGTCAGACGGTCAGTACTGAGGGAGTGCTGCACTGTCAGAGGGTCAGTACTGAGGGAGTGCCGCACTGTCAGAGGGTCAGTACTGAGGGTGTGCCGCACTGTCAGAGGGTCAGTACTGAGGGAGTGCTGCACTGTCAGAGGGTCAGTACTGAGGGAGTGCTGCACTGTCAAAGGGTCAGTACTGAGGGAGTGCCGCACTGTCAGAGGGTCAGTTCTGAGGGAGTGCTGCACTGTCAGAGGGTCAGTACTGAGGGAGTGCTGCACTGTCAGAGGGTCAGTACTGAGGGAGTGCTGCACTGTCAGAGGGTCAGTACTGAGGGAGTGCTGCACTGTCAGAGGGTCAGTACTGAGGGAGTGCCGCATTGTCAGAGGGTCAGTCCTGAGGGAGTGCTGCACTGTCAGAGGGTCAGTACTGAGGGAGTGCCGCACTGTCAGAGGGTCAGTACTGAGGGAGTGCCGCACTTTCAGAGGGTCAGTACTGAGGGAGTGCCGCACTGTCAGAGGGTCAGTACTGAGGGAGTGCCGCACTGTCAGAGGGTCAGTACTGAGGGAGTGCCGCACTGTCAGAGGGTCAGTACTGAGGGAGTGCCGCACTGTCAGAGGGTCAGTACTGAGGAAGTGCCGCACTGTCAGAGGGTCAGTACTGAGGGAGTGCTGCACTGTCAGAGGGTCAGTACTGAGGGTGTGCTGCACTGTCAGAAAGTCAGTACTGAGGGAGTGTCGCACTGTCAGAGGGTCAGTACTGAGGGAGTGCCGCACTGTCAGAGGGTCAGTACTGAGGGAGTGCTGCACTGTCAGGGTCAGTACTGAGGGAGTGCTGCACTGTCAGAGGGTCAGTACTGAGGGAGTGCTGCACTGTCAGAGGGTCAGTACTGAGAGACGCCGCACTGTCAGAGGGTCAGTACTGAGGGAGTGCTGCACTGTCAGAGGGTCAGTACTGAGGGCGTGCCGCACTGTCAGAGGGTCAGTACTGAGGGAGCCCTGCGCTGTCAGAGGTTCAGTACTGAGGGAGTGCCGCACTGTCAGAGGGTCAGTACTGAGGGAGTGCTGCACTGTCAGAGGGTCAGTAGAGGGAGTGCCGCACTGTCAGATGGTCAGTACTGAGGGAGCGCTGCACTGTCAGAGGGTCAGTACTGAGGGAGTGCCGCACTGTCAGAGGGTCAGTACAGAGGGAGTGCTGCACTGTCAGAGGGTCAGTACTGAGGGAGTCCGCACTGTCAGAGGGTCAGTACTGAGGGAGTGCTGCACTGTCAGAGGGTCAGTACTGAGGGAGTGCCGCACTGTCAGAGGGTCAGTACTGAGGGAGTGCCGCACTGTCAGAGGGTCAGTACAGAGGGAGTGCCGCACTGTCAGAGGGTCAGTACTGAGGGAGTGCTGCACTGTCAGAGGGTCAGTACTGAGGGAGTGCCGCACTGTCAGAGGGTCAGTACTGAGGGAGTGCGGCACTGTCAGAGGGTCAGTACTGAGGGAGTGCTGCACTGTCAGAGGGTCAGTACTGAGGGAGTGCCCCACTGTCAGAGGGTCAGTACTGAGGGAGTGCTGCACTGTCAGAGGGTCAGTACTGAGGGAGTGCTGCACTGTCAGAGAGTCAGTACTGAGGGAGCGCCGCACTGTCAGAGGGTCAATACTGAGGGAGTGCCGCACTGTCAGAGGGTCAGTACTGAGGGAGTGCTGCACTGTCAGAGGGTCAATACTGAGGGAGCCCCACACTGTCAGAGGGTCAGTACTGAGGGAGTGCTGCACTGTCAGAGAGTCAGTACTGAGGGAGTGCTGCACTGTCAGAGGGTCAATACTGAGGGAGTGCCGCACTGTCTGCGAAAGTCAGTATGTGTGGAACCCGTACCCCAGTGAGAATCATTGCAATGGTTAAGTTTGGAAGTGAAGTCCTATTCAAACTCTTTTTGTTATTTGGTTTGGAAGTTGGGAAAAACAGAGAGTTAAGCTGCCAACCGTCACAGTAATACTGCCAATGCAAACAGGGTAACAATTGAGGGCAGACGACAGACAGATAGAGGATCACATAGTTGAGGTGAGGCCTCGCTAGCTCTCCAAGGTAAATAGTATCCCCCAAACCGGTGGAGTCTGGTCTCTGTCACTCAGGAAACGCTGAGGCTTCAGGAGTCAGTTGTACTCTGAGATAATAGCCTGGACAGCACTGTCTGTCCTATTCCACACTTTCCCTTTCCAGTTATACTCTTCAGGAGGAGCCTGAAGTTCTGTAAACACAATCCGTCTCCAGCTCGCTCAAAAACATTTCCCTTCTGGATAGGAGTGACTTTGGGCGCAGCATCACAACGTCCAGTCTGACTGGAGGCGGGTTCATTAAACCCCGGGAGAATTAAAATGGTCACTCACCCTTCCAGAGAAACAAACAGAGCTCCACACACTCACGTACAGAAGATTCGCTGCCGGGACAAATTTCATGCTCTTCCGAAAGTGTTTTCGAACCTGTCAAAGATTTAAAAAATTATCTGTTGTACTGGATCAAAATCACAGAATATTTCTGCCCAGCAAGTCCCCACACACATCTTCTCCCAGTCTCAGCAGTTTTTGGGTGGGGGGTTGCGAGAGTTGAGATTCCCGCTCCCCTCGATGTGAAGAAAGATTTGCTGACAACGGCCCAAACAGCTTGGCCTCAATATCAAACCTTTATCGCTATTCTCAGCAACCTGAGATTAGAGGAAAGGTGTTCTCCCTATCATCACCTTCAACATCTGGAATCAGATCCCAAAGCCAGTGGGACGTGAAACTTAGAGAGATGGACAATGTCAAATTAGACTGGGAGCCCTCAATAATAATAATAATCTTTATTAGTGTCACAAGTAGGCTGACAGTAACACTGCCATGAAGTTCCTGTGAAAAGCTCTCAGTCGCTACATTCCGGCGCCTGTTCAGGTACACTGAGGGAGAATTCAGAATGTCCAATTCACCGAACAAGCACGTCTTTCGGGACTTGTGGGAGGGAACCAGAGCACCCGGAAGAAACCCACGCAGACACGGGGAGAACTTGCAGACTCCAATAATGTTCCTTGCCGAATTGTGGCATTTGTTGTGACCATCCCCATAGTTGTGGCGTGATCCTCACATTAGTCATTGGACAAGACTGGGGGGGCATAGCTGTTGTCACGCAGTAGCTGACCACTCCGATATACCCCACACCCCTCACTGTAACACTGATATACCCCACATCCCTCACTGTAACACTCTGATATATCCCACACCCCTAACTGTAACACTGATATACCCCACACCCCTCACTGTAACACTGATATACCCCACACCCCTCACTGTAACACTGATATATCCCACACCCCTCACTGTAACACTGATATACCCCACACCCCTCACTGTAACACTGATATATCCCACACCCCTCACTGTAACACTGATATATCCCACACCCCTCACTGTAACACTGATATACCCCACACCCCTCACTGTAACACTCTGATATATCCCACACCCCTCACTGTAACACTCTGATATACCCCACACCCCTCACTGTAACACTCTGATATACCCCACACCCCTCACTGTAACACTGATATACCCCACACCCCTCACTGTAACACTCTGATATATCCCACACCCCTCACTGTAACACTCTGATATACCCCACACCCCTCACTGTAACACTGATATACCCCACACCCCTCACTGTAACACTCTGATATATCCCACACCCCTCACTGTAACACTGATATATCCCACACTCCTCACTGTAACACTGATATACCCCACACCCCTCACTGTAACACTCTGATATATCCCACACCCCTCACTGTAACACTGATATATCCCACATCCCTCACTGTAACACTCTGATATATCCCACACCCCTCACTGTAACACTGATATATCCCACACCCCTCACTGTAACACTCTGATATATCCCACACCCCTCACTGTAACACTGATATATCCCACACCCCTCACTGTAACACTCTGATATATCCCACACCCCTCACTGTAACACTCTGATATACCCCACACCCCTCACTGTAACACTCTGATATACCCCACAGCCCTCACTGTAACACTGATATACCCCACACCCCTCACTGTAACACTCTGATATACCCCACACCCCTCACTGTAACACACTGATATATCCCACACCCCTCACTGTAACACTCTGATATACCCCACACCCCTCACTGTAACACTGATATACCCCACACCCCTCACTGTAACACTGATATACCCCACACCCCTCACTGTAACACTGATATACCCCACACCCCTCACTGTAACACTCTGATATATCCCACACCCCTCACTGTAACACTGATATATCCCACATCCCTCACTGTAACACTCTGATATATCCCACACCCCTCACTGTAACACTGATATATCCCACACCCCTCACTGTAACACTCTGATATATCCCACACCCCTCACTGTAACACTGATATATCCCACACCCCTCACTGTAACACTGATATATCCCACACCCCTCACTGTAACACTGATATACCCCACACCCCTCACTGTAACTCTGATATACCCCACACCCCTCACTGTAACACTCTGATATACCCCACAGCCCTCACTGTAACACTGATATACCCCACACCCCTCACTGTAACACTCTGATATACCCCACACCACTCACTGTAACACACTGATATATCCCACACCCCTCACTGTAACACTCTGATATACCCCACATCCCTCACTGTAACACTCTGATATACCTCACACCCCCTCACTGTAATACTGATATACCCCACCCCTCACTGTGACAGATATACCCCACACCCCTCACTGTAACACTCTGATATATCCCACAGCCCTTACTGTAACACTGATATATCCCACACCCCTCACTGTAACACTGACCCCACAGCCCTCACTGTAACACTGATATACCCCACACCCCTCACTGTAACACTGATATATCCCATACCCCTCACTGTAACACTCTGATATACCCCACACCCCTCACTGTAACACACTGATATATCCCACACCCCTCACTGTAACACTCTGATATACCCCACACCCCTCACTGTAACACTGATATACCCCACACCCCTCACTGTAACACTGATATACCCACACCCCTCACTGTAACACTGATATACCCCACACCCTCACTGTAACACTCTGATATATCCCACACCCCTCACTGTAACACTGATATATCCCACATCCCTCACTGTAACACTCTGATATATCCCACACCCCTCACTGTAACACTGATATATCCCACACCCCTCACTGTAACACTCTGATATATCCCACACCCCTCACTGTACACTGATATATCCCACACCCCTCACTGTAACACTGATATATCCCACACCCCTCACTGTAACACTGATATACCCCACACCCCTCACTGTAACTCTGATATACCCCACACCCCTCACTGTAACACTCTGATATACCCCACAGCCCTCACTGTAACACTGATATACCCCACACCCCTCACTGTAACACTCTGATATACCCCACACCACTCACTGTAACACACTGATATATCCCACACCCCTCACTGTAACACTCTGATATACCCACATCCCTCACTGTAACACTCTGATATACCTCACACCCCCTCACTGTAATACTGATATACCCCACCCCTCACTGTGACAGATATACCCCACACCCCTCACTGTAACACTCTGATATATCCCACAGCCCTTACTGTAACACTGATATATCCCACACCCCTCACTGTAACACTGACCCCACAGCCCTCACTGTAACACTGATATACCCCACACCCCTCACTGTAACACTGATATATCCCATACCCCTCACTGTAACACACTGATATACCCCACACCCCTCACTGTAACACTGATATATCCCACACCCCTCACTGTAACACTGATATATCCCACACCCCTCACTGTAACACTCAGATATACCCCACCCCTCACTGTAACACTGCTATATCCCACACCCCTCACTACAACACTCTGATATACCCCACCCCTCACTGTAACACTGATATACCCCACACCCCTCACTGTATCACTCTGATATATCCCAGACCCTTCACTGTAACACTGATATACCCCACCCCTCACTGTAACACTGATATACCCCACACCCCTCACTGTATCACTCTGATATATCCCAGACCCTTCACTGTAACTCTGATACATCGCACACCCCTCACTGTAACACTGATATACCCCACACACCTCACTGTAACACTGATATACCCCACCCCTCACTGTAACACTGATATATCCCACACACCTCACTGTCACACTGATATACCCCACACCCTTCACTGTAACACTCTGATATATCCCACACACCTCACTGATATATCTGATGTTTCCCAGACCCCTCACACCCCAAATATGGCCACATGATGCTGGGAGGTTCACGAGCTTGGGACAGGACCAGAACGTGTGTGTGTGGTTAGCCGGAGCACTTGCCCCAACTCCTCCTCCCATCTAACCTTTTTTTTCCTTGTAATATTTTGATTGGTTTTGTAATTATTTACGAAAGAGAAAAAAAACCACAAACTTAGTTTGTGCATCATCCTGTGGAGCAGACAGTTAGTTATGTCTCCCTGAGGCAGACCCTCTGTACAGGTTTGGGAGACTCTGTTTGCAAGCCCCCGGAGATTGGCAGCACTGCCGAATATCGTAGCTCCAGTTCCGCTGCCCTCTGATAGTAAATCGTTCCGGGGTCGGCTGGGCATGAAGTGTTATTGCCGCTGTTGTCGCCGCCCTGCATACCCTCATCCTTTGTCTCTTCAGGTTCCCCTTGCCCCGTGTTTCTCTTGGCATCCTCCCCCCCCTCTATTTTTTCTGTTGTCCATTTTGTTCCTCCCCCGCGCACCCCCCCCCCTCCCCCCCTCCCCCATCCCCCTTTGCTTATTGGTTGTTGGTAACGAACAGGTCTTGAACGGTCTGGTGAATAGCCTCCACATGTCGTGAAGCCTTCCTCTGAATCCCGGGTGGTGTATTTTAGTTTCTCCAATTTGAGAAACTGCCAAATCTGAGTGTCAGTCTGCGGCCTTGGGTGGTGCTGCCAACCGCCAGCTGAGCAGGAGATTGGGCGGGAGATAAGGGAGGCGGAGGATAGGCTGTCTGCCCCTCTCTCCATAAAGAGCTCTGGCTGCTCCGATACCCCAGCACAACCTTGGACATAGTCTGGAAAAAGGCTGTCCAGTACACAAGAAGACCAGAACATGTGGGTGTGGTTGGCCAGACCTTCCTGGCACCATTCACATATGTTCTCCTCCTCTATTCATATTCTGGTTAAGTGCATCTTGTTGTATCTTATAGAGTGTGAGCTGTGTTTAGTAATAAGAACTTTTAGAGCTGAAAGGCTTCAGATAATGAAGCCATATGTTTACATTGCTGGTTCATTTTTTAAAAATAGGGAGCTGTGATGAATATCTGATATATTGTATATGTATTTGGTGCAGTAAGGGTTAAAAGCCTGGGTTAGTGTGTGACTGCTGCAGTCATGGTTCTAAAAATCCTGATTTGAAAGACAGCCAGGCATTTAGGGAGTCAGAGGTGCAATTAAAGTGTTGTAAAAACTTTTTCTGATGGATTTTTGTTTACATTAAGAGGGTTCCCTGTGGAGTATTTAATTAGAAACCTTTGTGTTCAGTTACTCAGATGATGGTATTTTATTACTGGGCATCTAATGCAGAGAAAGTATTGACATTCCACAAATTGGACAATTAGACCTTCCGGAGGAATATCAAAGTGACCTAAAAGAGTTATTATAATCACGTTGGGCTGTATGTAAGAACAAATTAGGAAGTACAAATGTAATTATGTATGATGTAGATATAGGAGATGCTACTCCAATTAAACATCATCCATACAGGCTCAATCCATAAAGTTAGCACAGTTACAAAAGGAGATTAAAAGTATACTTAAGAATGATATAATTGAAGTGAGTTACAGTGATTGGAGCTCACCTGTTGTGATGGTATCAAAACCGGATGGAATGCAACGATTGTGTGTGGACTACAAAGTCAGATTCACATTATATTCTGTGTTTGGAAGACTGTTGAAAAGGTGGGACAAGCAAATTTTATTACCAAACTTGACTTACTTAAAGGATTCTGGCAAGTACCGTTATCAGACAGGGTGAAGGAAGTTTTGGGTTTGCTGATGCCAAATGGTCTGTAACAGTTTAAAGCGATGCCGCTTGGAATGAAGAATCCACCAGCAACATTCCATAGACAAACCAACAAGGTCAATCCTGGATTAAACAATTGTACCGCAGCCTTCCCCGTGCTGGCCACTGGGCCCCGCCCCCTACTGGGCCCCGCCCCCCGCGCCGCGCCCCACTGCGCCCCGCCCCCCGCTGGCCCCGCCCCCCGCTGGCCCCGCCCCCCGCTGGCCCCGCCCCCCGCCCCCCGCTGGCCCCGCCCCCCACTGCGCTCCGCGCCCACTTCCGGCCCGGAGGGAGTTTGCGCGGGTTTTATGTTCAGCCCCGGAAGTGCTCCCACTTTCTATTTCCGGTTCCGGGCGGCACATGCCGGGCCGGAAGTGCAGTGGATTCTAATCGGAACGATACCGGCGCCATGGAGACGCAGCCGAGCCCGGAGCCCGCGGCCCAGAGCCCGGAACTGGCCGCCTTCCTCCGGCAGCACCCGGCGCTGCAGCCCGGCCTCAACAACCGGGTGAGAGCGGGACCGCCAAATACCGCCCCCCCCGTCCCTTTAAATACCCCCCTGCCCCCTTTAAATATCCCCCCCTCCCGGCCCCTTTAAATATCCCCCCCTCCCGGCCCCTTTAAATATCCCCCCCTCCCGGCCCCTTTAAATATCCCCCCCTCCCGGCCCCTTTAAATATCCCCCCCTCCCGGCCCCTTTAAATATCCCCCCCTCCCGGCCCCTTTAAATATCCCCCCCCGCCCCTTTAAATATCCCCCCGGCCCCTTTAAATATTCCACCCCTGCCCCTTTAAATATCTCCTACTCCCGGCCCTTTAAATATCCCCCCCCCGTCCCTTTAAATATCCCCCCCGCCCCTTTAAATATCCCCCCGACCCCTTTAAATATCCCCCCCCCCGGCCCCTTTAAATATCCCCCCCCCCCGGCCCCTTTAAATACCCCCCCCCCCGGCCCCTTTAAATATCCCCCCCCCCGGCCCCTTTAAATATCCCCCCCCCCGGCCCCTTTAAATATCCCCCCCCCCGCCCCTTTAAATATCCCCCCCCCCGGCCCCTTTAAATATCCCCCCCCCCCGGCCCCTTTAAATATCCCCCCCCCCGGCCCCTTTAAATATCCCCCCCCGGCCCCTTTAAATATCCCCCCCCGCCCCTTTAAATATCCCCCCCCCCGGCCCCTTTAAATATCCCCCCCCCGGGCCCCTTTAAATATCCCCCCCCCGGTCCCTTTAAATATCCCCCCTCCCCGGCCCCTTTAAATATCCCCCCCCCCCGGCCCCTTTAAATATCCCCCCCCCGGCCCCTTTAAATATCCCCCCCCCCGGCCCCTTTAAATATCCCCCCCCCGGCCACTTTAAATATCCCCCCCCGGCCCCTTTAAATATCCCCCCCCCCCGGCCCCTTTAAATATCCCCCCCCCCCGGCCCCTTTAAATATCCCCCCCCCCGGCCCCTTTAAATATCCCCCCCCCGGTCCCTTTAAATATCCCCCTCCCGGCCCCTTTAAATATCCCCCCCCCTCCCGGCCCCTTTAAATATCCCCCCCCCCTCCCGGCCCCTTTAAATATCCCCCCCTCCCGGCCCCTTTAAATATCCCCCCCTCCCGGCCCCTTTAAATATCCCCTCCCGGCCCCTTTAAATATCCCTCCCGGCCCCTTTAAATATCCCTCCCGGCCCTTTAAATATCCCCCCCTCCCGGCCCTTTAAATATCCCCCCCTCCCGGCCCTTTAAATATCTCCCCCCCCCCGGTCCCTTCAAATATCCCCCCTGGCCCCTTTAAATACCCCCCCCCCCCCCCCAGCCCCTTTAAATATCCCCCCCCGGCCCCTTTAAATATCCCCCCCCGGCCCCTTTAAATATCCCCTCCGGCCCCTTTAAATATCCCCCCCGGCCCCTTTAAATATCCCCCCCCGGCCCCTTTAAATATCCCCCCCGGCCCCTTTAAATATCCCCCCCCCCGGCCCCTTTAAATATCCCCCCCGCCCCTTTAAATATCCCCCCCGCCCCTTTAAATATCCCCCCGGCCCCTTTAAATATCCCCCCGGCCCCTTTAAATATCCCCCCCTGCCCCTTTAAATATCTCCCCCTCCTAGCCCTTTAAATATCCCCCCCCCCCCCGGCCCCTTTAAATATCGCCCCCGCCCCTTTAAATATCCCCCCCGCCCCTTTAAATATCCCCCGGCCCCTTTAAATATCCCCCCTGCCCCTTTAAATATCTCCCCCTCCCGCCCCTTTAAATATCCCCCCCCGGCCCCTTTAAATATCCCCCACGGCCCCTTTAAATATCCCCCCCGGCCCCTTTAAATATCCTCCCCCGGCCCCTTTAAATATCCCCCCCCCCCCGGCCCCTTTAAATATCCCCCCCCCCCGGCCCCTTTAAATATCCCCCCCTCCCGGCCCCTTTAAATATCCCCCCCTCCCGGCCCCTTTAAATATCCCCCCCTCCCGGCCCCTTTAAATATCCCCCCCTCCCGGCCCCTTTAAATATCCCCCCTCCCGGCCCCTTTAAATATCCCCCCTCCCGGCCCCTTTAAATATCCCCCCCCCCGGCCCCTTTAAATATCCCTCCGGACCCTTTAAATATCCCCCCCCCCCCCCCGGCCCCTTTAAATATCCCCCCCCCCCGGCCCCTTTAAATATCCCCCCCTCCCGGCCCTTTAAATATCCCCCCCCCCCCCCCCGGCCCCTTTAAATATCCCCCCCCCCCCGGCCCCTTTAAATATCCCCCCGGCCCCTTTAAATATCCCCCCCCCCCCGGCCCCTTTAAATATCCTCCCCACCCGGCCCCTTTAAATATCCTCCCCACCCCGGCCCCTTTAAATATCCCCCCCCCCGGCCCCTTTAAATATCCTCCCCCCGGCCCCTTTAAATATCCTCCCCCCCGGCCCCTTTAAATATCCCCCCCCCGGCCCCTTTAAATATCCCCCCCGGCCCCTTTAAATATCCCCCCCGGCCCCTTTAAATATCCCCCCGGCCCCTTTAAATATCCCCCCGGCCCCTTTAAATATCCCCCCCGGCCCCTTTAAATATCCCCCCCGGCCCCTTTAAATATCCCCCCCGGCCCCTTTAAATATCCCCCCCCCCGGCCCTTTAAACATCCCCCCACCCCTTTCAATATTCCCCCCCCCCCCCCGGCCCCTTTAGATTTTCTACCCAGTTAGTGGGTGATTTTCGTTGGAAATGTGTGGTGAGGGTGTTAGTGTCTCCCCCCAGAGTGGAATAGCTGGCTCCCTTTCGGGATCTGGAGCTTGTCTGTGAATTACCCCAGAGTCGTTACCCTGCTGTCCACGTATAGATTCCCTTCCGTCCGTGTCCCTTCGTCCCGATTCCACCTTTTGAATGATGCGTCCATCGTTGCCGAGATGAATTTTTGTTTTTTGCGGATGGGGGCCGTGATGTCCATCGTGGTCAGACTGAGGTGCCACAGATGGTTCCATGTCCTCAGTGTGGCCACTACCACTGGGCTTTTTGAGTATCTGGCTGGGGGGGGGGGAAGAGGGGGGTAGGGACTGTGGTCGTGACCAGTGCTCGAAGGGATGTTCCCGTACAGGAGCTGTCCTCCATCTTAACCCATGACTCCTCTCAGTTCTAATGGTGCTTCCAGTCCCTACCTCTTTTCCCCTTCCACAGGTGGTATGTCCAGCCTGTCAAGGAACCGCTTCATCCTCGAGTCCCCCTCCATGCCTCGGAGGTGTACAGCTCTCGGTAGAAAGTCGCAAAGGCCTCATTGATCTCGCATGGTGCTGCGACTCGTTTGCCTTCCTGTCCCTTGCCTGTGCTATCTCCCTCGTGGCTGCCTGTTTTCTCAGTTGGTGAGCCAGCAGGTGGCTGGCCTTGTCTCCATGTTCATAAAATGTCCCCAGTATCTGGTTCACTGCTTTCCCGGTGGAGGGCAGGTCGAATTCCATTTGTAATTTTTTCCCTCTCCGCCAGTCATAAATGGAAGCAGTGTGGGGGTGGGGGCTGCGGTGGGTAGGCAGAGGAGGAGGGGGTTAAATGGCGGGGCAGAAGGGGGATGGGAGGGTAGGACGGGGAGGGGGCGGGTGGCGCAGATGGCTTTCTGGTCGGGTTTAGGAGAGGATGGAGGTAGCGGCTGTTTTGGATGGGCCCAGATTAGAGGAGAGATGCCGGGTGGCTGGGCGGGATCTGTGTTCGGTGGGGATGGTGCACCTTAGTAGAGGAGGGGGTCAGTATAGTAACATGGAACGTGTGCGGGGGGGGGAGGGGCTCCCAAACTTGTTGTACTATTATTGGTGGGCGGCAAGCACAGAGAAAGTGGGGGAAAGAGGCCAAGTGCGGCTGGGTTTTGAGGGTCCTGGCAATATCCCCATTCCCATTTTCTCCGGGCTGGTGCACTAGTAAACCTGTCTTTGTCATCTCTCAAACTCTGGAATCAGTTGAGTCGGCTGCTTGATAGGAGGTATGTCGATATTGACCCCATTATGTGGGCATCGGGGGGGGGGGGGGGGGGATGCAATGTACCTGGATGAACCCATGGCATGTCATAACATTCAAGGCTATGGGCCAAGTGCTGGCAAATGGGGTAAGGTGGGCAGGTCGGGTGTCTCATGCATCGGTGCTAACTGGATGGGCCTGTTGTGCGCTGTATTATTCTGTGATTCTGAGTTGGTACCGGGAAGGGTCAGAGTGGGTTAGCGACCAGTTTGAAGAGGGGGACATTCACAGGGTTAGGAGAATTGCGGGACAAGTTTGAATTGCCAGGAGGGGGTGAATTTGCATATTTTCGGGTCCAGAATTGTGCAGGAAAGGTGCCACCCTTGTTCGCCATGCTGTTCGATAGGGTAACTCCGGATGAGGTGAGGGAGGGGCTGATTGGGGATAGATATGGGTGGTTTGTGGAGATGGAGAAGGTGCCAGTGGAGGGGATAAAGCGGAAATGGGAGGAGAAACTGTGGATTGAGCTTGGGAGGGAGGCCTGGAGTGAAATATTGCACCTGATCAATTCAACCTCATCGAATTGTAAAGTTATTCCTTTGTTGCTACTGTGGTTAATTCTGTTTAAATTGAAGTTTGTTTCAGCATAAAAGATATCGCTTGGTCAGTGTTGTCATTCCTGTGATGCAGTAACATCACTCAACAGTTTCACAAATGTTTGTGTTCTTGTTCGGGATCCTAACTATTATTATTATTATAACAGGTCCCTTTAGATTCCCCCCACAAAGCTCTCAGTCCCATAAATAGCTGCAGGGCGCCCCCTTTGGGTGAAGAGGGTTACTTGCAGGCCCTCCAAGAGGACACTAATCTATCAATAATATTTATCATCACAAATAGGCTGACATTAAGACTTCAATGAAAATCCCCTAGTCGCCACACTCTGGCACCTGTTCGGGTACACTGAGGGAGAATTCAGAATGTCCAATTCACCTAACAGCACGTCTTTCAGGACTTGTGGGAGGAAACCGGAGCACCCGGAGGAAACCCACGCAGACACGGGGAGAATGTGCAGACTCCGCACAGACAGTGACCCAAGCCGGGAATTGAACCTGGGACCCTGGAGCTGTGAGGCAGCAGTGCTAACCACTGTGCTACCGTGCCGTCACATTGTAACTTTTGAAGGTGTGAAATCACAACCAAGTTACTAGGAATGTTTTCCTATGACTAAAGTTTATTTCTGCTATGTGTTGAAGGTGAAATGTTCTCTGACCGGGCATGAGTTGCCGTGTCGACTGGCAGATTTACAAGCCTACACCAAGGGCAAGAAGTACCAGCGCCTGACAATGAAGGAACCGTTTAACTACAGTCAGTATGAGCCGCATGTCGTCCCCAGCACAAAAAATCCGTAAGTGCAAGATAGAACATACATAGAACATACAGTGCAGAAGGAAACTATTCGGCCCATCGAGTCTGCACCAACCCACTTAAGCCCTCGCGTCCCCCCTATCCCAGTAACCCCATCTAACCTATTTGGTCACTAAGGGCAATCTAGCATGACCAATCCACCTAACCTGCGCGTCTTTAGACTGTAGGAGGAAACCGGAGCACCCGGAGGAAACCCACGCAGACACGGGGAGAACTTGCAGACTCTGCACAGACAGTGACCCAGTGGGGAATTGAACCTGGGACCCTGGAGCTGTGAAGCCACAGTGCTAACCATTGTGCTACCGTGCTGCCCTTTAAGATGTTTAGAATCGATCCCTCTTGGAGCAATCAAACACAGGTATAGCACGGGGTTAGATACAGAGTAAAGCTCCCTCTACACTGTCCCCATCAAACACTCCCAGGACAGGTACAGCACGGGGTTAGATACAGAGTAAAGCTCCCTCTACACTGTCCCCATCAAACACTCCCAGGACAGGTACAGCACGGGGTTAAATACAGAGTAAAGCTTCTTCTACACTGTCCCCATCAAACACTCCCAGGGCAGGTACAGCACGGGGTTAGATACAGAGTAAAGCTCCCTCTACACTGTCCCCATCAAACACTCCCAGGACAGGTACAGCACGGGGTTAGATACAGAGCAAAGCTCCCTCTACACTGTCCCCATCAAACACTCCCAGGACAGGTACAGCACGGGGTTAGATACAGAGTAAAGCTCCCTCTACACTGTCCCCATCAAACACTCCCAGGACAGGTACAGCACGGGGTTAGATACAGAGTAAAGCTCCCTCTACACTGTCCCCATCAAACACTCCCAGGACAGGTACAGCACGGGGTTAGATGCAGAGTAAATTGCACCCTCTGGGCTTGCTGCCCAATTCTATCATATCTATGATATCGCCGGGCCGGTCCTGTGCCGCAGGAGCACCGTGCAATCAGAGGTTCTTTGCAATGAAAAAAAAATTCCACAGCACGGTAGCACAGTGGTTAGCACTGTTGCTTCACAGCTCCAGGGTCCCAGGTTCAATCCTCGGTTTGGGTCACTGTCTGTGCGGAGTCTGCATGTTCTCCCCGTGTCTGTGCGAGTTTCCTCCGGGTGCTCCGGCAGTTTCTCTTCCAACAGTGACTATAATTATGATAGAGATTTGGGATGTTCTGACGTGCTATATACAAATGCAAGATCCTTCTTTAATTCTTCTTGTATCTGTTCAGGCATCAGCTGTTCTGTAAACTGACTATCCGTCACATTAACAAGATACCACAGCACGTTCTTCGCCATGTGAATGGAAAACGCTATCAAAGTGCGCTGAATAAATGTAAGTGCAGATCAGGTGGAATAGAGACTAAAAATTAAAGGGGATTGCTGGATGTGCAATTGTTCAAAGTTGTAAGAAAATATTTCCAATTAAGGGGCAATTTAGCGAGGCCAGTTAATGTTGGGCAAGTTGAAATCTCGCACTATCACCAGGAGTGTGTTACAGACTGGAATCTAATCGAAAGGTTTTGAACACGTGAAGCGGTCCATGTCTGTAAGCATCGGGATCCGCGAGCTAATGTTTGCGCCGTGGGACCCGACATGTTGCAGGTCCCTCAGCGCACCCTTCTCTCTGTACACCCTTCTCTCTGTACACCCTTCTCTCTGTACACCCTTCTCTCTGTACACCCTTCTCTCTGTACACCCTTCTCTCTGTACACCCTTCTCTCTGTACACCCTTCTCTCTGTACACCAGCCACAGGGTTGGGCCCTCATCGAGCTGACTGAGACGTGACTCCAGTTCGAGCACCTCCTTCTCCAACTCCTCGCCCCAGGATTTCCGCCTCTTTGTCAACTCCCTCGCAAACTCCTCTGACAGAACGTACACACGTGACTCTTGCCCACGTCCCAAGGCGGGGAAGCCTCCCCGCTTCCTTCTCCAGCCAGTCCAGAAGCGACAAAACGCTCATCCTCCAGCAGCAGGTTGTTAAAGTGCCAGTACGCGGATCGCGACTGAGCGCGTGACACGGCGAGCCCCATCCACATGAGACGGTGGTCGAACACAGTACCTATCGGGATGTGGGGCAGGTCCGGAATGGAGATAGGCGGCCCAGCGTTGGAGGTTGGGATGGAGAGAGGGGACCCCCACCCAATGGCCCAGAGTGCTGCCGCAGCCCCCCCGCGTCTTGAAAGTGAACGCCTCCAGGGTGCAGAACGGGCCCTCTCGCTTGCTCCCAGCCCCGGGGGTGTCGGGGCTGGGTGCAGGCTGGCCGACCCCAAGGAAACCTCGATCCTCATCTCCCCCCAGTGACTTGGTTGCTTTCTGCACCAGCTCAGGGTCGCGCGCATTACTGCTGACCCGCGTTGGAGTGATGCCAGGCCTAGTACCCGATGCTGAGGCGTCAATCCGCCCGGGAGGAGATGGGGCAAGTTGTTTCAGTAGCCCCCAAGCGGTAGTTCTGGGGCTCGGGGTTCCCAAGGCCGAGAGTATCGGGGGTGCCTGGTGCAAACACCTGCCTCACTTGTGCTCTGGCGGACGCCTCCCCTCCTCCGCACTGGCAGCTGTGGTGTCAGTAGGTGCCGGCGTGGTCTTGCCTGTTGGTACCGTAAGGAGAGGGTGAGGGGGTGGCGGTGCCAGCTGTGGCCGTGGCGACTTCATGGGCAGCTTCATATGCCCCACCTTCTCGCATGCGTGGCGCCACATGCCATCCACAGACCAAAAAATATGATTCAGTCTCTCCTTGATGGAGACTTCGAATCCCCCCTCTAATACACCCCTCTGATACGCCCCTCTGATACGCCCCTCTGATACGCCCCTCTGATACGCCCCTCTGATACGCCCCTCTGATACGCCCCTCTGATACGCCCCTCTGATACGCCCCTCTGATACGCCCCTCTGATACGCCCCTCTGATACGCCCCTCTGATACGCCCCTCTGATACGCCCCTCTGATACGCCCCTCTGATACGCCCCTCTGATACGCCCCTCTGATACGCCCCTCTGATACGCCCCTCTGATACGCCCCTCTGATACGCCCCTCTGATACGCCCCTCTGATACGCCCCTCTGATACGCCCCTCTGATACGCCCCTCTGATACGCCCCTCTGATACGCCCCTCTGATTCGCCCCTCTGATTCGCCCCTCTGATACGCCCCTCTGATACGCCCCTCTGATACGCCCCTCTGATACGCCCCTCTGATACGCCCCTCTAATACGCCCCTCTAATACGCCCCTCTAATAAGCCCCTCCAGTTCGCCCCTCCAGTTCGCCCCTCCAGTACGCCCCTCCAGTACGCCCCTCCAGTACGCCCCTCCAGTACGCCCCTCCAGTACGCCCCTCCAGTACGCCCCTCCAGTACGCCCCTCCAGTACGCCCCTCCAGTACGCCCCTCCAGTACGCCCCTCCAGTACGCCCCTCCAGTACGCCCCTCCAGTACGCCCCTCCAGTACGCCCCTCCAGTACGCCCCTCCAGTACGCCCCTCCAGTACACCCCTCCAGTACACCCCTCTAATACCTCCTCCCCGGCCAGGGGGGCAAAAGCAGTCGATGGAGGTTTGGGAGGAGGAGCTCCGTTCGGAGGTACAGTGGGACGTTCGATAGTATGACCCCCTGGGAAATGACTCGAAGTAGATCCACCCTGAACCCCTCGATTAGAATCCAATCTGTAACTCAGTCCCGGGTATCTGTTATTCTATATATAAACCACCCTGAACCCCTTGATTAGATTCCAGTCTGTAACTCACTCCCGGGTATCTGTTATTCTATATATAAACCACCCCAGACCCCTCGATTAGATTCCAGTCTGTAACTCGCTCCCGGGTATCTGTTATTCTATATATAAACCACCCAGAACCCCTCGATTAGATTCCAGTCTGTAACTCACTCCCGGGTATCTGTTATTCTATATATAAACCACCCAGAACCCCTCGATTAGATTCCAGTCTGTAACTCACTCCCGGGTATCTGTTATTCTATATATAAACCACCCTGAACCCCTCGATTAGATTCCAGTCTGTAACTCACTCCCGGGTATCGGTTACTCTATTTATAAACCACCCTGAACCCCTCGATTAGATTCCAGTCTGTAACTCACTCCCGGGTATCTGTTATTCTATATATAAACCACCCTGAACCCCTCGATTAGATTCCAGTCTGTAACTCACTCCCGGGTATCTGTTATTCTGTATATAAACCACCCTGAACCCCTCGATTAGATTCCAGTCTGTAATTCACTCCCGGGTATCTGTTATTCTATATATAAACCACCCTGAACCCCTCGATTAGATTCCAGTCTGTAACTCACTCCTGGGTATCTGTTATTCTATATATAAACCACCCAAACCCCTCGATTAGATTCCAGTCAGTAACTCACTCCCGGGTATCTGTTATTCTGTATATAAACCACCCTGAACCCCTCGATTAGATTCCAGTCTGTAACTCACTCCCGGGTATCTGTTATTCTATATATAAACCACCCTGAACCCCTCGATTAGATTCCAGTCTGTAACTCACTCCCGGGTATCTGTTATTCTATATGTAAACCACCCCGAACCCCTCGATTAGATTCCAGTCTGTAACTCACTCCCGGGTATCTGTTATTCTATATATAAACCACCCTGAACCCCTCGATTAGATTCCAGTCTGTAACTCACTCCCGGGTATCTGTTATTCTATATATAAACCACCCCAAACCCCTCAGTTAGATTCCAGTCTGTAACTCACTACTGGTGAGCAGCTCGTGTGAAAGTTGCGTATCTGAGCGTGGGAGTGACAGAACTGTTGCCCTGACATGCATTACGAGTCCGTATTGCCAAGATGCTGACACGTGTCAGTGAATCATGGGCGAGAACATTGGGGTGCAGTGTTGCCCTCGTGCTGTGTCCCTCTAACACGGTGTCCTTTGATCACGATTCAGTTAATGAGTGTTCTGCTCTCGGGGTCCCCTTCGTTCCGGCATGCCTGTCACAGAAGAGACGGAAAGAGAAATCTGACAGTAAGGAGCCTTATCGCAATCAGAAGTCATTCTGGAAGCCAGACGAGAATGATGATGGAAGTGAGAGTGACAACTCTGATGACAGTATGAGTGACCTGTATCCAGGTGAGTGCTTTGTGGCCGTAACCCTTAGTCTGAATCCGACTAGTGGTTTAGGGACCTGAGATTTGTGGGTCAGCATTGAAGCCCATCCTCCCTGTGTTGTTCCATTCCCCTGCACATTCCCCACCTTAAAGTATTTATCTAGAACAAAGAACAGTACAGCACAGGAACAGGCCCTTCGGCCCTCCAAGCCTGTACCAGCGATGATACCACCCTTTGCCAAAACCCTCAGCACTTCCTTGTGCCGTATCCCTCTATACCCGTCCTATCCATGTATTTGTCGAGATGCCTTTTGAACGCCGTTAATGTATCTGCTTACACACCCTCCCCTGGCAGCACGTTCCAGGCATTCACCACCCTCTGCGTAAAAAACCTGCTTCGCACATCCCCTCTAAACATTGCCCCACGGACCTTAAACCTATGCCCCCTACTGACTGGCCCCCTCCACCCTGGGAAAGAGTGCCTGCCCATCCACTCTATCCATGCCCCTCATAATCTTATAGACCTCTGTCAGGTCGCGCCCCCCCCCCCCCCCCCCCCCCCCCCCAACCTTCGTCTTTCTAATGAAAGCAGTCCGAGTTTATTCAGCCTCTCCACGTCGTTAACGCCCTCCAGACCAGGAAACATCCTGGTAAACCTCCTCTGCAGGTCTTTGCTGCTATTGGGGGGGGTCCTATAAAAAAAGTGACTGCTCCTTTCCTATTTCTGACTTCAACCCATACTATCTCAGTCGGCAGGTCCTCCTCGAACTGCCTTTCTGCAGCTGTTATACTATCTCTAATTAATAATGCAAACCTCCCCACCACTTTTACCTCCCTCCCTAATCTTATTGAAACATCTATAACCAGGAACCACCAACAACCATTTCTGCCCCTC
The DNA here is from genome assembly GCF_902713615.1 of Scyliorhinus canicula. Lineage (NCBI taxonomy): Eukaryota > Metazoa > Chordata > Chondrichthyes > Carcharhiniformes > Scyliorhinidae > Scyliorhinus > Scyliorhinus canicula. The sequence continues at coordinate 68,269,398 of NC_052166.1, forward strand.
TTCTATCCATGTTTCCGTGATGGCCACCACATCGTAGTCCCAAGTACCGATCCATGCCTCAAGTTCACCCACCTTATTCCTGATGCTTCTTGTGTTGAAGTATACACACTTCAACCCATCTCCTTGCCTGCAAGTACTCTCCTTTGTCAGTGTTACCTTCCCCACTGCGTCACTACACGCTTTGGCGTCCTGAATATCGGCGTCCTTAGTTGCTGGACTACAAGTCCGGTTCCCATTCCCCTGCCAAATTAGTTAAACCCTCCCGAAGAGTACTAGAAAACCTCCCCCCCAGGATATTGATGCCCCCCTAGTTCGGATGCAACCCGTCCTGCTTGTACAGGTCTCGCCTTCCCCAGAATGCGCTCCAATTATCCAAATACCTGAAGCCCTCCCTCCTACTCCATTCCTGCAGCCACGTGTTCAACTGCACTCTCTCCCTATTCCTAGCCTCGTTATCACGTGGCACCGGCAACAAACCAGAGATGACAACTCTGTCTGTCCTGGCCTTTAATTTCCAGCCTAACTCCCTAAACTCGTTTATTACATCCACACCCCTTTTCCTACCTATGTCGTTGGTACCAATGTGCACCACGACTTCTGGCTGCTCCCCCTCCCCCTTAAAGGATCCTGAAGACACGATCCGAGACATCCTGGCCCTGGCACCCGGGAGGTAACATACCTTAATCTCGGACAAAGGTTCGGCACATCGTGGGCCGAAGGGCCTGTTCTGTGCTGTATTTTTCTATGTTCTATGCACTCTCTCCAAAGTCTCCACATTCTTCTGATAGTGTGGCGACCAGAATTGTGCACAATATTCCAAGTGTGGCCATACCAAGGTTCTATACAACTGTTGCAAGTCTACAACTGTAGCATGACTTACGGGCAGCACGGTGGCACAGTGGTTAGCATTGCTGCCTACGGCGCTGAGGACCCGGGTTCGAATCCCGGCTCTGGGTCACTGTCCGTGAGGAGTTTACACGTTCTCCCCGTGTCTGGGTGGGTTTCACCCCCACAACCCAAAAGATGTGCAGGATAGGTGGATTGGCCACGCTAAGTTGCCCCTTAATTGGAAAAAATAATTGGGTACTCTAAATTTATTTTAAAAAAGCATGACGTACCAGTTTTTATACTCAATGTCCCGTCCAATAAAGGCAAGCATTCCGTATGCTTTCTGGATTACCTTGTCCGTTTGTTTTGCCACCTTCAAAGATCTGAGGACCTGCACGCCCAGATCTCTCTGACGTCCTATATTCCTAAGAGTTTTACCATTTACGGTATATTTCCCCTCCATGTTAGACCTACCAAAATGCTCACATTTGCCTGGATTAAACTCCATTTGCCATTCTCTGCCCAAGTCTCCAACCTATCTATGTCTTTCTTTAAAATAAATTTAGTGTACCCAATTAAGGGGCAATTTAGCGTGTTCAATCCATCTACTCTGCACATCTTTGGGTTGTGGGGGCGAAACCCTCGCAGAGACGGGGAGAATGTGCAAACTCCACACCAACAGTGACCCAGAGCTGTGATCGAACCTGGAACCTCAGCGCCGTGAGGCTGCAGGGCTAACCCACTGCGCCACCATGCTGCCCGCAACCTATGTCTTGCTGTATCTTCTGACAGTCCTCAACACTATCTGCCACTCCACCAACCTTGGTTTCATCCGCAAACTTATTTATCAGACCGGCTACGCTTTTCTCCAAATCGTTTATGTACACCACAAACAGGCCCAAGTACCGATCCCTGTGGAACCCCACTAGTCACAACCTTCCACTGCCGCCCTTTGCCTTCTGTGACCGAGACTTCTGTATCCGTCTTACCACCTCACCTCTGATCCCGCGTGACTTCACCTTTTGTACCAGTCTGCCATGAGGCACCTTGTCAAAAGCTTTAAACAACATCCACCGCCCTCCTCATATCCATCATCTTTGTTACCTCCTCAAAACCCGATCAAGTTAGTGAGGCACGACCTCCCTTTCACAAAACCATGCTGTCTATCGCTAATGAGTCCATTTGTTTCTAAACGGGTATAAATCCTGTCCCTGAGAATTTACCTGGGCTCACCGGCCAATTGTTTACAGGATTATCCCTGCTACCTTTCTTAAACAGCAGCACCACATTATCTATTCTCCAGTCCTCTGGGATCTCACCTGTAGCCAACGAGGATACAAAAATATCAGTCCAAGGCGCCAGCAATTTTCTCCATTGCTTCCCTCAGCATTCTGGGGTAAATCCCATCTGGCCCAGGAGACTTATCTTTTAAAAGACCCAATACCTCCTCCTTTTCTATGTAAACATGATCCAGACTGTCCATACACCCTACCCAAGAATCATCTTCCACAAGTCCTTTTCTTTGGTGAACACTGTAAAGTACTCATTTAGTACCTCGCCCATTTCCTGTGGCTCAACACATAGATTCCCCCCACTGTCCATAAGTGATCCAATCCTTTCCCTGGCCACCTTCTTGCTTTTTGCATATGAATAAAAAGCTTTGGGATTCACCTTAACCTACTTCCCAAGGACTTTTCATGACCTCTCCTAATTTCCTGCTTCAATACCTTCCTTATACTTGACTGACCCCACCCTTCCAGATACGCCTTACAAACTCTGCCCCATCCAAACCCCTAGCACTAAGTGAGTCCTCGTCAATATAGGGAAAATTAAAATCCCTGACCACAACCCTGTTACTTTTGCACCTATCCAAAATCTCTCTACCTATCTGTTCTATCTCTCTTGGAAGTTACCATCGAGTCTGCTTCCACCAACCTTTCAGGCAGTGCATCACAGATCACATCAAAAATAAACTCTCCTTAACCTTGTCTACTCAGAGAATAATTTTCAGAGAATAATGTACTTTAGCTTTTTTTTTCTATAATTTTTTCCCCCCATAAATTTAGAGTACCCACTGTGCTGATTTAGCAGTGGCTTGAACAGCTGGATTGTAATGCAGAACAAGGCCAGCAGCGTGGGTTCAATTCCCGTACCAGCCTCCCCGAGCAGGCGCCGGAATGTGACGACTAGGGGCTTTACACAGTAACTTCATTGAAGCCTACTTATGACAAGCTATTACTATTATTATATTATTCTTTTCCAATCAAGGGTCAATTTTGCGTGGCCAATCCACCCTGCACATCTTTGGGTTGTGGGGTTGAGACCCACAGACATGGGGAGAATGTGCAAACTCCAGACGAACAGTGACCTGATTGTGAGGCAGTAGTGCTAACCACTGGACCACCATACGGCCCATCATGTACCTTTGCTGATGTTAATCCAGCTCCCTCACTGTTACTCAGTAACCCCTCTCCTCAGCACCGTGTTAATGACTATTTCTACTGATAATCCAGCTCCCTCACATTACTGGGCTGTGACCCGAGTCCTGACAGATGATGTTTATCTTGCAGCACAGCTCTTCAGTAGAAATGATGACAAAGGGGAAGAGTTGCTCCGGAAGAAGGATAGTCCCAGTGAAAAAATGGAAGTTGAGACGCCAAGGAAACGGAAAAAGGTAAAAACTGCACCCATCTCACAAGAACAGTAAAACAATGTTAATCATTTCTGCTGTTCTTCGGAATATAAGCCAATGAGCCCATCGGGTCTCTGCTACCGTTCAGTTACATTCCATCTGCTCGCTTTCTGCAACCTCCATCTGTGCCCCTACCCCACAGCAACCTCCCTCCGTCCCCTACCCCACAGCAACCTCCCTCCAGCCCCTACCCCACAGCAACCTCCCTCCAGCCCCCTACCTCACAGCAACCTCCCTCCGTCCCCTACCCCACAGCAACCTCCCTCCAGCCCCTACCCCACAGCAACCTCCCTCCAGCCCCCTACCTCACAGCAACCTCCCTCCGTCCCCTACCCCACAGCAACCTCCCTCCGTCCCCTACCCCACAGCAACCTCCCTCCAGCCCCTACCCCACAGCAACCTTCCTCCGTCCCCTACCCCACAGCAACCTCCCTCCAGCCCCCCCCAGCAACCTCCTTCCGTCCCCTACCCCACAGCAACCTCCCTCCAGCCCCTACCCCACAGCAACCTCCCTCCGTCCCCTACCCCACAGCAACCTCCCTCCAGCCCCCTACCCCACAGCAACCTCCCTCCAGCCCCCTACCCCACAGCAACCTCCCTCCAGCCCCCTACCCCACAGCAACCTCCCTCCAGTCCCCTACCCCACAGCAACCTCCCTCCGTCCCCTACCCCACAGCAACCTCCCTCCAGCCCCCTACCCCACAATGACAGTCTATATTGTTTGAGGTGTGGGGCCCAGAACTGAACAGAGCTCTGTACGAGTAAAAAAACAAAAAACCCAATAGAAGACTAGATTATGCAGACAGCTGGGAGGGAGCTTTCAAAAGAGTTAAGATTTTTGTTGAGTGGGTATTAAGGGGAATTGAGCTACTGTGGGCGGGTTGTGCCATAGATCAGACTGAATCCCCTGCTCTCCGAAGGAAGGAATCAAAGTCAGACTGTCAATCACTCCTCACCTGATGTGTAATATCTGTTTCACCCCACCCAATAGACAGAACCACATCCATTTACAAAGAAGAAGTTGAAGGAACGGGCGTTTCAAAGACCCAACAACCGTGGAATGAGTCAGAAAGTTGGAGATCGGAGCTGATTCTGGGAGCGGCTTAGCCCTTCTACAGGTGCAAGACGTTGTGTTAATTGTACAGTACAATTTATATTTGTGTAGAAAATAAAGCATCTGAAAGTGGAGCTGAGCCTCTTTTTGCAGTTTGTTTGACTCGGTGAAAGTCAAGACATTTCCCCATCCTCTCCTAATGAATGCTGACCCAGTAACGGATCTGCCCACACCTGAACCACCGTTAACATGCTTCATCAGAGCATCAAACAAAATTTGGCCCCAAATCTTGAGATGTTTCAATAAATGGCAAAACCTGGTCACAGGTCACTTTTTAAGGAAATCTTCAAGGTGAGTTTAAGTAGGGAATTCCAGAATTTCCTAGGTTTGGCAGTGCACGCAACTGCCTCACAGCTCCAGAGACACTGGTTCAATTCCAGCCTTTAGTGACTGGAGTTTGCACTTTATCCATGTATTACCAGGATGTTGCCTGGAATGGAGAGTAGGTCATACGAGGAAAGATTGAGGGTGCTAGGCCTTTTCTCATTAGAACGGAGAAGGATGAGGGGCGACTTGATAGAGGTTTATAAGATGATCAGGGGAATAGATAGAGTAGACAGTCAGAGACTTTTTCCCCGGGTGGAACACACCATTACAAGGGGACATAAATTTAAGATAAATGGTGGAAGATATAGAGGGGATGTCAGAGGTAGGTTCTTTACCCAGAGAGTAGTGGGGGCATGGAATGCACTGCCTGTGGTAGTAGTTGAGTCGGAAAATGTATGGACCTTCAAGCGGTTATTGGATAGGTACTTGGATTAGGGTAGAATAAGGGAGTGTAGGTTAACTTCTTAAGGGCAGCACGGTAGCATTGTGGATAGCACAATTGCTTCACAGCTCCAGGGTCCCAAGTTCGATTTCGACTTGGGTCACTGTCTGTGTGGAGTCTGCACATCCTCCCCGTGACTGCGTGGGTTTCCTCCGGGTACTCCGGTTTCCTCCCACAGTCCAAAGATGTGCAGGTTGGGTGGATTGGCCATGACAAATTGTCCAAAATTCTATGATTAACCTAGGACAAAAGTTCGGCGCAACATCGTGGGCCGAAGGGCCTGTTCTGTGCTGTATTTCTCTATCTATCTATCTATCTGTGTAATTTTGCTCCGGTTCTTCTCCCCCCTCCCCAAAAATGTGGTTAGATGAAGTTGCAGGGATAGGAAGTAGTGTTGGGGTGTTCTTTAGAGTGTTGGTGTGTCTCGATGGGCCCTGCATGAACTCAGTTGTGATGCAGTAATTAAATTCCGAGATGCTCAAGGCCAGAGTTGAAGGAGCGCATGGATTTCAATGATGTGGCAGGAAATTAGAGGTAGGGAGTGACAAGGCCATAGAGGGATTTGAAAATGGGGGGGGGGGGGGAAAAGAGAAGAATTTTAAAATTAAACTGCTGCTTAACCAGGGGCCATTGTTGGCAAGTTAGGATGGGAGCAGCATTTTGGTTACTATGGACTGGATGTATCTCAATTCTAGATTTTGACGTGGGATTGATGATTGTGTCCAAGGTGCTCGAGATGTGGGAGGGGAACTTGCACATGGTGGTGTCACTGTGCACCAGCTGCTCGTGTCACTCCAGGAGGGGGAGTTTGGGAGTTGCTGGTTCGGAAAGGATCACAGAACCATCGAAGCAATCCCATTCCCTCAACTGAAAAACAAGTTGTTTGAAATGCAACAATGTGGAGGGGGTGCAGGGGGAATTCACAGCTTTTATTTCAACAATAAACTTAACACCACAATTTTCTGAAAGGAACACAGGTTCTTCGATACCTTGGAACAGCTGTTTCTGGTGTAGATGTAGATGTGAGCTCAACAGCAAGAGCTCCGCTCCAGTCGAGTAAATTGTTTTTTTATTAAAACGTGAAATTAAAAAAAAACAAAAAAAACTGCTGTCAACCTTTTCCCAGCTGAAAGTAGGTATCTTTTTTATTTCTTACTCTTTTTTCCCCCCCTCCCCACCCAAAAGGTCAGGCACATCAACTAATACTGACACAGGTATTGCACTGAGTGTCTTAAGAATAAGTCAATCTTTATTGCTGTATTTATATAAATAATTATTTCCCTATCCCTCATCTCCTGAAGTTGACTTTTGCCAGGAATATTCAGTTCCATGGTGCTGGCGGCCTGGTTTTCCCCTACAAAACTGAAGAATGAGCATTGGCCAGCTATTTGACTGCAGAGGGCATCACAGGCAGCACTAACCATCCAGCTCCTTCACGGTCCGCGCGCACAGTCTGGAGTCGGATCAGAATCAAGAGTACCAACTCGGGAGGAGAGCTTGGGACAACTGTAGAGTATGAATATTTATGAAGTGCTTTTGTTCAAAACAGAAATGCTTACAGGAGCCACTCGTGAATCAGCTCCCGTTTTTGTCGCTCTGCAGGCCAGGTTACTAACAACTCGTGAAGTACCAAGACACAACATCAAGGGAAAGATAAATGAGGCAACTGCTATTAATAACAGATCCCTCCAAGCCTAGCTGTGAATAATTCTTTGGGAATTAGGACATGTACAGCCCAATGAAGATTAATGGTAAACAGGAATACAGTGGCAGTATAGGTAATACCAATTCCATCATTAACATGATAAGCATTCCCCTGTAAACTCCACTTAATGTAGCAGCCATTCACTCTCGAGGTGCACTCCGCACCGTTAACACTTTTTTTTTTTGGTGGTGGCAGTGAAATTTGGCATTCTCCCTCCCCTGAAGGGGTGGTCTCTGGTTACGATACGGTTTCCACAGGCGCTGGGAAGAGGGTATCGGTCACGCCCAATCTGATGGAGACACAAGTGTGCATGTGCTTTCTGGCATGGACCACTGGATAATAAATCCTGGTTGCTTTTCCCCTCTTTAGCCTTTGTAAAAATCTAATCCCTCCACTCATTTATCTCCACAGAATATCAGAGAAATGGAGTTGCCTGGCTTGTACTGTCCACTTCCAATCCTTTCACGGGAGGGGCTGAAACTTGCTAATAGCCTGTGTGAATGCCTGTCCCATGCCTCCATGCTCCCTGCCCAGAGGGTGGTGTGGGCTAAGAGTTGTGGTTAGCGTGGAATATAGGAACTGCACTCACAGGGGAGGGGGGAATAACACTGCATCAACTTGAAATTGGACCTCCCAATCCTTAGTTTGGACAGGCAGACCCAGGAAGAGTTTAAACAAGACGTACCTCACTTTGGCACAGTTTAGTGTTCTTTTAGTTTAACAGCTATCAGAGAACATTGTCATTTGTAGTGAAATGTAATGAAGAAGTTCATCAACAGGAATTGAGATTCGGGAGAGTGGGAGAATATTCCAACTCCTTCCCTTGTCAGAATGAGAATATGCAAAGAGAGGGAACTCTGCATAGTTGCAGGAACATTGAATTGGGACTTTATGTTTACCATTATTTTTTTAAAGTCTCAATTCTTGAATAAACAGCCAATTTTAAAAGTCTGAACCATAAGTATTTTTCTGTTTTGGACATTTTGAAATTTACTCACTTTCCTTTATATCTGAAACCTGGCTGTCCTTTTTGAGGTTACCAATACGAGCAGGTGGAGCAATAGATGGCCCGGGTCAAAGTACTTAAACTGCACAAAACAGCGGTGGGCAGGAGGGAGAGGGGGGGGGGGGGGGGGGGGGGGGGGGGCAGGGGGGAGAAGGTGGGGGCCTGCAGTTTTGGAGACTTTACACCAATCACCACTCTTTCTTCTTCTCATCCATCGAGACACCACCAGGGCCCAGGGCAACCACAAGCAAGAGCCCCCCGATGACAGACATGCTCTGGAAGAAGTCGTATTTCAGGAAGTCATGCATGGGCTTGTAGGCGGGGATTGCCCAGAACGCGTTGAAGTAGAGGTTAATACTGAAGAGCCAGATAACAAGGGTCAGAGCTGCCAGCTTAGTTTTGAAGCCAATCGCCACCAGGACAATCAAACCCGTTCCCACCACGTTCTGAATAATCTAGAGAGAGAAAAAACAAAACTCACTCACTCTGGATCAGACCAGAATACATAAACAACCTTCTTAGAATTTACAGGGCAGAAGGAGGCTATTCAGCCCATCGAGTCTGTACCAGCCCTTGGAAAGAGACCCTCCACCCTATCCCCGTAACCCCACCTAACCTTTTTGGACACCAAGGGCAATTTAGCATGGCCAATCCACCTAACCTAACATCTTTGGACTGTGGGAGGAAACCCGTGCAGACTCCGCACAGACAGTGACCCAAGCCTGGAATCGAACCTGGGACCCTGGAGCTGTGAAGCAACAGTGCTAACAACTGTGCTACCCTTCATATTGACATAATTAACCCCCCCCTTCTCCTCCAGTGTCGTGCTGTGTCTTGCTGAGATTCACCCAAGTGTCCCAATCTTTATGTATTTTTACCGCCATACAGTGCGAGGCACATGGGTCCTGTGCCTGAATGCTCAAGTAGCTGGTTTCAAGGACATTAGTGTTTGTCTTCCAAATCAAGAAGATGTGGCAGGGACACTGTTGATGGCATTTCTCCAATGTTGCTGATGCAGTCCAGGTCTCACTGCAGTACAAGATTGTGGAGGTGACAACTGCCCTGTACACTCTGATTTTAAAAATTTAGAGTACCCAATTCATTTTTTCCAATTAAGGGGCAATTTAGCGTGGCCAATCCACCTACCCTACCATCTTCGGGTTGTGGGGGCGAAACTCACGCAAACACGGGGAGAATGTGAAAACTCCATACGGACAGTGACCCAAAGCCGGGTTCGAACCTGGGACCTCGGCGCCGTGAGGCAACAGGGCTAACCCACTGCGCTGCCCTGACCTGGAGATTTGTTGTCACATGCTTGTGGTGTAATTTGCAGAAGGCCAAGCTGGCACAGCTGAACCAGTGTTGGATCTCCTCATCAATGATGGCCTTTTGGGAGAGAGTTGCCAAGGTTTGAGAAGTGCCCAACTGATTCCAGAGTTTCTCCTTCAACATATCTGGCTGACCAGGTGCAGTTGATGTAAGAGTTCAGTTGATGAAGGAGCTGTGCTCCGAAAGCTAGTGATTCCAAACAAACCTGTTGGACTTTAACCTTGTGTTGTAAGGCTTCTTACTAAGTGAAGGTCTGTGATTGAGTGGAAGGCTGGAGAGATTACATGATGAAAAGGATGATGGTGCAAGGGAAAATGAGATAATAACAGGACAGTAAAGACGCAAAAGGTGTGCCGTGAGGTGTACGGGGAATAGCAGAATTAAGTTTCGAAAGTGGATGCAGAGGACAGGAGAGAGTCCTGAAGTCAACATTCCTTCCAATAGGGTGGGATAACATGGTGTCGGCTGGTATTAACCACATGACATTTTTGAAGTTACTGGACTACTCTTGAACAGAAAGATTGTATTTTGGGAGTGAAACAGCTTGTTAATGTTGCAACTGCTGTGTTTCCTTTTTAAATTTGCCATTAATAAAACATACTTAGTACACCGGTTGCAGACTCACCGAGAAGAAGCTGGCGTTAAAATGCAGCAAGGTCATGAACATCAGGATGAGTAGCACACGGCCCCCCAGCTGCATGTACTGTTTCGGGGAGCTCTCGCTGATTGTTGGAACACCGGCAAACATGCTTTTACCTTCTGACCGGGACTCAGCCAGCAACAGCAGCAAGCCACCCCCTAGGGCAAGGTTCCTAACCAGAACAGAGAATTAGCAGAGGTAATTAAAATGCAAGCATCTGCATATTCTAACATACCAATATCTACATCTAGGTTTACTTGCTTCTCTCACACACCCTGCAAGTTATTGGCAAGGCTTTTGCCCATCCTAGAGAAGGTGGAACTGAGCTGATTTCTTTAATCTCTGGGTAACAGGTTTGATACAGAGGGATCACTTCAGTGGATAGTTAAAAGTCAGTCAATGTTGCTGTGAGTCTGGAGTCACAACTAAGGCCAGACTGGGAAAAGAAAGTAGCTTTCCTTCCTGACAGGACATCAGAAAATTCTGGCTTTCTCCCACAAACCCCACTGCCTTGCTACCTCCCTCCCAATTGTGAACTCTCTTGCGCCCCTCCGCCCCGGCCCCCTCCGCCCCGGCGCCGGCCCCCTCCGCCCCGGCGCCGACCACCCTCCTTCCCCGCGCCGACCCCCCTCCGTCCCCCTCCTTCCCCCCTCCGGCCCCCTCCTTCCCCGCGCCGGCCCCCTCCTTCCCCGCGCCGGCCCCCTCCTTCCCCGCGCCGGCCCCCTCCTTCCCCGCGCCGGCCCCCTCCTTCCCCGCGCCGGCCCCCTCCTCCCCCGCGCCGGCCCCCTCCTTCCCCGCGCCGGCCCCCTCCTTCCCCGCGCCGGCCCCCTCCTTCCCCGCGCCGACCCCCTCCTTCCCCGCGCCGACCCCCTCCTTCCCCGCGCCGACCCCCTCCTTCCCCGCGCCGACCCCCTCCTTCCCCGCGCCGACCCCCTCCTTCCCGGCGCCGACCCCTCCTTCCCGGCGCCGACCCCTCCTTCCCGGCGCCAACCCCCTCCTTCCCGGCGCCAACCCCTCCTTCCCTGCTGACAGTCTAGCCTGCACTCACAAAGTCGATTGTAATTCTGTCAAATGTATTCAGGGTTGAACAGCCTGAACCCCCTGCCTGTCTCAATGCCCTGGGGTGCCCCCCTGCTTGTCTCAATGCCCTGGGGTGCCCCCCTGCCTGTCTCAATGCCCTGGGTGCCCCCCTGCTTGTCTCAATGCCCTGGGTGCCCCCCTGCTTGTCTCAATGCCCTGGGTGCCCCCCCCTGCCTGTCTCAATGAACAGCCATTTGTGCTTTCTGCAGGTTTACTACCCACCCCCCGATTAGTGGCTTTATTTGTGGGGAGGCACTGGGCTGTGCAGCGGCGAAGCATCGGGGGTAAGGTACACACCTCATCAGGAACTTCAGGTCCCATAAAATACTGTAGGCAATAGTCTGAAACCAAAGAAACGGAGCAGTTAGTGTCCACCAGCCTCCACACTAGGTCTAGAGAAACAATGCTATGAAAAGAGGGGTCAATCAAAGGGATAGCAAAGATTCAAAATATTCCCTCTGAAGTCAATGTGAAGTTGCCTCATTGTTTAACTGGGACCTGGGACTCAGTGTCACAGCAGATAAATGGAGTTCACAAACGAATTCAGCTCAAAGGAGGATCAAATTGCTGTTCCACTGACTACCCAATTTTTGTGTTATTGGTGGGAGGGCCTGAGCAAGGCAAGACCACCACCACTTGGCCCCACTTCCTGCTCAACACCACCACAGACATTTGTGGCTTGTTTAACAAAAGATGCCTCAAAGCATCAACACTAACTCACACTGTGAAAACTAACGCTGGAGAGGACTCGGGTTGGGCAGTCTACAAGGCAAATGAAACGCAAGGAGGGACAGAGAAACATACACCACACTCCTGTTCAAATAACAGCACTAAATGGTATAGATAACATGGGCGAGAGAATTTTTCAAAATGAGGTGCACTATTCGATGATGGGGATGTCAGAACTGAGCCCAATCTACACTTTGCAACAGGAATCACTGGAGTGTGATAGAGTGTGGAATTTTGGGCTGGTATTTCCTCCATCTGCTCAGAGATACATTGAGGTCAGCCCCAAATAGCAGAGTGGGATTTCTGGTCACTTCAATCCTGCACCATTCGAGGTGGGATCGGTTCGGGGTGACGGAGAGGCTGGAGTATTTAAACACATTTTAAACCAGGATGCATTTGTTCCCTGGATGAGATGGTGACAATGAACCAGCAGAATCTACACTCTAGCCACAGACCTCCGAAAGTTCAAGTTAATCATTTTTAAAAGCAGTGGAAAATCCTTCTTGCTTACCTGTAATCCTATAATTCCAAACAGTCCAAAGCAAGCATATTGTACAAAATTTCTACTTAATATCAGGATGCATCCACCTATGGAACAGAAAACAAATAAACAGACCAGGATTCAAAACAATATGGGGTGAAGATGATAAGGAGAATTAACTAACTCTTACCTAACTGCCCCAAGAGGTTAATCAGGACAAAGCAGGTAGCGAGGAAGTAGCCACAGTTCCAGGTGGCCTCAATGTAGTCCCGCTGTTCATTCCACTGAAACCACATGCGAATCCCATCCTCTAGAAAGGTGCTGATTAGACACAGACGGGCAAGGTGAGGCAGGTAATGTTTGGTCATCCGCAAAAACTGTAAATAAAAAACTGAATCAGAGGAACAAAATGCACCAGAACTCACCCACTGCAGCAACATCGAGATCAAAACTCTGCATCTTCAAGAATCTTATTCAACCAAACTGACCACATCATTAGTGGCAGACCTGTTCCCACCAGCACTTTACCCAAGTGTTATACAACGACAAACCAGTCCCTGCCAGCACTGTACCCCAATGTTACAATGAGACCCGTCCCCACCAGCACTGTACCCCAATTACACAGTAACAGACCTGTCCCTACCTGTACCGTACCCCAGTAATACTGTAACAGACCTGTCCCCACCAGCACTGTACCCCCCTTACATAGTAACAGACCAGTCCCCACCAGCACTGTACCCCCCTTACACAGTAACAGACCTGTCCCAACCTGTACCATACCCCAGTTAACCGTGACAGACCTGTCTCTATCAGTACTGTACCCCCCTTACACAGTAACAGTCCTGTCCCCACCAGCACTGTCCCCCAGTAATATAGTAACAGACCTGTCCCCAACAGCATTGTATCCCAGTAATACAGTAACAGACCTGTCCCCAACAGTACTGTACCCCAATTACACAGTAACAGACCTGTCCCTACCTGTACCGTACCCCAGTAATACTGTAACAGACCTGTCCCCACCAGCACTTTACCCCCCTTGCACAGTAACAGACCTGTCCCCACCAGCACTGTACCCCCCGTACACAGTAACAGACCTGTCCCTACCAGTACTGTACCCCAGTAACAGTCCTGTCCGAGTAATATAGTAAAAGACCTGTCCCTACCAGTACTGTACCCCAGTTACAGTAACAGACCTGTCCCCAACAGCATTGTATCCTAGCAATACAATAACAGACCTGTCCCCAACAGCATTGTATCCTAGCAATACAATAACAGACCTGTCCCCAACAGCATTGTATCCTAGCAATACAATAACAGACCTGTCCCCACCAGTACTGTACTCCTGTAATACAGTAACAAATCTGTCCCCCAGTTATACAGTAACAAATCTGTACGCAGCAATACTGTACCCCAATAACAGCCTCACCGGGTCATACAATCTCAATATTCACCCATTGTTGTGTCAATGTATGAACTTTAATCTTGAGTGTTTATAAAGTGGAGCTAGAGGTAGAGTTTGCAAGTGTTTACTGGTTACAGAGAGCTTTACTTCCTTACTAACTGAAACAGGACCAAGAATTTAAATCACATCTTGAACTCTAATTCCTTCCCCCACCCCATCCATCAATGCAAATTAAAAGTCTCGCTTCCAACTCAACTCTGACGCGCAGTGTCAACACAACCTACTTGAGGTTGGAGCAAAGCAAGATTTCAGATTTCACACTTGTGAAAATAAGTCACTGTTTAACCACAAATTGAAAGTGACACAGGAACAGACCCATTAAAGTACCAACTAACTGAGCAATACACATCTGATGCCACTATGAATGCCTCACACCAGATGCCAAGTTCAGATTAAAGAATTTGCCCAACACAAAAACTTGTACTTACCTAGCATCTTTAACCTCCCAGAGTGCTTCACCAGAACATTACCAAATTTGACACCAAGCCACATAAGGAGATATGAGGGGAGGTGGCCAACAGTATAATCATCAAAAGAGAGACTTCCAGAGCTTAGGTCCTTATCACTGAAGTCATAGCCACCAATGATGGGGTAATGGAAACCAGTGATGCACAAGATGCGAGGAATGAGAATGGGTGAAGACAAAAAGGTCTGAACGTTGTGAGACCAGGGATCTTGTGACCCACAGAATTCCCGCTGTGATCACTGCATGGCATCTTTGCTTGACTAACCCCCACAACCGTCACCACGTTGAAACTCCCAGACAACTCGCCCCACCGTTGAGATAGGCTCTTTGGGCCCCGATGGTGCACTTGATCTTTGATTTTCCTACTCCCACCCAACAGCCATCACAGAACTTCATCCGTTTAGGAGGAAACATAGTTTGACTGATGTGCACGGGGAGGTCAGAAAAGCATTTCAACTGAAAAGTCAACATTCTGCCAAAAGCTGGCTTTTCCCATGTCTGAAGGTGCCAGAATTTGCAAACGGCCTCCTCCTATTTCTTATGTTCATATGGCCTTGGAAAGCTGAAGGGCCGGAAGAGATGGCAGAAATAAGGAGGGGCGAGGTCATGGAAGGATTTGAAAACAAGGATCAAGTCCAGAAGCCAACATAGTAATTACAGCAGTGACCACTCTTCAGAAGGACTTAATTAACAGTAAATTACATTGGGACAGACTGAGGTCATGAAACGCAGTATAGAAATGCAAATCTTTTCTTTCATTTCCAGTGAACAAGTTTTCAAATACTTGCTCCAGTGCTGATTTCAACACAACTTAGAATCTCACACACGCCATTCAGTTCTGCATGTGTCCTTGAGATTGTAGTCATTGCACTGTCACTGACACAGTGAACAGATAAAGAGAGGGCTCCCGTACTCGCCTGAAAGAGCAGAACCTGAGCAGCAATTTAGGATTAATTTCCCCTTTGGATTCTTCTTGTTCAAACTAGCATACAATCGACTTCCAGTCAACACGAAGAATCTAGCTCCTCACTTTCTCAGGACTGAGAAACTAAGTTCCCCTTACTCAAACCCGACCGTGTAATTATATTTTTAAGTTGCTGCTTGGCTTTCAACAGATCAGATATACGAACATGCAAATTAGGAATTCACTGCAGCAACCAGCCATCACAAGGTTAACTTGGCCTTCCTTGTCCCAATATCTTGACTTGGGGGGGGGGGGGGGGGGGGGGGGGTGAGCTGGAGGCTGGGTTCTGGGAGGAAGCTCTGAGGAGGGTGAATGGGTCCTCTTTGTGCACCAGGTTGAGTCTCATTCAATTTAAGGTAGTCCACAGGGTGCATATGGCGGTGGCCGGAATGAGTAGGTTCTTTCGAGGGGGTGGAGGATAGGTGTGGGGGTGGAGGATAGGTGTGGGCAGTGCGCAGGGAGACCTGCGAATCATGTTCACATGTTTTGGGCCTGCCTGAAGTGGCAGGGATTTTGGCAGGGTTCGCTGACGTGATGTCAGAGGTACTGGGGGTGACAGTGGTCCCGAATCCTGAATTGGTAGCGTTTGGAGTGTCGGAAGACCCGGGAGTCCAGGGAGTGAGAGAGGCCAACGTTCTGGCCTTTGCTTCTCTGGTAGTCCGGAGGCGGATCCTGTTGAGGTGGAGGGACTCGGAGCCTCCGAAGCCAGGGGTATGGATGAGCAACCTCACTGATTTCCTTAGGCTGGAGAAAATTAAATACACCTTAATGGGGACGATGGAAGGGTTCGCCCGGAGATGGAAACCGGTCATTGACTTCTTCCAGGACAGTTAAGTCAGCAGGGGGATGGGGGGATATCTTTTTTATCTTGGTTGTGGTTTTATTTGATGTTTATTTATAAATGCCTTAATAAAAGTATATATTTTTTAAAATCTCAACTTCGACCCAGCTTTCAGCACCTTTAGAGAGTCTGTGTGGGATAGATGGTTTAACGCCGTAAATACTAGGGGCTTGAATCCAGGACTAAACCACTGGCAAAAGAGCAGGGCAACAACAAAGAGTTCAGCAGCATCATTGTAGGTGGCACAAGGAAACATTGTGTTTTTAAAAAGTGAATGTTTCACTATCTCAGTGAATGTTTCACTATCTCAGTGAATGTTTCACTATCTCAGAACATCCCGAAATGCTTCAAAGACAAGGAAGTTGGCAGCCAATTGTACAAAGCAGTGAGATACTGACCAGGTGATTCTTAATTTAAAAAGGGATGTTGGAGTAAAATATATCATCCAGGACACTGCATAGAGAAGAAAGGTTGTCCATGAAGCTGGGGTTGTGGAGGGGACTATATCTGGACAACGATATATCACCTAGGACACCGTTGGGTGGATGTGTGTGCACGCAAGAAAAGTTGTACATTTATTGTCCAGGACACTAACTCTCTTGTTATTCTCCAGAATGGTTGCGGTCGATATTTGATGTCCATGCAAGAAGCCTTGCTTTATCACCCCGGGGAGGTAAGGGTCAGAGAGTCATCAAGCATCTCTGTTCTCATCCCATTTTCTAGCACCTGGTCTGTAGCCTTGTACACTGTGGCATTTCAAGCGCTCATCTAATTTTTAAATGTTGAGGGTTCATGCCTCTACCACCCTTTCAGGCAGTGAGTTCCAGATTCCAACCACTCTGGGTGAACACGACAACTGCTAGGAGAGGCAAGAGCACCGCTGGATGAGACCAGGGAAAAGTGGGAGGACGAGCTGGGCATGGAGATAGGGGGAAGGACTCTCGATCGAAGCATTGTGTAAGGCGAACCTCAGCTCCTCATGTACAGGGCTGAGCCTAATACACACTTGACCAAAATATACGAATGGGTTCTTCCTGGAAGTAGAGGACAAATGGGAGTGCCAGCCAGCCATGCCCATGTTCTGGTCTTGCCCCAGACTTGGTGAGTACTGGACCACCTTTTTCAAGACCATGTCCAAGGTTGTAGGGGTGAGGGTGGAGCCGTGGCCACTCATGCCGGTCGAGAGCAGGTGCCTTGCCTCGCCGATCGCCTGCCAGAGACTCCTGCTCGGCCGGAGATCAGCAGTGCCACCCAAACCGCAGACTCAAGTGTCTGACTTGCCAGAATTCCACAAATTGGAAAAAATAAAATTCACCAGAGGATTAGAGGAGGGCTACTGCAAAACATGGAAGCAATTCGCCAACTTGTTCATGGCCAGCAAACGAATAAGGGAGGGGGGAGAGGAGGGGGCCGAATCGGACAACGGGTGACAAGAGGGAAGGGGACTAGAGAAGGGAGAGGAGAACAGGCCTCAAATTTGTATATGTTACCCATGTACAATGACCGGACCGCGTTGTTTCTTTATTTTAATTATGTTTCATACTGTGTTTTACTTTGGACCGTTTGTAGTATATTTAAATTTCTTACAGCGATGTCATAAAAGTTAAATGCAAAACCAACAAAAAAATATTTTTAAAAAATACTCTGGCGCCGTAGATGATCAGACCCTGAGGAATTATCAGCCTTCAATTTCCCCATTAATTCTGATCTCCTGCAATTCCTCTCTCTCACTAAACCCAGTGTTCCCTATTTGTGTCCTCCTTCATGAAGACAGAACCAATGCATTTGGTTCTTTACTCCCCATTATAAATTTCCCCTGTTTCTGACCGTAATTTGTCTTCACCAATCTTTTTCTCTTCTAACCCGGCTAGTGGATATGTTCTGGGTGAGTTGAAATCTACCCTACAGGTTGTGCTTGTGGTGGATCTCATTGGTTACTACTGGGGGAGGTAGGACCTGTACAAATTGTACGGGTTACACCGAGGCAAGTGTGGGACTGATGTCTGAGGGTGAATGTTTGCGAGAGTGGTTGGGGTGGGTTTAAACTAAAATGGCAGGAGAAGGGCAGCACGGTGGCCTAGTGGTCAGTTTTTTTATGTTCCCCGAAAGCTTACATGCATACTCTATTTTCCCCTTCTTCTTCAATCCCTTTGTCCTCCATTGCTGAATTGTAAACTACCCCAGTCCTGCTGTATTTTATGGACAATTTGTATGCCTCTTGGATCTAATACAGTCTCTAATTTCCCATGGTTTGGCCACCGTTCCAATTTTATTTTTGCACCAGACTGAAATGAACAATTGTTGCAGTTCACCCATGCATACTTTGACTGTTTGCCATTGCCTATCCACTGTCATTCCTGTTAGTAACTTTCCCCAATCGATCATAGCCAACTCACACTTCATACCAATGAGATCCACCACAAGCACAACCTATAGGGTAGATTTCAACTCACCCAGAACATATCCACTAGCCGACCCCACATCCCCCTGTCCCTCAGATACCACTGAAAGGATTCAAACACAAGCAGAAACTCTGCAACGTCCCTTTCACCAATTCAAATGGAAAAACATTAAAGATATAAACACAGCTTATGGGTGACCTGAGGGACTGCAGTGATTTGTGATTTATTTAGTTTGCTCTGACACACAACTGGACAGGTTTGGAGATTTGGATGGGGGGGGTCGGGCTGAGGGAGGGTGGGGTCGGGCTGAGGGAGGGTGGGGTCGGGCTGAGGGGGGGTGGGGGGTCGGGCTGAGGGGGGGGGTCGGGCTGAGGGAGGGTGGGGGGGGGGGTCGGGCTGAGGGAGGGTGGGGGGGGGGGTCGGGCTGAGGGAGGGTGGGGGGGGGTCGGGGGCTGAGGGAGGGTGGGGGGGGGTCGGGGCTGAGGGAGGGTCGGGGCTGAGGGAGGGTCGGGGGGGGGTGGGATGAGGGAGGGGGGGGTCGGGCGGAGGGGAGGGGGGGGGTCGGGCTGAGGGAGGGGGGGGTCGGGCTGAGGGGGGGGGGTCGGGCTGAGGGAGGGGGGGGTCGGGTGAGGGGGGGGCGGGTGAGGGAGGGGGGGGGTCGGGCTGAGGGGGGGGGGGTGGGCTGAGGGAGGGGGGGGGTCGGGCTGAGGGAGGGGGGGGGGTCGGGCTGAGGGAGGGGGGGGGTCGGGCTGAGGGAGGGGGGGGTCTGGCTGAGGGAGGGGGGGGTCGGCTGGGGAGGGGGGGGGGTCGGGCTGAGGGAGGGGGGGTCGGGCTGAGGGAGGGGGGGGTCGGGCTGAGGGAGGGGGGGTCGGCTGAGGGAGGGGGGGGTCGGGCTGAGGGAGGGGGGGTCGGGGCTGAGGGAGGGGGGGGGGTCGGGCTGAGGGAGGGGGGGCTGCTGAGGGAGGGGGGGGGGGCTAGGTGAGGGGGGGGGGAGGGAGGGGGTCGGGCTGAGGGAGGGGGGGGTCGGGCTGAGGGAGGGGGGGGTCGGGCTGAGGGAGGGGGGGGTCGGGCTGAGGGAGGGTGGGGTCGGGCTGAGGGAGGGTGGGGTAGGGCTGATGGAGGGGGGGGTCGGGCTGAGGGAGGGTGGGGTCGGGCTGAGGGAGGTTGGGGTCGGGCTGAGGGAGGGGGGGGTCGGGCTGAGGGAGGGGGGGGTCGGGCTGAGGGAGGGGAGGGCGGGCTGAGGGAGGGGAGGGCGGGCTGAGGGAGGGGAGGGCGGGCTGAGGGAGGGGAGGGTCGGGTGAGGGAGGGGGGGGTTCGGGCTGAGGGAGGGGGGGGTCGGGCTGAGGGAGGGGGGGGTCGGGCTGAGGGAGGGGGGGTCGGGCTGAGGGAGGGGGGGGGTCGGGCTGAGGGAGGGGGGGGTCGGGCTGAGGGAGGGGGGGGTCGGGCTGGGGGAGGGGGGGGGGGTCGGGCTGGGGGAGGGGAGGGGGGTCGGGCTGAGGGAGGGGGGGGTCGGGCTGAGGGAGGGGGGGGTCGGGCTGAGGGAGGGGGGGGTCGGGCTGAGGGAGGGGGGGGTCGGCTGAGGGAGGGGGGGGCGGGCTGCGGGAGGGGGGGTCGGGCTGAGGGAGGGGGGGTCGGGCTGAGGGAGGGGGGGGTCGGGCTGAGGGAGGGGGGGGTCGGGCTGAGGGAGGGGGGGGTCGGGCTGAGGGAGGGGGGGGGTGAGGGGGGGGTCGGGCTGAGGGAGGGGGGGGGTCGGGCTGAGGGAGGGTCGGGCTGAGGGATGGTGGGGGTCGGGCTGAGGGAGGGGGGGTCGGGGCTGAGGGGGGGGGGTCGGGCTGAGGGAGGGGGGGTCGGGCTGAGGCGAGGGGGGGGTCGGCTGAGGGAGGGGGGTCGGGCTGAGGGAGGGGGGGTCGGGCTGAGGGAGGGGGTCGGGCTGAGGGAGGGGGGTCGGGCTGAGGGAGGGGGGGGGCTGGGCTGAGGCGTCGGGCTGAGGGAGGGGGGGTCGGGCTGAGGGAGGGGGGGGTCGGGCTGAGGGAGGGGGGGGTCGGGCTGAGGGAGGGGGGGGTCGGGCTGAGGGAGGGGGGGGTCGGGCTGAGGAGGGGGGGGTCGGGCTGAGGGAGGGGGGGTCGGGCTGAGGGAGGGGGGGGGTCGGGCTGAGGGAGGGGGGGGTCGGGCTGAGGGAGGGGGGGGTCGGGCTGAGGGAGGGGGGGGTCGGGCTGAGGGAGGGGGGGTCGGGCTGAGGGAGGGGGGGGTCGGGCTGAGGGGGGGGGGGGGGTCGGGCTGAGGGAGGTGGGGGGTCGGGCTGAGGGAGGGGGGGTCGGGCTGAGGGAGGGGGGGGTCGGGCTGAGGGAGGGGGGGTCGGGCTGAGGGAGGGGGGGGTCGGGCTGAGGGAGGGGGGGGTCGGGGGCTGAGGGAGGGTCGGGGGCTGAGGGAGGGTCGGGCTGAGGGAGGGAGGGAGTCGGGCTGAGGGAGGGGGGGAGTCGGGGTGAGGGAGGGAGGGAGTCGGGGTGAGGGAGGGAGGGAGTCGGGGTGAGGGAGGGAGGGAGTCGGGGTGAGGGAGGGAGGGAGTCGGGGTGAGGGAGGGGGGGTCGGGGTGAGGGAGGGGGGTCGGGGTGAGGGAGGGGGGGTCGGGCTGAGGGAGGGGGGGTCGGGCTGAGGGAGGGGGGTCGGGCTGAGGAGGGGGGGTCGGGCTGAGGGAGGGGGGGTCGGGCTGAGGGAGGGGGGGTCGGGGCTGAGGGAGGGGGGGTCGGGCTGAGGAGGGGGGGTCGGGCTGAGGGAGGGGGGGTCGGGCTGAGGGAGGGGGGGTCGGCTGAGGGAGGGGGGTCGGGCTGAGGGAGGGGGGGGTCGGGCTGAGGGAGGGGGTGGGTCGGGCTGAGGGAGGGGGGGGTCGGGCTGAGGGAGGGGGGGGTCGGGTGAGGGAGGGGGGGGTCGGGTCCTGAGGGAGGGGGGGTCGGGCTGAGGGAGGGGGGTCGGGCTGAGGGAGGGGGGGGTCGGGCTGAGGGAGGGGGGGGTCGGGCTGAGGGAGGGGGGGGCGGGCTGAGGAGGGGGGGTCGGGCTGAGGGGGGGGGGGCGGGCTGAGGGAGGGGGGGGTCGGGCTGAGGGAGGGGGGGTCGGGATGAGGGAGGGGGGGGGGCGGGCTGAGGGAGGGGGGGTCGGGCTGAGGGAGGGGGGGGTCGGCTGAGGGAGGGGGGGGTGGGTAGGGAGGGGGTGAGGGGTCGGGCTGAGGGAGGGGGGGGTCGGCTGAGGGAGGGGGGGGGTCGGGCTGAGGGAGGGGGGGGGTCGGCGGAGGGAGGGGGGGGGGGTCGGGCTGAGGGAGGGGGGGGGTCGGGCTGAGGGAGGGGGGGGTCGGGCTGAGGGAGGGGGGGGGTCGGGCCGAGGGAGGGGGGGGGGGTCGGGCTGAGGGAGGGGGGGGGTCGGGCCTGAGGGAGGGGAGGGGGTCGGGCTGAGGGAGGGGAGGGGGGTCGGGTGAGGGAGGGGAGGGGGGGGTCGGGCTGAGGGAGGTGGGGGGGGTCGGGCTGAGGGAGGGTGGGGGGTCGGGCTGAGGGAGGGTGGGGGGGTCGGGCTGAAGGAGGGGGGGTCGGGCTGAGGGAAGGTGGGGGGGGTCGGGCTGAGGGAGGGTGGGGGGGGGTCGGGCTGAGGGAGGGGGGGTCGGGCTGAGGGAGGGTGGGGGGGGGTCGGGCTGAGGGAGGGTGGGGGGGGTCGGGCTGAGGGAGGGTGAGGGGGTCGGGCTGAGGGAGGGGGGGTCGGGCTGAAGGAGGGGGGGTCGGGCTGAAGGAGGGGGGTCGGGCTGAGGGAGGGGGGGGGAGGGGAGGGAGGGCGGGCTGAGGGAGGGAGGGAGGGAGGGAGGGAGGGAGGGAGGGAGGGAGGGAGGGGGGGGGTCGGGCTGAGGGAGGGAGGGAGGGGGGGGGTCGGGCTGAGGGAGGGGGGGTCGGGCTGAAGATGGGGGGGGGGGGTCGGGCTGAAGGAGGGGGGGTCGGGGCCCGGTACCTGGTCGGCTATGTCCTCCGCCGCGCCCATGATGTCGCTGTTCCCCATGGCACCTTCCCGCCGCTCGCCACCCGCCGGAAGTGAAGGGGCGGGGCCTGGCTACCACCCACAACACCTCGCGCCAACAACGCCACGCAGCCGTCACGTGGGGGCCCCGGGGCGGAGCCTGCCTCTCAATGGGCGGGGCTCTGATATCAGAGGGCGGGGTTATGCATATCACTGGTGAGCTTTTTCCTGCCAGAGGGCGGGGTTATGCATATTAGAGGGCGGGGTTATGCATATCAGAGGGCGGGGTTATATATTAGGGTGGGGTTATGCACATCAATGGGGGGGGACAAGTCAGCCAATAGACTGTCCCGATAGCCTCGCCTTATCAATGGATTATATTATAGAATTTACAGTGTAGAAGGAGGCCATTCGGCCCATCGGGTCTGCGCCAGTTCTTGGAAAGAGCACCCCCACCCCAACCCCATAACCCAGTAACCCCACCCAACACTAAGGCTAATTTTGGACACTAAGAGCAGTTTGGCATAGCCAATCTACCTCACCTGCACATCTTTGGACTGTGGGAGGAAACCGAAGCACCCGGAGGAAACCCACGCAGGCACGGGAAGAACGGGCAGACTCCACACAGACAGTGACCCAAGCCAGGAATCGAACCTGGGACCCTGGAGCTGTGAAGCAATTGTGCTAACCACTATGCTACCGTGCTGGAGCAGATAGGTGGAGGCATTGTTCTGCATTGCAAGCCAGCTATTTAGCCCACTGTGCCAAACCAGCCCCTTAAGGAATGTTCCTTACTCTTGTGATTTTTGCTTTTAGTTTTGGTTTGATCAAGAGGCTGGAGGGTCAAAGGTCTGACCTCTCTCTCTTACCTGATGGACTCTGTCTAAAGGTTCAAGGTAAAGCCCTTTCTCTCTCCACAGTCAGATTGACCTGCAATGTAGTTCAGTGCAGCAGGAGCAGCTGCAGGCAGGGACAGTTATTTAAAGAGCCCAGCTCTTGAGGGGAACTCTGTTCTCTGCAGTAAAGCCAGAGGACATTCTGGTGGAGTTGGAAACAAATAAGAATTACACAGGCCCGAGGCGGATTTTCTGAGTGAAGGCCCAGGGTAATAAAAGTGAAAGTGACTCTCCATAGGGAATCCCTCGGTCTCAGGATTCGGACTGATTGTTCCAGCCAGAAGATCCTCATTATCCATTCAATCGGTGGTTCTCAATCATTCCGCCTCCTGGAAGGACAGCCAGCTTGAAAAAATAACTTCAACATCCAAAGCATGGGCACTCATCTTCTATCTCACGTCCTCTTTTATTGGGAAAAAAAACTTCCTCCAGTCCAGAAAACAACCATCCAGCACCACGCATTGTTTCCTTTCACTGAGAAAACCACGTATCCACGTTGCTACTGCTCCTTCTACTCCATGAGATTCAACTTGCTGACAAGTCGATGTGCCATGCAAGGGCCTTCCTGTTGATTCTCTTATTTACCATTTCTTTTATTTTGCTGTTATCCTTTTAAATCCATGGATATTTAATAAAATTATAACTTTCAGTCGAGCAGAGGAAGTGAGGAACTCAAAAGTTGCAAAGTAGTGTGTTGCAAAGCACTGTGCTGTGAAGATTTAGATTTTGAACAGAAGAACTTATGGCACTATGTTGTATGGCTTGTAATGCAGAACAAAAGCCAGCAGCGCGGGTTCAATTCCCGTACCGGCCTCCACGAAAAGGCGCCGGAATGTGGTGACTAGGGGCTTTTCACAGTAACGTCATTTGAAGCCTACTTGTGACAATAAGTGATTATTATTGAAAGATTGGAGAGATTTGGTTTGATTGGTTGGCTGGTAGCCAATGAATTGGCAAAGGACCATATAACGCATTGTTGCGCATCAATGCCCCGCGACAGACAATGATTGGGTTCAGCCAGGTGAGGGTTTTCACAGAACCCAGAGAGACGGTCCTAGAAACTGAGAGAAGTTGTGAGTTGCTTCCTCTCCCTCGCTTTGTCTCCAAAAAAGACTTCCTGCCTGCTGTTTCTGATACTGCAGAGATCCTGATGAATCTACAATGAAAACTATTATAGACTGAAAGTAAGGACATCGAAGTGAAGACCTAGACTAAAAAGGAATCGAACTGGAAGATGTCCATCAGAAACAGAGACTTTGATCCTTTTACTTTTCATATTATTCTTTTTTACACCCCTCCTTCTCCTCTGTGTTTGCCTGTCCTGTGTGTGTGTGTGTGCATGTGTGTAGAGGGTGAGGCCAGTTAAGCGGGAGTTATGAATTAGATAACAGTTAACCAGTTCTATTTGTTGCCTACTTAATTATAGTTTTTGTTATTAATAAAAATTAAGCGTATTTATATTTATAAACCTGGTGACTGTAATTATTGGAGTACTGCTCGTTCCTCAGGTGAATGAAGAGGTAGGTTCCAGAAACACATATATATATATATATATATATATAAAGTCAAAGATGCAAGACGATACTTTGAATGCGAGCATTTGCAGGTAATTAAGTCTTGACAGATCCAGAGAGACGGGTAATTCCAGGTGAAAGGTGTGGATTGTCTCAAACCAGGATAGTTGGTAGGATTTTCCCAAATGGTGGGGGGTGAATGTAATGCGATATGAATCCAAGGTCCCGGTTGAGGCCATATTCATGTGTGCGGAACTTGGCAATGTTGCTCGTTATGCTCTCCTTAATTTGCTCTGTTTTAACTGTTTTTGCTCAAGAGTGGCCAGGTATCTTTCGATACCGCCACAAGGTTCAAAACCGAAAACTGATCAATGACTCGATACACCAGTTAGTAAGTTTGAAATCAATGCTCATTTATTTACACACACAGTCAATTATACTCATGCACAAACTCTACTCACTAAACTACAACTACTACTAAAGCCTATACTTAGCTTTGGGTGCCCACTCAGTCAGAGGAACAATGGCCGCTGTCCGGTTCTGAGGCTGCTGGCATCGAACTGGTATAGAATAGTAGCTAGGAGCGCCTATCTCATAGCGTGCATTGACCTTAGACTTACTTGGCTGGTGCTTGGCGGGTCTCTCGTCGCTGAGAGCCAAGGCCAGGATGAAGGTGAAGAAGAAGAGAGCGATCTGTCTTTGGGGACTCCTCTTTATACCCCAAAGGGGCTTCGTGCTCTTCTGGGTGGTTCCTGAACTTGGCCCCAATTAATTGGACCACGTCCTAATCATTTGTATTGATTTCTCCAATAATGGGGTCATTGCTTGGTCACTGGGTGTGGCCCTAGGTGACCGTTTGCCTGCCTTTGTTTTAGTCTCCACTGGCGCCGGGGAGTCTGCCCTGGTACCGATTGCTTAAGTGTTTCTCTTTTGTCCCTGGAGATGGCTCATTACTATGCTAATGGCTTGTAGTATCGGTTTTGTCTGGGAGCTGCAAACTCCAATCCACAGGCAAACCTTGCACCTGCTTGTTTTCTCAGCACTGTCCAATTTTCCCTGTACTCTTTGCAAGTATCCATTTTGAAATCGGGACGTGGCCACCCCAGGTGGCTACACTTATAAGTTTCTACTCAGCGATTCTGCGTTGTTGCGTGCCAATGCCAGATTCATCAGTCGCATTCACAAGACAGCCCAAATGTCACCCAAGCACAACGCAATGCCATCTGCGCTCTCAAGACCAACTGCAACATCCTCATCAAACAAGCAGACAAAGGAGGGCCCACCATCACACTGAACAGAACGGACTACTGCAAAGAAGTATACCAACAACTTAACAAGCAGGAAGACTACAGACAATTACCCACAGATCCGAACACACCCGCCAACTCAACAGACTGATCAAGACCTTGGATCCAGACCATCAGAGCACCCTACGTGCTCTCAACCCACGTACTCCCCGCGTTGGAGATCTCTACTGCCTCCAGAAAATACGCAAGGCCGTCCTATTGTATCAGGCAATGGGACCCTGTGTGAGAACCTCTCTGGCTACATCGAGGGCATCTTGAAACCCATCATACAAGGAACGCCCAGCTTCTGTTGCGATACGATGGATTTGTTACAGCAACTCAGCACCCATGGACCAGTTGAACCAGGAACATTCCTCGTTACAGTGGACATCTCGGCACCCTACACCAGCAACCCCCATGACAACGGCATTGCTGTAACAGCCTCAGTACTCAACATCGACAACTGCCAATCTCCAGGCGCAATTCTGCAACTCATCCGCTTCATTCTGGATCACAACATCTTCACCTTCGACAACAATTTTTCATCCAGACACACGGAACAGCCATGAGGACCAAATTCGCACCTCAATATGTCAGCATCTTGATGCGCACGTTTTAACAAGACCTCCTCACCACAGGACCTTCAACCAACGTTATACACCAGATACATCAATTACATTTTTTTCCTTTGGACCCATGGCAAAGAATCACTGAAACGACTACATAATGACATCAATAAGTTCCATCCCACCATCAGACTCACCATGGACTACTCTCCAAAATCAGTTGCATTCTTGGACACACTCGTCTCCATCAAGGACGGTCACCTCAGCACTTCGCTTTACCGCAAGCCCACGGATAACCTCACGATGCTCCACTTCTCCAGCTTCCACCCTAAACACATTAAAGAAGCCATCCCCCATGGACAAGCCCTCCGTATACACAGGATCTGCTCAGACAAGGAGGAGCGTAACAGACATCTACAGTTGCTGAAAGATGCCCTCGTACAAACGGGATATGGCGCTCGACTCATTGATCGACAGTTCCAACGCGCCACAGCAAAAAACCGCACCGACCTCCTCAGAAGACAAACATGGGACACAACCGACAGAGTACCCTTCGTCGTCCAGTACTTCCCCAGAGCAGATAAACTATGACAGCTTCTTCGCAGCCTTCAACACGGCATCGAAGACGAACATCTTGTCAAGGTCATCCCCACACCCCCACTACTTGCCTTCAAACAACTGCGCAACCACAAACAAACCATTGTTTGCAGCAAACTACCCAGCTTCAGAACAGCGATCACAACATCACACAACCCTGCCATGGCAATCTCTGCAAGACGTGCCAGATTATCGACATGCGTACCACCACACGTGAGAACATCACCCACCAGGTACACGGTACATACTCGTGCAACTCGGCCAACGTTGTCTACCTTATCCGCTGCAGGAAAGGATGTCCCGAAGCGTGGTACATTGGCGAGACCATGCAGACGCTGCGACAACGGATGAACGGACCTCGCGCGACAATCGCCAGGCAAGAATGTTCCCTTCCAGTCGGGGAACATTTCAGCAGTCAAGGGCATTCAGCCTCTGATCTCCGGGTAAGCGTTCTCCAAGGCGGCCTTCAGGACGCAGGATAACGCATAATTGCCAAGCAGAAACTCATAGCCAAGTTCCGCACACATAAAAAAATTTTTTTTAGAGTACCCAATTATTTTTTCCAATTAAGGGGCAATTTAGCGTGGCCAATCCACCTAGCCTGCACATCTTTTGAGTTGTGGGGGCGAAACCCACACAGGCACGGGGAGAATGTGCAAACTCCACACAGGCAGTGACCCAGGGCCGGGATTCGAACCCGGGTCCTCAGCGCCATAGGCAACAATGCTAACCACTGTGCTGCCCAAAGTTCCGCACACATGAGTACGGCCTCAACCGGGACCTTGGATTCATGTTGCATTACATTCACCCCACACCATCTGGCCTGGGCTTGTGAAATGCTACCAACTGTCCTGGCTTGAGACAATTCACACCTCTTTAACCTGGGGTTACCCCTATCTCTGGATTTGTAAAGACTTAATTACCTGCAAATGCTCGCATTCAAAGTATCGTCTTGCATCTTTGACTTTGTCTATATATATGTTTCTGGAATCTACCTCTTCATTCACCTGAGGAAGGAGCAGTGCTTCGAAAGCTAGTGATTTGAAGCAAACCTGTTGGACTGGTGTAAGACTTCTTACTGAAATGAAATGAAATGAAAATCGCTTATTGTCACGAGTAGGCTTCAATGAAGTTACTGTGAAAAGCCCCTAGTCGCCACATTCCGGCGCCTGTCCGGGGAGGCTGGTACGGGAATCGAACCGTGCTGCTGGCCTGCTTTAGTCTGCTTTAAAAGCCAGCGATTTAGCTGAGTGAGCTAAACTAGACCCTTACTGTGCTCATCCCAGTCCAATGCCGGCATCGCCACATCATGTAATTATTGGGCAGCCAAATACCAAAGAATTTAGGTATTTTCTAAAAATTAATAATTAATTTCAATTGTGTTGTGACTCCGGGTCAAGTGGGACTGGAACTGACCGTGATCCAGCCCAGGATGTCTTAAAGTCCACTTTATCATGTGTCATTTGGAAGTCCAGTACACTACATCAACTGTGTTACTCTCATCAACCATCTGTTATCTCAACCAAAATCTCTAGCAAGTTAAACACAATTTTGTTTAATGAATCTCTGCTGGCTTTCCTTAATTCATCCACACTTGTCCAAATTAATGTTAATTTTGTCCCAAGTTATCACTTCTAAAAGAACTCTAACTGCAAAGGTTAAACTGACTGCCCTGTAATTGATGGATTTGGTCTTAAACCCTTTTTTCAACAAAAGGTGTGACATGGGAACGGAGCTACATACAGTCTGGTACAGAGAGAGACACTGTCCTCTATGTGACTCTTATCTCTCAGCATTATGGTAGAACTTTTAATGTCTTTTAATATCTACCAAGTCCCACACTTGACCAGTAGGGATGGTGGTCAATGGTCCAGCAAGCCCCTCTCAGTCTATTAGTGATGGTGGTCAATGGTCCATTAAGCCCTACACAGGGCCACTAGGGATGGTGGTCAATGGTCCAGAAAGCCCCTCACAGTCTGTTGGGGATGGTGGTCAATGGTCCAGCAAGCCCCTCACAGTCTGTTGGGGATGGTGGTCAATGGTCCAGCAAGCCCCTCACAGTCTGTTGGGGATGGTGGTCAATGGTCCAGCAAGCCCCTCACAGTCTGTTGGGGATGGTGGTCAATGTCCTTCTCCCCATGATGCTTGGCGCGGTGGTACCTGTTGCCCTGGTGACGGGACCTTGTTTCCCTGGTGACGGGTCCCAGTTGCCCTGGTGATGGGACCCTGTTGCCCTGGTGACGGGTCCCAGTTGCCCTGGTGATGGGTCCCTGTTGCCCTGGTGACGGGTCCCAGTTGCCCTGGTGACGGGTCCCTGTTGACGGGTACCTGTTGCCCTGGTGACGGGTCCCAGTTGCCCTGGTGACGGGTCCCTGTTGACGGGTCCCAGTTGCCCTGGTGACGGGTCCCTGTTGACGGGTACCTGTTGCCCTGGTGACGGGTCCCAGTTGCCCTGGTGACGGGTCCCTGTTGACGGGTACCTGTTGCCCTGGTGACGGGTCCCTGTTGCCCTAGTGACGGGGCCCTGGTGACGGGTCCCAGTTGCCCTGGTGATGGGATTGCCCTGGTGACGGGTCCCAGTTGCCCTGGTGATGGGATTGCCCTGGTGACGGGCGCGCGGGCGGGAGGTTGTCGTTTGCCGCCCGGCGCCATGGAGAACTATGAGGTAAATGAAGCGCTCGCCTGGAATCCACTCTCCCCGCCTCCCGATCCTTCATTAAACACACTATGCCCATGAATATTTCCGCTTTCTTAACTTTCCATCAAATGTATTTTCCCCACGGTCCAGATTTTGAAAACAGAACCGAAAGGTTGTTACGGATATGTCCACATCGTTAAACACAGAGGAGATGGGAAGACGTACGCCATAAAAACGGTAAGGATGTGACATGCACATTGATGTAACATGGGTTTCCATGGTGACATGGGTTTCCACATTGATGTAACATGGGTTTCCTCATTGATGTAACATGGGTTTCCTCATTGATGTAACATGGGTTTCCATGGTGACATGGGTTTCCACATTGATGTAACATGGGTTTCCATGGTGACATGGGTTTCCTCATCGATGTAACATGGGTTTCCATGGTGACATGGGTTTCCTCATTGATGTAACATGGGTTTCCATGGTGACATGGGTTTCCTCATCGATGTAACATGGGTTTCCATGGTGACATGGGTTTCCTCATCGATGTAACATGGGTTTCCATGGTGACATGGGTTTCCTCATTGATGTAACATGGGTTTCCTCATTGATGTAACATGGGTTTCCTCATTGATGTAACATGGGTTTCCACATCCTCTCCACATCAATCCTGTCAAGACCCTCCAAGATCTTTTTTCTTCCCAATGAAGGGCCAATTTAGCGTGGCCAATCTACGCTAACCTGCACATCTTTGGGTTGTGGGGGTGAAACCCACGCAGACACGGGGAGAATATGGACAGTGACCTAGGGCCGGGATCGAACCAGGGTCCTCAGCGCCCTAGGCAGCAGTGCTAACCACTTCGCCACCGTGCCACCCCGACCCTTCAGTTTCTTATGTATTTCAATCAAGTCGCGTCTTGCTCTTCTAAACTCCAGGGGATAAAAGTCTAACCTCTCCAACCTTTCCTCATAAGACAACCGACCCATTCCTGAGTGTGGTAGACCTTCTCTGAACTGCTTCCAACATATTAACGTCCTTCCTTAGATAAGGAGACCGATACCATACACAATACTCCAGATGTGGCGTCATCAATGCCCTATAACAGAATACTTTTGTATTCAATACCTTCACAATAAAGGATACCATTCTATTAACTTTCCTAATTTCTTGCTGTATCTGTATATTAACCTTTAGTGATTCATGCACCAGGACACCCAGATCCTTCTGCACCTAAGAGCCCTGCAATCTATCCCCATTTAGATAATCCATAGAATCCCTACTGTGCAGAAGGACACAATTTGGTGAGTGTTAGTTTTCTTGAAGGGGCTTCATTGCCTAATATCAGGAACATAAAGAGGTGATGGTTGTGACCAGTCGAGCCCCAAACAAGGGGATACGTAACACCGTTAGGGTGACAGTGTGATGCACTATCAATTACGACGAGAGTAGAATGTAATCGAGGCTTTATTACACAGAGATGTGTGGCCTCCTACAGCAGCTGACGAAATGGCTGCTGTACGGAGAGCACACACATTTATACTCCGCCTACTGGGCGGAGCCAGCAGGCAGGGATCTACCTCCGTACCTGTAGTACAGGGGCCTTATCGTAAAATATATACAATATAATACATCAGTGGTGACTACCACACAGTGAAAGACAGAGAAGGAGGTATACCGATTGATGGTGCCGTGTTCATTCAGTGAATCCTTCTTGATTCATGAGATTCAAAGCTGCTGACATCTACTGTCTGCAGGACTTCCCAAGCACTGGATATTTTGATGTGACCTTAATGAATGATGTTGCCTGCATGAAGTTCCTGCAAGTGTGAGAAGAGAAGAGAGATCCGCCTGAGAATCCTCAGAGCAGAGCCCTGCGTTACTCTACCCTCTCAACGGGATCAATAAGATCACAGAGTAATCACCTCCAGTTCTAGATTCTCCGACAAGAGGAAACATCCTCTCCACATCAATCCTGTCAAGACCCTCCAGGATCTTTTTTCTTCCCAATGAAGGGCCAGTTTAGCGTGGCAAATCTATCTAGCCTGCACATCTTTGGGTTGTGGGGGTGAAACCAACGCAGACACGGGGAGAATATGGACAGTGACCTAGGGCTGGGATCTGGTGACTGGTCACCTCTGCAACCCTCCTGTTTCAGTCGTTGATCCCACATTCCTCGCCAGGTATGTCAACAAGGTTGGCAACCATTTTGATGTCCAGGACACCTGTGGAATCTGGATCAGCAAACACCAGGTGAAGGTGATACTCAAGATAGATGGTAAGGGAGTAATCCTGATGAGCCCCAAAAAGGAACAAAGTCCCGTTGGCCCTTCTGGGACGGGAGGCTGCTCGCACCTTGTCCTCGACTGGTTGGGGGCTGTGGTGGTTCACGCGGTATCCCAAATAAGCCACTTCAGCAGCATGGAACACACGTTTCTCCATTCGCAGGCGGAACCCGGCTACCTTGAAATGTCGGCAAATCTCGGGCAGGTTCTGCAAATGTTTCTGGTTGGACGCCCCTGCCCTGTAATTGACACGTCGTCTAAGTAGACCATTACACGCGGCAAACCCTGCAGGATATTCTCCACAATGCCTCCTCCTGACGTCAGCGTGCTGACCCAGGAGCAGATTTTTTTTTAAATCGCTGGAGTCTTCCTGCCTGGAGCAGGTCACACTGACGTCACGTGTT
This sequence comes from Scyliorhinus canicula, assembly GCF_902713615.1. NCBI lineage: Eukaryota > Metazoa > Chordata > Chondrichthyes > Carcharhiniformes > Scyliorhinidae > Scyliorhinus > Scyliorhinus canicula. Next base: position 68,302,086 of record NC_052166.1, read on the forward strand.
CTGGGCGCAAAAGAGATTCCTCCATTTTGTAGCTGCCAGCAATGCCGGTGTGAACTCCAGGGCCTCTGGTCAACAATCCATTAGGAAAAAAACTGAAAACAGGAACAAAGCAGCATAAAGATGATTACTTGAGGTGTGGGTTATTAATTGTGCCACTGCAAATCAGGATTTCAAGTTCATGTGTGTTATATGCAAGGAAGCACTGGCAAATTAAAGTTTAAAATCCTCAAAACTTCAAAGACATTTGAAGAGTAAATAAACATGGCGAGTTTGAGGACAAACCTCTTTATTTTGTTCAACGGATGCAGTGAGATCTTAAACCATCAGTTGAAGTCATTATCAGAAATGTAACATTGAATAACAAAGTGAGTGAGATCGTGAGGACCACGCAGGCTCACCTGTCACATTAAAGGTAAGTGAAAATTGTGGGTCGCGAAGATCGGCCGGCGTGGGTCGCGAAGATCGGCCGGCGTGGGTCGCAAAGATCGGCCGCGTGAGTCATGAAGGTCGGCCGGCGTGGGTCACGAAGGATGGCACGTTGGTAAAAATGGGTCCCAGGCAAAAAAGTTCGAAAAACACTGGTATGAAGCATGAGTTGGCAATGATGGGCTGGAAAACACTACTGAAAGGAAGGACTGTGGACAGGCAATGGCAGTCATTCAAGTAACGAAGAGGTAAACTCCAAAAGTTGTTTATTCCTATTTGGCGCAGGAGTAGAAAGGGAACTATGGCCAAACCATGGTTTACAAGGGAAATTAAAGATAGTATTAGATTCAAAGAAGAGGCATACAAAGGCGGTCCAAGGGAAAAATACAATAAGCTGGTAAGGAACATAAAAATTGATGTAAAAGTTTCAATAGGAATATAAAGAGGAGGGCAGCACGGTGGTGCAGCGGTTAGCACTGCTGTATCACGCCGCTGAGGACTCGGGTTTGATCCCAGTTCCTGGTCACTGTCTGTGTGCAGTTTGCACATTCTCCCCATGTCTGAGTGGGTCTCATCCCCACAACCCAAAAGATGTGCAGGGTAGGTGGAATGGCCACGCTAAATTGCCCCTTAATTGGAAAAAAATAGAATTGGGTACTCTAAATTTATTTTTAAAAAATAAAATAAAAGGTATATAAAGAGAAAAAAATTGACAAAAATGCATGTCGACCCCTTACAGTCAGGAACAGGGGAATTCATAACTGGGAACAATGAAATGGCCAAGGAACTAAATTTGTACTTTGCTTCTGTCTTCACGAAGGACGACATGAATAATGTACTGGAAGTTCTAAGAAACACAAGTTTTAGTGAGGAGCTAAAGGAAATCCATATTGGTAGAGAAGTGGTTTTAGGGAAATTAATGGGATTGAAGGCGAATAAATCTCCAGGGCCTGATTATCCGAAAAACGTCCTGAAAGGTGTGCTGTTAGATCATAGAATTTACAGTGCAGAAGGAGGCTATTCGGCCCATCGAGTCTGCACCGGCTCTTGGAAAGAGCACCCTACCCAAGTTCAACACCTCCAGCCTATCCCAATAACCCAGTAACCCCACCCAACCCTAAGGGCAATTTTGGACACTAAGGGCAATTTATCATGGCCAATCCACCTAACCTGCACATCTTTGGACTGTGGGAGGAAACCGGAGCACTCGGAGGAAACCCATGCACACACGGGGAGGATGTGCAGACTCCGCACAGACAGTGACCCAAGCCGGAATCGAACCTGGGACCCTGGAGCTGTGAAGCCATTGTGCTATGTTAGGTGAATTGGACATTCTGAATTCTCCTTCTGTACCCGAAAATGTGCCGGAATGTGGCGACTCGGAGCTTTTCACAGTAACTTCATTGCAATGTTAATGTAAGCCTACTTGTGACACTAATAAAGATTGTTATTATTATTAATCCTCACCCATAAGGAAGTGGCCCTGGTAATAGTAGATCTATTGGTGGCCATTTTTCAAACTTCTTTGGACTCTGGGAGATTGGAGGGTAGCGATTGTAAGCCCGCTATTCAAGAATAGAGGCAGAATTAAATCTTTCAGAAGGCTTTCGACAAGGTCTGACATAGCAGATTACTCTGTATAGTTAAAGCGCATTGGATTTCAGCTCGTGTCTTCAGATGGATAGAAAGCTGGTCAGCAGACAGGATGCAAAGTGTTGGAATAAATGGGTCTTTTTCCGATTGGCAGGCTGTGACTAGTGGTGTACCGCAGGGATCTGTGCTACGATCCCAATTGTTCACATTATATATTAATGATTTGGACGAAGGAACTAAATGTCTTATCTCCAAATTTGCAGTGGACGTAGTAGTCCCGAGCATGGTAGGGAGGAAAACTTTCAACTTCCTGCGAAGTCCGGTGCAACCAGAAAAATCAGGGTCAAAAACGTGTGGTGAAATAGTGGAGATATTGCAGAGGTTCACCAAGACGTTCAGGTTCCTTAAACACAACCAACAAGATGGTGAATCAGTCACACAATTTGTAGTTACTTTGAAGTAATTAGCTGAATACTATGAATTTGGAGTTTTCCCAGGGCCAGTGAATCAGAGGCAAGCCGCTATGAGCAGGGCGTGAAACACTTGGAAAACAAATTATTAAAGAGGATGAGTACATGCCGACTTTTCCCACCGTTGGCATTCTCCCCAGTTTTCTCGCCGGGACTGAGACTTTGAAAAGTCTGCCTGGTTTCCACGCGCCCTGTCCTGCTTTAAGATATTCTTTAAATCCTATGCTTTTGACCAAATGTTTGGTAAGCATCCAAATGTCTCCTTCTGTAAACTTGGTATCAGATATTTGATAATCACTCCTGTGAAGCAGCTTGAAATGTTTTACTGCATTAAAGGAACTATTAAATTGTTAGTTGTTATTGTTATTGACTCCTGCTTTTGAAATTCGGACTCCAATCCACAAGTGAGTCTTGCTAGTAAAATGCTCATCTTAAGTGATTTTTTGTTGACCAACTTTGACCATTTACCATTGTTGCCCATCTTCTGAAAATAGATTGAATGCATGGATGAGACAACAGCCAACCAAGGTTTGAAAGAAGTAAGTTTTCAGCTTACGGTGTAGCGATCAGTAAATGGTTCACGGCTTGGTGCAGGGGGGCAGGTGCTGGGTGCGGGGGGCAAAGGCTCGGTGCAGGGGGCTGGGTGGAGGGGGCTGGGGCTGGGTGCGGGGGGCAAAGGCTCGGTGCAGGGGGCTGGGTGGAGGGGGCTGGGGCTGGGTGGAGGGGGCTGGGGCTGGGTGCAGGGGGCTGGGGCTGGGTGCAGGGGGCTGGGGCTGGGTGCAGGGGGCTGAGGCTCGGTGCAGGGGGCTGGGGCTGGGTGCAGGGGGCTGGGGCTCGGTGCAGGGGGGCAGGTGCTGGGTGCATGGGGCTTGGGATAGGGGACTGGGGCTCGGTGCAGGGGGTCTGGGGCTGGGTGGAGCGGGCTGGGGCTCAGTGGAGGGGGTCTGGGGCTGGGTAGAGGGGGCTCGGTGCAGGGGGCTGAGGCTGGGTACAGGAGGGCTGAGGCTGGGTGCAGGGGGCTGGGTACAGGGGGCTGGGGCTCAGTGCAGGGGGCTGGGTGGAGGGGGCTGAGACTTGGTGCAGGGGGCTGGGGCTCAGTGCAGGGGGCTGGGTGCAGGGGGCTGGGGCTGGGTGCAGGGGGCTGGGGCTCAGTGCAGGGGGCTGGGTGCAGGGGGCTGGGGCTCGGTGCAGGGGGCTGGGACTGTGTGGAGGGGGCTGGGGCTGGGTACAGGGGGCTAGGGCTCGGTGTAGGGGTAAGGATCAATAAATGGTACAGTGTACTGCATAGAGTTTAGCCATAAAAATCAAGAAAACGTTACTCTCTATATAGCCCCATGCTTTCTACCTGTCCCGGGAGTGTCTGATGGGGACAGCGTAGAGGGAGCTTTACTCTGTTTCTAACCCCGTGCTGTACCTGTCCTAGGAGTGTTTGATGGGGACAGTGTAGAGGGAGCTTTACTCTGTATCTAACCCCGTGCTGTACCTGTCCTGGGAGTGTTTGATGGGGACAGTGTAGAGGGAGCTTTACTCTGTATCTAACCCCGTCCTGTACCAGTCCTGGGAGTGTTTGACGGGGACAGTGTAGAGGGAGCTTTACTCTGTATCTAACCCCGTGCTGTACCAGTCCTGGGAGTGTTTGATGGGGACAGTGTAGAGGGAGCTTTGCTCTGTATCTAACCCCGTGCTGTACCTGTCCTGGGAGTGTTTGATGGGAACAGTGTAGAGGGAGCTTAACTCTGTATCTAACCCCGTGCTGTACCTGCCCTGGGAGTGTTTGATGGGGACAGTGTAGAGGGAGCTTTGCTCTGTATCTAACCCCGTGCTGTACCTGTCCTGGGAGTGTTTGATGGGAACAGTGTAGAGGGAGCTTAACTCTGTATCTAACCCCGTGCTGTACCTGTCCTCTGACTGTTTCATGGGGACAGTGTAAAGGGAGCTTTACTCTGTATCTAACCCCGTGCTGTACTTGTCCTGGGAGTAGTAAGAAGTCTTACAACACCAGGCTAAAGTCCAACAGGTTTGTTTGGAGTCGCTAGGATATGGAGCACAGCTCCTTCATCAGGTCAACTCTGAAAGCTAATGTGTCCAAACAAACCTGTTGGACTTTAACCTGGTGTTGTAAGACTTCTTACTGTGCTCACCCCAGTCCAACGCTGGCATCTCCACATAGTATCCTGGGATTGTTTGATGAGGACAGTATGGAGGGAACTTTAGGGTGGGATTAGAGTGTAATGAGTCTCCTTTACTCCCTGTTCTCAATGTTCAGTTGAAGAGCTGAGCAGTGATGCGGGCTTCGTTTGTGATAAAGGGAGGCATTGGTACGTAACTTAGTGTAGCTTTCTGGCTTCATGTTGTTGTTGAGTCTTCCTCTGATGATTTGTCACCTTTCCTTCTCACAGGCCCTGATCCTGATAGGTCTGGATCATCCCAATATCTGCCCTTACAAGGAGATATTTGTTTCCTGGGATCAGGAGGTACAATGTCTTGAGAATTCTACATTTGTAATTATTTCCTCTCACCCGCCTTGGTGGATTGGAGGGGACAGCTCATCCCCCTGCCCCCTGCACCCAGCCCCCTGCACCCAGCCCCCTGCACCCAGCCCCCTGCACCCAGCCCCAGCCCCCTGGTGTGGTGCTGAGTGTGCAGTTCGCAAATTCAACTGTTTCACCCCCGCAACTTACCTGAAGTGATCTCAGCCACAGGTCAGCAATGACTTCACTTCTGCTGCTGGAACACTCCCATCTGCCTTTATTATTATTATTATTTCTAGATTGACCATTTCAACCTTCTCCGCCGCCCGTTTGCACCCAAAGTAAATTACAGCTGATCCAAAGCTCAGATGTCTGGATCCTAACTCATACCAAGTCCAGTTCACCCATCACTCCCAGTGCTTGCCTTGCTGAGCTACATTGGCCCTACTTCTACGGAGAAGTGTTTGTGGGCTCAACTGCCACTCCAGAAACTTGAGCCCAGCATCCAGGCTATTGCTTAGTACAATTAAAGGCAGTGGCAGTCACTGCATTTGTGTCAACTTTAGCTCCTTGGGTAGCATTCTCGCCTCAGACTTCCACTCCAGATTTTGACCATAAAATCCCGGGCAGCTGAGAGTTCTACGCTATTGGAGGATCAGTACTGAGTGAGCACTGCACTGTCAGAGGGTCAGGACTGAGGAAGGTCTCCCTACCACACTCCCGTTCACTGGCCAACCTTGGTTGGCAAGAGCGGAGGCCCTTGCCAGAACCTCCCCTCCTCCCATTCCCCACCTCAGTAACCCGACCTCCCATACCCTAACAATCCCCCACTTGCCTTCTATGAAAGAATAGTACAAAACCACCCCTCCAGAAAAAAGACATAAACCCAATACACATGTAAAAAATGAGAAACAAAGATAAACTACATGGCCCGATTCAAAAGACAGGAAAAGCAAATCCCCCCCAATCGAATACAAAACAAAAAAAAGACAAAGTATAATCCCCACGCCCTTGACCCAAGTTCCAGTCCTATCTCTCATTTCAGTCCCAGTCCTTCGGCCTTCACGAAGGCCTCCGCCACCCCCACCGTTTCGAAATAGAAATTCTTCGGGTTGTGCGTCACTCTCAACTTCACAGGGTAGACCATTCTAATCCTCACATCGTTGCTGGACAGTGCTGCCTTAACCCGTCTTAAGGCCGCCCGCCTTCTCATCAACTCCGCCATCAGATCTTGGTATATTCGTATACCAACGCCTTCCACCTCACTATTCACCTCTGTTTCGCCCAATTCAAGACCTTCTCCTTCGTGTGGAACTTTTCGAAGTGGATTATGACCGCCCTCAGTGACTTTCGGCTTCAGCCTGAACGACCTGTGTGCCCTCCTGCACTCTTTGTTGAACCAGGGTTGATCCTGTGGTTTGGTGGTAATGATAGACTGGGGGATTTTAAAAAATATATATTTTTATTGAAAGATTTTCATTTATAACATTAACATCATGTCATGTCATTACATTACATTATTCATGACATTAACATCAGCCCAGAAAATCGAATAGTACAATGTTGTACAAAAGTAACCCCGCCCCCCCCAGAACCCCCAGCAGTGGGGTTACGGTACCAAGGGGACAGGCCTTCCGGTCAAAATCACGTAACTGGAAGTAGCGGAACAAGTGTTCCCCTGACAATTGAAATTTTGCCCCAAGCTCCTCCAAACTAGCAAACCGTCCCACCATAAACATATCCCCAAAATACTCAAGGCCCTTTCCTTCCCACGACTTAAACTTTGCTTCCAGACCCGACGGCACAAACAAGTGGTTGCTGCAGATAGGGGCCAACAATTTTTAAAAAATTTATATATAAATTTAGTGTACCCAATTCATTTTTTCCAATTAAGGGGCAATTTCGCGTGGCCAATCCACCTACCCTGCACATCTTTGGGTTGTGGGTCCGAAACCCACGCAGACACGGGGAGAATGTGCAAACTCCACACGGACAGTGACCCAGAGCCGGGATCGAACCTGGGACCTCGGCGCCATGAGGCAGCAGGGCTAATCACTGTGCCACCGTGCTGCCGATTGGAGCCAACAATGACATGGCACTTAGCTTGTAATACTTCCCAAACTGCATCCATATCTTAGAATCTCTACAGTGCAGAAGGAGGCCATTCGGTCCATCAAGACTGTACCAACCTTTGGAAACATTACCCTACCTAGGCCCAAGCCCCGACCCTATTACTGTAACCCCACCGAACCTTTTGGACACTATGGAGCAATTGGGTCCTCAGCCCCTGGGCAGCAATGCTAACCAATCTGCATCGTGCCACCCTCACTACATTTTTATTCCAGATTTCTATTGAATCCAAATTCTACATTTGCTGTCGTGCTATTTTTTTTTTAGCGTACCCAATTATCTTTTTCTCAATTAAGGGGTAATTTAGTGTGGCCAACCCACTTAACCTGCACATCTTTGTGTTGTGGGGGTGAAACCCACCCAGATACGGGGATAATGTGCAAACACCACATGGACAGTGACCTGGGGCCGGGCTAACCACTGCCCCACCATGCTGCCCTGCTGTGGTGCGATTTTAACTCGGGTCCCAAGAGCATTACTCTGGGTCTCTGGATTATTATTCCAGTACCATACCACTACTGCACCCCCCCAGTACTGAGGGAGTGCCGCACTGTCAGAGGGTCAGTACTGAGGGAGTGCTGCACTGTCAGAGGGTCAGTACTGAGGGAGTGCTGCACTGTCAGAGGGTCAGTACTGAGGGAGTGCCGCACTGTCAGAGGGTCAGTACTGAGGGAGTGCTGCACTGTCAGAGGGTCAGTACTGAGGGAGTGCCGCACTGTCAGAGGGTCAGTACTGAGGGAGTGTTGCACTGTCAGAGGGTCAGTACTGAGGGAGTGCTGCATTGTCAGAGGGTCAGTACTGAGGGAGTGCTGCACTGTCAGTGGCTCAGTACTGAGGGAGTGCTGCACTGTCAGAGGGTCAGTACTGAGGGAGTGCTGCACTATCAGAGGGTCAGTACTGAGGAAGTGCTGCACTGTCAGAGGGCCAGTACTGAGGGAGTGCTACACTGTCAGAGGGTCAGTACTGAGGGAGCGCCGCACTGTCAGAGGGTCAGTACTGAGGGAGTGCCGCACTGTCAGAGGGTCAGTACTGAGGGAGTGCCGCACTGTCAGAGGGTCAGTACTGAGGGAGTGCCGCACTGTCAGAGGGTTAATACTGAGGGGGAGCTGCACTGTCAGAGGGTCAGTACTGAGGGAGTGCTGCACTGTCAGAGGATCAGTACTGAGAGGGAGCTGCACTGTCAGAGGGTCAGTACTGAGGGAGTGCTGCACTGTCAGAGGGTCAGTACTGAGGGAGTGCTACACTGTCAGAGGGTCAGTACTGAGGGAGTGCTGCACTGTCAGAGGACCAGTACTGAGGGAGTGCTACACTGTCAGAGGGTCAGTACTGAGGGAGTGCCGCACTGTCAGAGGGTCAATACTGAGGGGGAGCTGCACTGTCAGAGGTTCAGTACTGAGGGAGTGTTGCACTGTCAGAGGGTCAGTACTGAGGGAGTGCTGCACCGTCAGAGGGTCAGTACTGAGGGAGTGCTGCATTGTCAGAGGGTCAGTACTGAGGGAGTGCTGCACTGTCAGAGGGCCAGTACTGAGGGAGTGCTGCACTGTCAGAGGGTCAGTACTGAGGGGGAGCTGCACTGTCAGAGGGTCAGTACTGAGGGAGTGCTGCACTGTGAGAGGGTCAGTACTGAGGGAGTGCTGCACTGTCAGAGGGTCAGTACTGAGGGAGTGCCGCACTGTTAGAGGGTCAGTACTGAGGGAGTGCCGCACTGTCAGAGGGTCAGTACTGAGGGAGTGCCGCACTGTCAGAGGGTCAGTACTGAGGGAGTGCCGCACTGTCAGAGGGTCAGTACTGAGGGAGTGCTGCACTGTCAGAGGGTCAGTACTGAGGGAGCCCTCAACCTACATTAGAAGATGCGGACAATTTGGGGATTCATCTCATTCCTGTTTGTTGGATCTTGGTCTTTAAAAATTATCCGCTGGGTTCCCAATATTATATGTGATTTGTCATCGAATTAAGTGGTGCTTTGGTGCTCATCGTGTCTTGAGATATGAGTGGCAAAATGTAAAAGTTTTTGCTGCAATGCTCGGTAGCTTGGATGAATTCCAATGTTTTATCCTTAATTTTGTTTCTATGCTGTTTGCTGTACAGGTATCAGCCATGTCTGTATGCATGGTGATGGAATATTCTTCCGTGGGAGATTTGGCTTCATTTATCCAGGGCAAGAGACAGAGAAAGGAGAAAATCAGGGAGATGGTAAGATGAAGAAGAAAGCCCTTCAGCCAGCTTCTCATTCTCTTGAGCACAGACTCAGAGCTGGCTGCTAGTTTTCCGCTAGCTGAGAACAACATGAAGGTAAAATTTGTCTTTGGCAGGTGGCAATGGGTGAAACTGAATCAGCAGCCCAATCTGGGCAGTGAGTGAAGCGGGCTGCTGATTTGCTCCTACCAATTGCACACGACCTGTCCAAGATGACTTTCATCCCCTTCCCCAATGTATCTGCACTTTTATTCTGTCCTTTTATATTGAATGTCACACAGAGTTACAATGAATTTACAGTACAGTACTGACCATTAGGCAGAACTGATCCCTGTTCCATTCCCTACTCCTTCATCTGTTCATCCAGCTTCCCCTTAAATGCATCAATACTATTTTCAACCACTCCCTGTGGGAGCGAGTTCCACATTCTCATCATTCTCTGGGTAAAGGAGTTTCTCCTGAATTCCTATTTGATTTCTTGTGGTGATAACCACTGCAGATGTGCATACTTGCAGTAGGGGGATGTATGGCTGCACCTGTAATGCAGGTTCCTCCGGTAAGCCCCTGCCGGCTAGCTCCGCCCACAGGGAGCTTGTGTATAAATATGCGTGTGAGTCACTCAGACCCTAGTCTACAGTTGCAGCCGGAGGAATAGCATCACACAGCAATAAAGCCTCGATTGTACATGTCTCTCGTCTTTGAGTGCAATTGTTAGCACCACAATTTAATGCTGTGTGATTTTCCGTACACCATGGACATCAGGATCAAGCCTGACCGTCTGCAGCTGGATCCGCAGTCGCCTCACGCCAGGAAAGACTTCATTCACTGGCTTGCAGCCTTCGAGGCCTACATCTCTTCAGCGGATCCTCCCCCGACGGAGGCTCAAAAAAACCAACTCCTGTACTCAAGACTTAGCTCCAGTGTCTTTCCACTAATTTGAGATGCGACTGACTACGACAGAGCTATGGAACTGCTCAAGGAGAACTATGCACAGTCGACGAACACCCTGTTTGCGAGACATCTACTCTCTACTCGCGTCCAGCAGCCGGGTGAGTCGATTGAGGACTTCTGGAGGGCCCTTATACCTCTGGTACGAGACTGCGGCTGCCGGGCACTCACAGCCATGGAACACTCTGACTTACTCATGCACGATGCCTTTGTCACAGGCATTGCATCGGACCCCATCCGGCAACGACTGCTGGAAGGGGCCGCCCTCGACCTCGTGGCCACAAAGACTCTGGCGCTTTCCATGACGGCCGCCTCCCGTAGTACGCGATCTTACTCCGCTAGCCATTCGGCCCACCCATCCTACCCCTCGTGGACCCCGCAAACGGCCCCCAGGCCCACCCGTCCTACCCCTCGTGGACCCCGCAACCGCCCCCCCCCCCAGCAGCCGCCCCCGCGCACTACGCCTGCGCTGCTCGCCGCACCGCGCTCCCTGGGGGACCCCGCTGTTACTTCTGCGGTCAGCAGAAGCACCCCCACCAACGCTGCCCGGCCCGCACCGCGACCTGCAAAGCTTGTGGCAAGAAAGGCCACTTTGCAGCGGTATGTCAGTCCCGGACGGTTGCCACTATCGCGCCCCCGTTTACCCCTTGCCTCAGCCGATCGCACAATGGGCCCTGCTGTCCGCTTCCCCCGACCCCGCGTGCGATCAGTGGGTGCCGCCATCTTTTGCCGCCCCCGCCATGTGCGCTCCATGGGCGCCGCCATTTTGTCCTCCCGGGACGGGGCCACGGGACTCGGGTCGCTACCGCTCCTCTTCGGACTCATCTAACTCGACTGCCGATCGCCAGCTACTCGCCTCCGTTACGCTCGACCAGTCACGTCCTCGCAACCTGGCACCCTCTTCAACAACGGTGCTGGTCAATGACCACGTGACCTCCTGCCTCACCGACTCCGGGAGCACAGAGAGTTTCGTCCACCTGGACACGGTAAGGCGCTATTCCCTTGCGGTCCATCCCGCCAACCGGTAGATCTCTCTCGCCTCCGGGTCTCACTCTGTCCCGATCCGGGGTTTCTGCCTGATTAAACTTACTGTACAGGGCGTGGAATTTGACCGTTTCTGTCTGTACATTCTCCCCAACCTCTGCGCATCACTCTTACTAGGCCTGGATTTCCAGTGCAATCTCCAGAGCCTCACCCTCAAATTCGGCGGACCCTACCTCCCCTCACCACTTGCGGCCTCACGACCCTCAAGGTCGAGCCTCCCTCACTCTTTGCCAATCTGACCGCAGATTGAAAGCCCGTCGCCACCAGGAGCAGACGGTACAGCACCCAGGACAAGGCCTTCATCAGGTCCGAAGTCCAGCAGCTGCTTCGGGAGGGTATCATCGAAGCCAGCAACAGTCCTTGGAGAGCCCAGGTGGTAGTGGTTAAGACTGGGGAGAAGCACAGGATGGTCGTGGACTACAGCCAGACCATCAACCAGTACACGCAGCTCGACGCGTACCCCCCTCCCCCGCATTTCTGATATGGTCAATCAGATTGCACAGTACCGGGTCTTCTCTACTATGGACCTGAAATCCGCCTACCACCAGCACCCCATCCATAAATCGGACCGTCCCTACACTGCCTTCGAGGCAGACGGTCGCCTGTATCAATTTCTTAGGGTTCCCTTCGGCGTCAATGAGAAATGGACCGAATGGTTGACCGGTATGGACTGCAGGCCACCTTCCCGTACCTCGACAATGTCACCATCTGCGGCCATGACCAGCAGGACCATGACGCCAACCTTTCTAAATTCCTCCACACCACATCTCTCCTTAATCTCACGTACAACAAGGAGAAGTGCGTGTTCCGCACAGATGGATTAGCCATCCTCGGCTACGTAGTCCAAAACGGACTACTGGGGCCCGACCCCGACTGCATGCGCCCCCTCATGGAGCTTCCACTCCCCCACTGCCCCAAGGCCCTCAAACGCTGTCTGGGGTTCTTTTTTTATTGCGCCCAGTGGGTCCTACAATACGCGGACAAGGCCCACCCACTTATCCAGTCCACACATTTTCCCCTCACGACCGAGGCACAACAGGCCTTTGCCCGCATTCGCTCTGACATAGCCAAGGCCGGGATGCACGCAGTAGATGAGACTCTGCCTTTTCAAGTAGAAAGCGCCGCTTCAGATGTCGCCCGTGCCGCCACGCTGAATCAGGCAGGCAGACCCGTGGCATTCTTTTCACGCACCCTCCACGCCTCCGAAATTCGACATTCCTCTGTTGAAAAGGAAATCCAGGCAATCGTTGAAGAGGTGCGGCACTGGAGGCATTACCTGGCCGGCAGGAGATTCACTCTCCTCACTGACTAACGGTCGGTAGCCTTCATGTTGAACAACACGCAGCGGGGCAAGATCAAGACTGACAAAATCTTGCAGTGGAGAATCGAGCTCTCCACCTTTAGCTACGAGATCTTGTATCGCCCCGGCAAGCTCAACGAGCCCCCAGACGCCCTCTCCCGAGGTACATGTGCCAGCACACAAGTGAACCAGCTCCGTGCCTTGCACGAGAGCCTTTGCCATCCGGGGGTCACTCGCTTGTATCATCTAATCAAAGCCCGCAATCTGCCCGACTTCATCGAGGAAGTACGGACAGTCACCTGAGACTGCCAGGTCTGTGCCGAGTGCAAGCCGCACTTCTACCGGCCAGATCGCGCGCGCCTGGTGAAAGCGTCCAGCCCCTTTGAACGCCTCAGCGTGGACTTCAAAGGCCCCCTCTCCCCCACCGACCGTAACACCTACATCCTTAGTGTGTCGATGAATTTTCTAGGTTCCCCTTCGCCATGACGTCTGCCACCGTCATCAAGGCCCTGGATTCCATTTTCGCTCTGTTCGGTTTCCCCGACTACATCCACAGTGACAGGTGATCCTCGTTCATGAGTGATGAGCTGTGTCATTTCCTGCTCAGCAGGGGTATCGCCTCCAGCAGGACACCCAGCTACAAGCCCCGGGGAAACGGGCAGGTAGAGAGGGAGAATGGGACGGCATGGAGGGCCGTCCAGCTGACCCTATGGTCCAGGAACCTCCCAGCCGCCCGCTGGCAGCAGGCCCTCCCTGATGCACTCCATTCCATTCGGTCACTACTGTGCACCGCAACTAACAGTACACCCCATGAACGTGTTTTTGCCTTCCCTAGGAAGTCTACATCCGGGGTGTCGCTCCCGACTTGGCTCACGACTCCGGGCCCAGTCCTTCTCCGTAGGCATGTACGGCACCACAAGGCGGAACCCCTGGTGGACAAAGTACGCCTTCTCCACGCCAACCCTCAGTATGCCTACGTGGAGTTCCCCGACGGCCGCCAGGACACAGTCTCGCTCCGGGACCTGACACCCTCAGGTGCCGATCCCATGCCCACGCCCCTTTCCCCCCCGCGCCACCCTCCTTTTCCCGACGCCCCCGTATTCGTCCCCACCAGGTCCATCCCTGGTCCCCCTGCCCACACTGGAGGACACGGAAGATTTCGGCTCGCTCTCGGAGTCATCCCGCCAGCAGCCAGTACCAACACTGCCAGCAACTGCACCATCGTTGCCATCACCTCCTGGGCCGACGTCGCCACCACAGCTTCCCCGATTACAGCGGAACGTTCGACCGCCGATTCGGCTCAACCTTTAACCTGCTAATCGGATGGACTCTTGGTTTTCTTTGTTTGAACCCTTTTGTAAATATATCATCCTTTGTATTATAGTTACACGTCACTCCCGTCGGACTCATTTTTTAGAGGGGGTGAATGTGGTGATAACCACTGCAGATATGCATACTTGCAGTAGCGGGATGTATGGCTGTACCTGTAATACAGGTTCGTCCGGTAAGCCCCTGCCGGCTAGCTCCGCCCACAGGGAGCTTGTGTATAAATATGCGTGTGGGTCACTCAGACTCTAGTCTACAGTTGCAGCCGGAGGAATAGCATCACACAGCAATAAAGCCTCGATTGTACATGTCTCTCGTCTTTGAGCGCAATTGTTAGCGCCACATTTCTTAGTGATTGTTTTAAAATCATGGTTCCTATTTCTAGGGTGCGATTCTTTTTGTTCTTTGAGCACGTTTAGCCACATGTTTCTCTGTGCTCGCAGTGCCAAGAAACATAAGGCTACAAAATGCAACTCGTGATTGAGAAGGGGACTAAACGGGGAGAAGGGTCTCCCAACTCCTATCAGCAACGCTGCATCACGTCGGGCGCAGCGCGTCCATTCGATCCCACCATAGCCTCCCCCAAAAGTGGTAGTTGTTTTTTTATGTCTACCCCATCAAATCCTTTCATAAAGACCCTTCAACCTTAATCAGGTCACCCGTTGACCTCTTTTTTAGAGAAAAGAATCCCAGACTACAGTCTTTCTTGACAGCCCCTCAGTTTTAGGTATTGTCCATGTAAAAGAATTTTGGATCTTCTCCGCTGCCTCTATATAGTTTGTATAATTGGAGACCAGAGCTGTACACTGTGCTGCAAGTGAGGTCTAACAAAGGTTCTACAAAAGTTTATTTTAACTTCTCTGCTTTTCAGTTCCATCCCTCTGGAAATCAATCCCAGTGTTTGTTTGTTTTTATGACTTTATAAACTTGTGTGGGTAAATTTAGTGATTGTGTATCTCTACTCCCGGATCCCTCTGACCCTTTACCCCATTTAGAACATAGAACATAGAACAGTACAGCACAGAACAGGCCCTTCGACCCTCAATGTTGTGCCGAGCCATGATCACCCTACTCAAACCCACGTATCCACCCTATACCCGTAACCCGTAACCCAACAACCCCCCCTTAACCTTACTTTTTGTAGGACACTACGGGCAATTTAGCATGGCCAATCCACCTAACCCGCACATCTTTGGACTGTGGGAGGAAACCGGAGCACCCGGAGGAAACCCACGCACACAGTGGGAGGACGTGCAGACTCCACACAGACAGTGACCCAGCTGGGAATCGAACCTGGGACCCTGGAGCTGTGAAGCATTTATGCTAACCACCATGCTACCCTGCTGCCCCGACTCTGCACTTCCAAGGAATACGGGACCTCCTTATTGATGGGCCAAAGGGCCTCTGTGATTCTATGTTTTAGACTCAGCATTTCCGTTGCCTCCTTATTTTTTGCTTCTCGGCCTTTTGGCTAGGATCAAACCCAAGGCCAGGTGAAATGCCGGTTCTTGTCAGCTTGGATCTAGAATATCTCTTTTGTGGGGACCATGAATTGGATTCAATGTGAATTTTAAATGTTTTTTTGGAGCAAGCAAAGAGATAGATTAAGGGCTTGTCTGTCCACTCTACGCATTGGCTTTGTGACTCTGAGAAAATAATAAATGTACCATCTCACACTTATCATCAATGAAGTTTATTTGTCCATTCTGCAATTTTATCATGACAAGTAGGAAAATCCAGCTGATGATCGAATGGCAACATCAACTGTGGACAGGGGTTCATTTCACGTGATTTCAAACACTCAAAGCAGATCAGCGTGCACCACTGGCATGGGACAACTTCATGTGTGGCACATGTTGACTTGTTCAACCATCAGAGGAAGTGCAGTGGATACGTCTTGAAAGAGCTCTTCAATCAACCGCACTGCCCTCGGCTCTTTGTCCAGTGTCCTGGAGTTTAATCCAATTCCCCTTTGAAAATTAATATTGAATCTCCTTCAACTGCTCTTTCAGGCAGCACGATCCAGGTCATAACAACAGGCTGCAAAATAAAACATCTCTTACTTCTCGCTCTTTTTTGCGAATTTCCTTAAATCGATGTCCTCTGGTACCAACCCTCTTAACGCTGGGAATGGTTTTCCCCTATTTACTCTGTCAAAACCCTTCATGGGCAGCACGGTGGCACAATGGTTAGCACAGCTGCCTCACAGGGACATGGGTTCAATTCCAGTATGGGTGACAGTGTGTATGGAGTATGCCCCTTAGTATCCAAGAATGTTTATATTTGGTGGGGTTACAGGGATGGGGCAGGGGATTGGGAGTAGGTACCTGTCCACCTCAGATCAGCTAGCTCAACATCACTGAGGAACACACGCTGCAGCTTTCCTGGTCTGGAAGGCCGTGTAGAGTAAGAAATTTACTCACTGAGCAATCAGAGGTGTCCAGGGATTTCTCTTTCTCCCAAACCTTCCTGTTCAGCTCCATTTATGTGAAATGTATTTGTTCCCTAAGGTGATCAAGAATTTTGTGGGACAGATGGTGGATGGCCTTGTCTTCCTGCACTTCAAACAGGTGCCTCACAGGTTAGTAGTTGATGGTATATTTTGCAATCTGTTATAGGCTAGGGCTAAGAAACTCCAAAGTGTATTATGAAGTTTGTGGTGATATGCATCACTGTAAATACACAAGGGGTTAATGTAAATACACAACTAAGTAAACACTAGAGAGAACACCGGAGATGTCATGACATGCAGACACACAGCTAATGAACACAGAATAGGACACGACCAATGGGCAGTAAAGACACCCAGAGGTGACACTACCACAAGGGGGCAACCCAAATAAAAGGACAGGGCACACATGCTCTTTCTCTTTCCACAGGTGATACTTAGAGAGAAGGACAGGGGCAGATCAGAAGCATCACACCCACCACATGGCTTAGAGCAGGCTGGTTAGTTAGACTGAGTTATTATAGCAGGATTAGCAGGAGAGTCAAACTCAAGTAGGAGAATTGTTAACTGTTCAATAAATGTGTTAAACCTATCTCCAAGTCTGAACCTTCCTTTGTCAGAGCATAGATCAAGGAAGCAGCTTATGCTACATGAAGAAGCATAACACAACAAAGTTCACCTGACCTATAACTTTGATGTTGAATTTGGCTAGGATAGGGCAGCATGGTGGCGTAGCGGTTAGCACAGTTGCATCATGCCGCCGAGGTCCTGGGTTCGATCCAGGCTTTGGGTTACTGTCCGTGTGGAGTTTGCACATTCTCCCCGTGTTTGCATGGGTTTTGCCCCAATAACCCAAAGATGTGCAGGGTAGGTGGTTTGGCCACGCTAAATTGCCCCTTAATTGGAAAAAATTAATTGGGTGCCCTAAATTACAAAAAAAAAATTTGGCTAGGCTGAGCACAAGAGCCTTCACTTCAGGTTTGATTCATCAGACTTCCTAGGCACTTTTATCAAAACAAAGTTTAAAATAAGAATATAGTTAACATATATAAAACACTTATCCAAAATGTTTTTCCAATTACAAACATAAAGAAAACACGACAGCTACTGTAATCTATGTATATAACTCTTAATGAATCCCCCTTAGCTGTTCCAATTCAATACGAAATCCAATAAACCAAAACCCATTTCAAGGGCGTGGCCCAACACACTGTAATCTCACTTGAACGGGACTGGTCCTTTCCCTAAGATTCTGATCCAGTTTCCAACCAGCAGATTTAAACTCCTTCCGCAAAGCAACTCTATCTTTAAAGTTACCAAAGCAGTTTGCCACACACAATGTGGTTTCAGTTTCCTAGAACAGCTTTGAAATGAAAACAGAAGCCCAACAAATCAAAACTGAAACACAAAAACCTAAACCCCTCTCACCTGACAGCCACAGCCCAGCTCCACCTACAAAATGACATCGCTGAAGCCTTGCTACAAGTCACGTGGTAAGACCAAACCTTTCTTAAAGGGACACTAACATGACAATTCTTTAACTCAAAGGCAGTTGGTGATGGGAAATTATATATTTTTTCACTTTGCTATCACAGACAGAATCAACCCATCTTCGAACAAGTGCACACAGGTTAGATGCAGAGTAAAGCTCCCTCTACACTGTCCCCATCAAACACTCCCAGGACAGGTACAGCACGGGGTTAGATGCAGAGTAAAGCTCCCTCTACACTGTCCCCATCAAACACTCCCAGGACAGGTACAGCACGGGGTTAGATGCAGAGTAAAGCTCCCTCTACACTGTCCCCATCAAACACTCCCAGGGCAGGTACAGCACGGGTTAGATACAGAGTAAAGCTCCCTCTACACTGTCCCCATCAAACACTCCCAGGACAGGTACAGCACGGGGTTAGATACAGAGTAAAGCTCCCTCTACACTGTCCCCATCAAACACTCCCAGGACAGGTACAGCACGGGGTTAGATACAGAGTAAAGCTCCCTCTGTACTGTCCCCATCAAACACTCCCAGGACAGGTACCACGGGGTTAGATACAGAGTAAAGCTTCCTCTACTGTCCCCATCAAACACTCCCAGGACAGGTACCACGGGGTTAGATACAGAGTAAAGCTTCCTCTACACTGTCCCCATCAAACACTCCCAGGACAGCTACAGCACGGGGTTAGATACAGAGCAAAGCTCTGATGATGTTTAATCTCAACACATTTGGTTTTGCATTGAACAGTGAACAAATTGTGCTTGTTGTTAGACAGAATGGCCTCCTTCTGCACTGTAAATTCTATGATAATCTATGAATGAGTTTACTGACGAGACTTGGTGCTTGCCAAACATCGGAACAGCACAGTACCGTATTTAGGCTATATGACATTTGTGTGCATTGGACAAAGTGTATAGTTCCTTAACCAAACAGATTGAAGGATTGTTAATAAGCAGTGTAGATTCTTAATGAGGACGTGTATGTTAGAATATCTAATTGAATGTTAAATTTGGTGGAGAAAGCAAGCTCTGGTGATAGAAAGAAAGAAAGATGGAGTAGAAAACAGTCAACCTCTGGTCCAGAGTCCGCTCCCTGGAACGTACACAGAGAGAATGCTGTGATCCAGGCCTGAAGGAAGAAGATGGCTCAGTAAAGTCATCGCAGTCTGACATTTTGAGGATCACCAAATCTTTTTATGCCAGATTGTATGACGTTGAGCACACCAACAGAATGGCCTCCCACTCCTTCCTGCCCTCTATCATGGAGGTTTTAGATGACATCGAACGAGAGATTCTGGACAACCCACTAACTCTGGATGAGTTGACAAAGGCTGTTGGGTCCTTTGAGATGAGTAAAACGCCTGGAAGCGATTGTTTACTGGCTTAGTTATATTTGGCTCTGTGGGACTGTACTGAATTGACCCAGGCCTGGTGGAAGTGTACGAGAGTATGCTTCTGGCTGCAGCATGTCAGAATCCATGAGGAAAGGCACCATCACCCACATCTACAAGCAGAAGGGGGAAAGGGAGGAAATTAGAAATTGCTGACCAGCTTCACTGTTAAATGTGGATTATAAAATCCTGGCTAAGGTCATCACCAATCAGTCAAGTCTGTTCAGGATTCAGTGATCCACCCTGACTAGACCTGTGTTGCACCCAGCAAGAAGATCTCTGATAGCCAAGCACTAGCTGCTCAAGGATATGATTGCCTATGTGTAGGACAGGGGGAGCGCTCACCTGTCTCATCTGGCTAGACCAGGAGAAGGCTTTTGACAGAATATCTCACACCTTCATGGTGGATGTGCTCTCCAAAATGGGGTTTGGGGAGGGAATCGGCAATTGGAACCTTCTGATCAAATCTGGAGTCCGGCAGGGCTGCCCTCTCTTCCCTGTTCTGTTTGTGTGCTGCATAGAATCTTTTGTTGAGTTCATCAGAAGTGATTTGGACATAAAAGATGTGATGATCTTTGGCAGTGGAGGCACCCAGATCAAAGCCTCCCAGTACATGAATGATGTAGCTGTCTTCTGCTTGGATCCTTTGTCGGTGGACAGACTAATGAACGTTTGCAGCCAGTTTGAACTGGCCTCAGGAGCCAAATCATGGCAAGAGTGAGGCCATGTTCTTTGGGGACTGGGCTGACTCATCCTTTGTCCACTTCACTGTCAGGTCAGACTACCGGAAGGTGCTGGAATATCGTATGGGGAGGCTGGGGGCACATGCCAAAAACTAGGTGGCACAGATAGCCAAGATGAGGCAAAAACTTCTAATGTGGGAGCAAAATTCCCTCTCTATTGTGGGTCATCAGGCGTGACGTGTTCTTGGTGTTGCTGTACATGATGCAGGTGTGGTCCAGACCCTGATCCTGCACTACAGTGGTCACCCGTGCCATATTCTATTTCATTTGGAGATCAAAGATGGATTGTTTCCGCAGGGGCACCCATGTACAAAGCACTGGATAGAGGGGGGGGAAATATATCCAATGTCGCCCACATCCTTTTATGTATGGTTGTATCAAGCTGTGCCTAGACCTTCTGTACTCAAACATTGAGTGTCACTAGGTGCTGAGGTTCTGCCTGCCCCTGGTGTTACAAAGGATGGTGTGGTCACGTTGCCGTGGGACGCTCCAAGTAGTTGGACTGTGCCGTATCGCTGGTCTCTTGAGGAAAGGTTTGTGCAGAAAAACAACTTTGACCACAAATCCATCAGGCCCTGAGGGTAAAGGAGATGGTTCCTTGAGCAGAGTGCCAAAGTCATTTGGCAGAGTGCCTGATTGCCAGAACTTTCAAACAGGCACCTTGCTTGGCTGCTGGTGAAAAAGGCATTCCCTGTCAGTTCCTTCATGTGCCCCCAAAGTCTCTGTGTCGCTGCATGGTCGCACACCTTGTGGAATGTGCCTTTTCAAAAAAAGGCCTGGAGACCTTCTGGAGATAGGTCTGACAACAGGTTGACAGCAATGAAGACTCACAAGTTCAGGACCAGTGCAGTACTGAGGGAGTGCCTCGTTGTTGCTGGTGCCCTCCTTCAAATGAGGCATTAGGCCAAGGCCCCATCTGCCAGTTCAGGTGGACGTAAAGGATCTCATGAAAGAAGAGCCATCGAGTTCTCCCCAGAGTCCTGGACAATATTTATCCTTCAATCAACTTCACTAAAACAGATCTGGTTATTATCACATTGCTTTTGCTGGGTGCAATCTGGCTGCTGCAACGGTGACAACACTTCAAAAAGTACTTCATTGGCTGTAAAGTGCTTTGGGTGTCCTGAGGTTGTAAAAGGTGCTACAGAAATGCAAGTCCTTTGTCGGGAATGTGAAGGGGCAGACTGGATTCTGCAGTCCACCATTTAATAACTTGCTGACACTGTTTAGACAAAGGGAAAAAGTATTGTGCACATGGCTTATAAGGATAATATGCAAATTTACCAATGTTAATTCCATTTTTTGAATATGTTCCCTTCGCTAGAAACTTGAAACCAACTAACATCCTGCTACTGACGGATCTCTCATTCGCAATTTGTGATTTTGTCGTTCCTGTATTTGTCAGTGACGAAGTTAAGTTCAAGATAAGGATGAAGGAGTGTAAGAACCACTGTTTAATTTATTTATTTTCTCGGGTGGCTCATGGCAGCTGAGTTGTTTGAAGAGAGTTATGAAATCTCCTTGGCCAGCTCCTGGGGTTATGTTAGCCAGTGTCTCAGCTCCAGAAGGTGTGATAAAAGTTGCCACAGACAATGAAGTGGCCTAGTGGCCAATGGGCTTGCTGATATGTAATGCTACCATAGTCAAACTGCCCAGCCAAAGGCCTGCCCACTCCACCATGTTAGTGAAGAATGGTTTTTGGAATAAAGTATTGTAGGGTGCTTGGTGGGGGATTGGGGAATGGGTATGGCGGGGCAGGGGGTGGGATGACGGACTTAGCCACGTCCAATGTGAAATGGGCAAGGCTGAGGGCTTCCATGCCCCTCCGGGCATGCCGGACCCTTGGCACTGCCTGTTCTCAAAGAGGGCGAGCACCCGGTTGGGGGGGGGGGGGGGGGGGGGGGTACACTGCAGTGCTCCACCAGAGTGGTCGAGATACGGAACCATATTTTGAGCAGTCCAATGCACAGCTCTATGACAGCCCGGCGGGCTACTTGGGCCTCGTTATATCGGGCCTCCGCATCGGTCACCAGCCTCCTTACTAACGTCATTACCAGATCCTAAGCGGTACCCCATATTTCCCAAGAGCCAACCGGTCATCCTGGGGTGTCCCCCGAAGATGCTAGGGATCTCTGATCTCGCTGTCGTGCACACTCTCTGAGAAGCATGCCCACACGTGCATAATCTTCATGTGGTGGTCGCACACATGTTGGACGTTCAGGGAGTGGAACCTCTTACTGTTGATGTTGACCGGTCCCTGACAGCACAAGGAGACATGCATGCCATCTATTACCCCTGGACCTGTGGCATCCTGGCGATGGCGGAGAATCCTGCTGCCCGGGCATCCTATTGGGCTTGGTCCTGGTCAAAGTTTATATAGTTAGCTGCCCTTGTAGGTGCTTGGTTGGGAAGAGTCACACAAGTCTCCGCTCGAGACCTGGAATGATCCTGAGGATAAAAGTGGTGACCTTGACTGCCACCGGGAGCGAGTATCGTCTTCCATGTGGTGTCAAGTCTGCCGGGATATGGCGCAGGTGCCACACAGTTTCCTTGTTGAGGTGAAGCCTCCATGACACACGCTATCCGTCATCTGTTCGAATGACCAGCAACATCTGTACACCTTGAGCCCTCGTGGGCCTCCTCCTCTGGATCCCTTACTGGTCTAATGGGCAGCTGGGTCCTCAGGGTGTGGGGCTGGGCCCTGCACTTGGGCCGCTGCCTTGAGCCTCTGTTGATGCTGCTGCCGCCGCCTTGTCTGGCTTCTGGCTGCCTGGACTGACAGAGGGCAGCCTCCACGTGTTCCAAGATATCATCCATCCCATGTAATAACTGTAAGGAATTGACATGGGTGAGACAGTCAATCAGTGAGGGCCTCCAGCCTGGTACCCTCTGGTCCTTCATGCCCCCTGCCCCCACCCTCATCCCCTGCAGTGGTACACCCTCAGCATACCATCCAACAGGCCCTGCACAAGCACACCTGACCACAGTGGGAGCCCCCGGGCACCAGAGCCTGTATCCCAGACATCCCTGGTAACATTACCTGGACCAGGCACTAGTTCCCTCAGCAGTGCACACACCCGACCCTGTGGTTATGGGCATGTCCCCTGTGCTGAGGTGTTTGGATGTTGCCTTCTGCCTCTGTGCTGTTGAAGCTTCCGGTGTTCAGGCCTCACGGTCTGGCTGGAATGCGAGGTAGTATCTCTCACCTGTGACATGACACGTGCCCAAGTGGATTCACTTGGGGGCTGTGAATTGCCTTCAGTTGCCTTCTTAGTAATGGTCTTCAGCTGTGTGCCCGGAGTCTGCCAAGGTCAGTGGGGGTCATGGGTAGTTGGTTGGACAGATAAGCAGTAACCTCAGCTGCCCCCATTATGCGTACTGACGATCCAGGGGTGGCATGTTAGACCTGTGGGCGCTGGGGCAGCCACCCCCCAATCCAGTGGCGAACCCTTATCAATGCCGCGGCCATCCCTCCTGTGGTTCACCCCCCCACCCCCACCCCCGACTGAGGCCATCCCTCCTGCGGTTCACCCCCCCCACCCCCGACTGAGGCCATCCCTCCTGTGGTTAACCCCCCCACCCCACCCCCCCACCCCCGACTGAGGCCATCCCTCCTGTGGTTCACCCCCTCCCCCCTAAAGAGGCCACCCCTCGTGGCGTTCAGCCCCCCCACCCCTGACCGAGACCATTCCTCCTGGCGTTCAGCCCCCACCCCTGACCGAGGGGCCCCCCGACCGAGACCATCCCGCCTGGGGTTCACTCCCCCCACCCCCTCCTGTCCCCCCCCCATACTTTACCGAGCACTGTGCCAGCAACCCCAGTACCCCTAGGCTGATTGCTCGACTTTGAAGATGGTTACTCGCCTCCTCGGACCCCCAGCAGCTACTCCGCCAGCCTCACGTTTTGGAAAAGGTATACCAATCAGCACCTACGCGACCACTTGCTGGGGAGGCCATTAGGTCGCGGAAGGCCGTTAGATAGGGGGTCGTTCCGGTTAATGGTATGGAGATTGGCTTTAATTGGTGATTATTGGTTTCTCACCACGCCACAAACCGATTGGCGCCCGGAGGGGTTCCCAACTTTGGCCTCTACCGGGATCTAATGGCCGGGTCGCGCTCAAGCTGTTCCCAATCCTCAGGTCTATTGCTTTTTCTTGCCAATTTGTATGCCTCTCCTTTTGATCTAATACTATGGTAGGATTGTGGTGATGGACGAGTAATCCAGAGGCTTGAACTAATGATCAGGAGCCACAAGTGCAAATCATTCCCATTATGACAGCTGGAAAACTTAAATTCAGTTCATTAAATCAATCTGGAATAAAAGAAAAGGCTTACACCATTAATGGTGACCAAGAAACTCCTGACTTGTAAAAACAATCTGGGTGTGGGATGGAGGAGAAAATATTACAGAGGAATACCAGGGTACACAAAATACTGAGAGAGACAGGTGGCACTAATCTTGAAAAGAGTCAATTAATAGGTGAAGTTGGAGTTGAAAAAGGCCTCCTAAAGCTCACACATGCTCAGAACCCTCAACAGATGGCAGTAAAACAATTACATAAGATAAAGGCTTATAAGAACACTCTGTATTCAAAATGAACACTTCTCACCTCTTAAATTTCAATACCCCGTCAGGACAGAGATACAACAAAAGTAATGGGCGCGATTCTCCGAAATGGAGAGAAACAGCCGACGCCAGAGTGAAACCCGGAGTGTTTCACTCCGGCGTCGGAGGCCGCTCCTCGCCCCCTATTCTCCCCCCACTGGGGAACGGCGGCACGTGAATCCCGAGCGCCCGGCCTTGACGCTTCAAAGCGGCGCGCCGGGAATGACGCGGCCGGCAGCACCGAAGTGACGTCAGCCGCGCGCGCAGGTTGGCCAGCTCCAACCCGCGCATGCGCTGTTGCCGTCCTCCCCGCCATTGCCCCGCACGACATGGCGGCTTGATCTTGCGGGGCGGCGAAGGGAAAAGAGTGCATCGTTTACAGACGCCGGCCCGACGATCGGTGGGCAGCGATTGCGGGCCAGACATCTGATGAGCACGCCCGTGGTGCTCGATCCTCCCTCCGCCCCCCACAGGCCCCACACTTACCGGTCACGCGATGTTCACGCCGGCAGCGAGCAGGTGTGGTTGACGCCGGCGTGAACCGGTCGGGTTTGGCAGGCCGCTCGGCCCACCCGGGCCGGAGAATCGCAGGTCGCCGTTAAAAACGGGATGGTGGGAGGATCACGGGGGGTGCCGGAGGGTGGGGGGGGTGTGGGAGAATCGCGGGGGTTGCCAGGGCAGCATGTCGTGATTCGCCCGGCCCTCCCGCGATTCTCCCACCGGCGTGGGGAGCGGAGAATCGCGCCCAATGCCTTTACTTTACAAAAGTCCACCGGGAAGGGAACCTCCAGTGGCAGCATGTAGATGGGAGTTGTACGTTGGGGGTGGCTCCTGCTCGAAGCTCTGGTTTTTGGAGTTAAATGCCCAGTTTTGTAATGATATGTGTGTAGGAAGGGTTAAGTATTACATCTCAGTGTAATTCCAGCACTAGAGGGCACCACCAGTCCTCAGTATAAATATCATACCTCAGGGAATGCTGGGTAGTTTAGTCAGAGTTAGCAAAGGGGAGACTGATAACAGCACGAGGAGTTTAGATTAGAGAGAGTTAATACGAGGATATCATTAGTGACTACTAGATTATAGATTATTGCTAGACATTCTTTTTTAGAAAATATTTTCTTGAGCCATTTATAATTTTAACATTTTAAAGAAATTCCAACTCACACAAAATACCCACAAAACATACCCATCCCCTCCCCAAGCATAGCCCCTAACTATCCATACATTAGATACCCTACCCTTATTCGTCACTTCCGTGCCTCACCCCTCCTCCCCCCCCCCCCCCCCCCCCCCCCCCCCCACTCCTGCTGATGGCCAATTTTCCTTCAAGAAGTCGATGAACGGCTGCCACTTCCGAGCAAACCCCTGTAGCGAACCTCTTAAGGCAGACTTAATTTTCTCTAGCCTAAGAAACCCTGCCATGTCACTGACCCACACCCCGGATTTTGGAGCTCCGTATCCCTCCATCCCAGCAAAATCTGTCTCCGGGCCACCAGGGAGGCAAAGGCCAAATCATCGGCCTCTCTCCTCTGCTGGGTTCCCGGATCTTCCAACACTCCAAATTTTAAAAAATATATATATATAAATTTAGAGTACCCAATTATATATTTTTCCAATTAAGGGGCAATTTTGCGTGGCCAATCCACCTAACCTGCACATCTTTGGGTTGTGGAGGTGAAACCCACACAGACATGGGGAGAATGTGCAAACTCCTCACAGACAGTGACCCAGGGCTGGGTTTTGAACCCGGGTCCTCAGCGCCGCAGTCCCAGTGCTAACCACAGAGCCACAGACTGCCCCCCCGACACTCCAAATATAATACCATCTCTGAACTCGGAGTCATACCCCTTCCAGGACCTCTGACATGGCATCTGCGAATCCCTGCCAAAATCCCCTCAGCCTCGGACACGCCCAAAACATATATACATGTTTCGCAGGACTTCTCCCAAATTGCCCAGACCTGTCCTCCACCTCCTCAAAAAACCTACTCATCCAGGCCACAGTCATATGAGCCCTGTGGACCACCTTGAATTGTATCAGGCTGAGCCTGGCACACGACGAGGATGCATTGACTCTTCTCAGGGCCTCCTCCCATAATCCAACTTCCAACTCTCCTCCCAGCTCTTCCTCCCACTTCCTCTTCACCCCCCTATTGGAACCCCTTCCCACTCCATCAATTCCTTTTATATTTCCGAGACCCTCCCCTCCCCGACCCCTTTTTTGACATCACCTTATCTTGTAGTCCTCTTAGTGGGAGGCGAGGAAAGCCCAGGACCTGCCAACGGACAAAATCCCGCACTAGACAGATTCAACATTACATTATTACTAGTTATAGGTCAGTGCGAACTTCATTTAATTAATCGTTATCCAATAAATTAGTTTTGATTCAATCTAAAGATTGGTGGTTTCTTTGTCATCAACTCAGCGGACCATTCTGGATCAAAAGGCAAAGAACAACGACATATTACCACCAAAGGTAATATAATAGGTTTCAGGGGCAGTTTTGGATCAAGCTGGTGCAGGAAGATGGGGAAGAAGGGGGTGAGTGAAAGTTTGGGTCAGCCCAGCAGCAGGAAAGATGGCGGAGGCTGGGTCACTGGGTGGGGCTGCACCCTTCACAGTGGAAACTCTGGCCGAACTGATGGCTGGAGAGTTTGAGAGGCAGTTCGCCAAGCTCATAGAGGTTCTGCGAAAGCAGGTGATGGCTGCGATGAAGGAGTGGGTGGACGAGGCCATTGACCCGGTGAAGGTAGTGATGCCGAAGACATCAGCCGAGGTACGGGAGCAAGCAGAGAAGTTGGAGGGAGTGGGGGAAGCTCTGTCGCAGCACAGTGACCAGTTCACCTCGATGGGTGAGGAGCTGCGGAGGGTGGTGGAGGCCAACAAAGGACTCCGATCCAAGGTGGAGGACCTGGAGAACCGGTTGAGGCAGCAGAATTTACGAATTGTGGGCTTGCCTGAGGGGGTGGAGGGCCCGAGACCAACTGAGTACTTTGCGAAGATGCTGGAGGAGTTGTTGGGGGACGGTGAAGAATCGGGTGATGCACCTGTTCAGGTACACAGAGGGAGAATTCAGAATGTCCAAATTATCTATCAGTGCGTCTTGTGGGAGGAAACTGGAGTGCCCAGAGGAAAACCCATGGGGAGAGCATGCA
The DNA here is from genome assembly GCF_902713615.1 of Scyliorhinus canicula. Lineage (NCBI taxonomy): Eukaryota > Metazoa > Chordata > Chondrichthyes > Carcharhiniformes > Scyliorhinidae > Scyliorhinus > Scyliorhinus canicula. The sequence continues at coordinate 68,329,824 of NC_052166.1, forward strand.
GACTTTGCACAGACAGTGATCCAAACCGGGAATCGAACCTGGGACCCTGGCTCTGTGAAGCAACAGTGCTAACCATTATGCTACCATGCCTTCCAAGAAGAATTGAACCCGCAATGCTGGGCTTGCTCTGCATCACAAACCAGCTGTCCAGCCAAATGAGCTAAACTAATCCAGCTGCTTCAAAGATTCGGGATGTTCTCAGGATTAAAAATGAACTTCGGCAAGAGCGAGGATTTCATGGTCTCCCAGCCGGGAGTAGGGGGGGGGGGGGGGGGGGTGGTTGGGGGGGACTGCCATTCTGTTTGGCAGCAACCCACTGTAGATACCTGGTGGTGCAGGTGGCTCGGGATTGGGGTGTGCACCGAAAATACAATTTTCCAAGTTTGCTGGGGAGGGTGAAGGCCGATTTGTTAAGTTGGGGCAATCTCCCTCAGTTGTTGATGGACCGGGTGCAGGCAGTTGAAGGAATGTGTTACCACAATTTTTGTTCTTATTCCAGTGCCTTACAGTCTTTTGCAACAAAATCCTTCTTCAGGGGGGTGGACAAATTGATCTCCTTGTTTATCTGGGGTGTGGGGAGGGGGGGTGGGAAAGGTGACCAGGATTAGGAGGGTGGTCTTGCAGAAAGGATGCCAGGCGGGGGAGTGATGCACTATCAATTAAGACGTGACGAGAGTATAGAGTAATCGAGGCTTTATTAAGCAGAGGTGTGTTGCCTCCTGCAGCTGCTACTAGAAATGGTAGCTCGGTGTGCACACACATTTATACTCAGCCTACTGGGCGGAACCAGCAGGCAGGGATCTACCCCCGTACCTGTAGTACAGTAGTCCCCCGTTATAACGCGGGTGTTGGCATCCAAGACAGCCACCTGCGTTGCATCCGAGCCGCGGATATCCACAATGGGGGTTTTAAATTTATTTTAAAATCTATGCATGCGCTTCCCATTGTGAGTCTACGGGGGGCGGGGGGAGAGGCCAGACCCCCGTAGACTCACAATGGGAAGCGCATGCATAGATTTTAAAATAAATTTAAAACCCCCATCGTGGATCTAATTAAAACAAGCTCTCTGATTGCCACAGAATGTGGCTGGGAGTTATTCCAGAGGGAAACCCACAGAAACTTACCAGGAACTCTGGTGGGTTTCACCAAACTGGAGGAAAGGATTGCCTTTCAAAAATATGTTCTGACCGCCACCGGTTTAAAGAACCTGTCTGCTGTGCAGGGTTGAGGCAGCTGTAGCTCTGCACTATCCACTTCCGGACGCTGTGTGAGCTGCTCCTCTCTCACTGAATCTCCCTCCAATCAGCCGGCAGTGTCAACTTCAGCGGCCGGCTCACTCCGGAGAGAAGCTGACAGTTGGGGTCCATAAGCCCCCCCGCCGTATATCGCGAACCGTGGTATTGCGGAGCGCGGTATAACGGGGGACTACTGTACAGGAGCCTTACCGTATTACCTCTAATATACATATTATACAAACAGTGGTGACTACCACATTCACCCCCAATTAAAAAAGAGTCCAGCGGTGGTGGTGGAAAAAAACGACTATTTACAAGTATGTGAGAATTTAAAGTTTGCAGTATTTTGAAAAATTCACAAATTTAGCCGGTTGGGTGCCTTGATCCTCCGCTGAGAGCGCCGCAGTCCCGGTGGTGATGCAGGCGCTGGCTTGGTCGCTTGTGACTCCGGGAGTGTGTTGTCCTCATCTTCATCCCCGGGTGGAACCAGTGGGAGGACGGATCGTCCTGGGGCGGGGGCTGTAGTGAGGTGCGGTGGGGGGAGGGTGGGTGATGCCGGGGCAATCGGAGGGGGGGGCGTCAAGTGGTGTGGGGTCGTGGGTGGGGATCCAGCTGGTGCCAGGTCCCTGAGGGAGATTGTGTCCTGACGGCCGTCAGGGTTGGCGTACTGCGGGTTTGCATGCAGCAGCTGTACCCTCTCGACCAACAAGGCTGCCTTGTGGAGTTGCACGTATTTGCGGAGGAGGACGGGTCCTGGAGCTGCCAGCCATGTTGGGAGTGAAACCCCGGAGGTGGACTTCCTGGGGAAGGCAAAGAGACGTTCATGGAGGGTTTCGTTAGTTGCAGTGCAAAGTATTGGATGGGGTGTAGCACGTCGGGGAGGACCTCCTGCCAGCGGGAGATGGGGAGATTTTTAGACTGCAGGGTCAGTTGGTCGGCCTTCCAGACCGTCCATTTTTCCCTCTCCACCTGCCCGTTTCCCCTGGGGTTGTAGCTGGTCGGCCTGCTCCAGGCAATGCCCTTGCTGAGCAGGAACTGACGCAACTCATCATTCATAAAGGAGGATCCTAGGTCACTGTGGACATAGGTGGGGAATCCGAACAGGGTGAAGATGGTGCTGAGTGCTTTGATGACCGTGGCAGACGTCATATCGGGACATGGGATGGCGAACGGGAATCTGGAGTATTCATCGACCATGTTCAGGAAGTACGTGTTTCGGTCGGTGGAGGGGAGGGGCCCCTTGAAGTCCATGCTGAGGCGTTCAAAGGGGCTGGAGGCCTTCACCAGGTGCGCTCAGTCTGGGGCTGGTAGAAGTGCGGCTTGCACTCAGCGCAGACCTGGCAGTCTCTGGTGATAGCCCTGACCTCCGTAATGGAGTAGGGCAGGTTGCAGGTCTTTATGAATTGAAAGAACCGGGTGACCCCTGGGTGACAGGCCATCGTGTAGGGTCCGGAGTCGGTCCGCTTGTGCGCTGGCACATGTGCCTCGGGATAGAGCATCGGGGGGCTCGTTGAGCTTACCGGGGCGATACAAAATCTTGTAATTGTAGGTGGAGAGCTTGATCCTCCACCTTAAGATTTTATCATTTTTGATCTTGCCCCACTACGTATTATTAAACATGAAGGCAACCGACCGTCGGTCAGTGAGCAGAGTGAATCTCCTGCCAGCCAGGTAATGCCTCCAATGCCGCACAGCTTCCACGATGGCTTGGGCCTCCTTTTCAACAGAGGAGTGCCGAATTTCAGAGGCATGGAGAATGCGGGAAAAGAATGCCACGGGCCTGCCTGGTTGAGGGTGGCGGCCAGAGCGACGTCCGATGCAATGCTCTCGATCTGAAAAGGGAGCTTCTCGTCGACCGCATGCATCGTGGCCTTGGCGATGTCGGCCTTGATGCAGTTGAAGGCCTCACGAGCCTCAGCCTTCAGGGGGAAAACTGTGGAGTGGATGAGTGGGTGAGCCTGGTCCGCATTGTTTGGGACCCGCTGAGCATAATAGGAGAAATACCCCGGCATTGTTTCAGGGCCTTAGGGCAGTGGGGGTGTGGGAGTTCCATGAGGGAGCGCATGCGATCGGGATCGGGCCCTAGAACTCCATTTTGCACAACATAGCCAAGGGTGGCTAAGCGGTTGGTGCTGAACACACACTTCTCCTTGTTATACGTGAGGTTCAGGAGTTTGGCGGTTTGGAGAAATTTGAAACGGTCAGCGTTCTGGTCCTGCTGGTTATTGCCGCAGATGGTGACGTTATTTAGGTACGGGAAGGTGGCCCACAGCCCGTACTGGTCAACCATTCGGTCCACCTCAAGTTGGAGGACCGAGACCCCGTTAGTGACGCCGAAGGGGACCCTAAGGAAGTGGTAACGGCGGCCATCTACTTTGAACGGAGTGTTCAGGCGACCCGCTATGCGGATGGGGAGCTGGTGGTAGGCAGATTTCAGGTCCACTGTCGAAAAGACCCGGTACTGTGCAATCTAATTGACCATATGAATCAGATTGCGTGGGAGGGGGTACGCGTCGAGCTGCGTGTACCGTTTCTCCCCAATCTTTACCACTACCACTTGGGCTCTCCAGGGGCTGATGCTGGCCTCAATAATGCCTTCCCGCGGAAGCCACTGGACCTCCGACCTGATGAAGGTCGTGTCCTGGGCATTGTACCATCTGCTCCTGGTGGCGACGGGTTTGCAATCCGGGGTGAGGTTTGCAAACAGGGAAGGTAGGTCGACCTTAAGGGTCGTGAGGCCGCAGACGGTGAGGGGTGGTAGGGGTCCGCCGAATTTTAGAGTTAGGCTTTGGAGGTTGCACTGGAAGTCCAGGCCAAGTAACAGGGTAGCGCAGAGGTTGGGGAGGACGTAGAGTCGGAAGTTGTTGAACTCCACGCCCTGGACAGTGAGGGTGACGATGCAGTACCCCCGGATTTCCACGGAATGGGACCTGGAGGCCAGGGAAATTCTCTGGGTAATGGGGTGTACCGCAAGGGAGCAGCGCCTTACCGTGGAGGGGTGGATGAAGCTTTCCGTGCTCTCGGAGTCAAGAAGGTAGGTAGTCTTGTGCCCATCGACCTTCACCGTCATCGTCACAGTTGCGAGGTTGTGCGTCAGGGCTGGTCGAGTGTGATGGAGGTGAGTTGCGGTTGGTGTTGGTCGGCCCCGGGCTGGTCGGCAGTGGTGGCAGGTGATGAACGGCCCGATGAAGTCCCCAACGAGCAGGGGTCATGAGGCGCCATGCAAAATGGCAAAGATGGCGTCGCCCACGGGGTGCACATGGCGGGCGTTGTTAAAGATGGCGGCGCCCGTGGGTCGCACGTGGGTAGTGCAGGAACAATGGGCCTGGATACAGCGGCGCTCCGTGCCGGGCAGTTGTCGGGGGTGCTTTGTCTGCCTGCAGAAATAGCACTCCCCCCCCCCCCCCGGGGTTGGCTGGCCGCTGCGCGGCTTGGGGTTGGCTGGGGGTGGCCGCTGGTGTGGCCCATGATGACCATGAGGGCGCTGTGCGGTCGGGGGTGTATGCCGTGCGGTCGGGGGTGTATGCCGTGCGGTTGGGGGCATACGACTGTACGTTGCGGGAGGCTACCGTTAGTGAGTTTACGAGATGCCAGATCGCCGCGAGGTCGAGCGTACCCCCTTCTAATAGGTGCTGGCGGATGTACACCGACTCCATGCCCGTAACGAAAGCGTTCCTGATTAAGAGTTCTGTATGTTCCACGGCCGAAACTGCCTGGCAATCGCAGTTCCTTGCCAGGATGTGCAGGGCACGCCAGAAATCATCTAATGACTCACTGGGGAGTTGTTGCCTCGTGGATAGGAAGTGCCTGGCGTAGAGTTTGTTGACCGGCTGGATATAGTGTCCTTTCAGAAGCTCCACAGCTTCAGGGTAAGTGGGCGCATCCCGGATAAGGGGAAAAATATCGGACCTCACCTGTGAGTACAGGATCTGGAGTTTCTGTGCGTCCAAGGGCTGTTCAGTCGCTGATCCGAGGTAGCTTTCGAAACAAGCTAGCCAGTGGTGGAAGGCCAACGCGGTGTTGTCTGCTTGAGGGTGCAGCTGCAGGCGATCTGGCTTGATGCGTAGTTCCATCGCTGTAATATCTCTGCTTAATAAATTGATGCACTATCAGTTACAACGAGACGAGAGTAGAGAGTAATCGAGGCTTTATTAAGCAGAGATGTGCTGGCTCCTGCCGATGTTACTAGAAATGGTAGCAGCTCGGTGTGCACACACATTTGTACTCCGCCTTTCCGGGCGGAACCAGCAGGCAGGGATCTACCCGCTTACCTGTAGTACAGGAGCCCTACCGTATTACCTCTAATACACGTATTATACAAACAGTGGTGACTACCACAGGGAGCTAGGCCTCCCAAACATACTGTACTGCTATTGGGTGGCGAATGTGGAGAATGTGCAGGCTGGACCAAAGAGGGGGAGGCCCGATGGGTTCAGGTGGAGGAGGTCTTGAGTAGGGGGTCGCGGTTGCAGGCGCTGGCAACGGCGCTGCTCCTGATGACACCAGGAAGGTACTGGTGAGACCAGTGGTGGTGGCCACTTTGAAGATATGGAGGCAGTTTAGGCAACATTTTGAGCTGGGGGCCGGGTCAGGGGGATGCCAGTTGGGGGAATCATGGGTTTGTGCCAGGGAGGATTTATGCGAGGTTTCAGAGATGGAATGAGAGGGGATATCAAGGAAATAAAGGATTTGTTTCTTGGGGGATGATTTGCGAGTCTGGAGGAGTTGGGAGAGAAGCATGGATTGTCTCAGGGGGAAGGGTTTAGGTACCTACAGGCTCGAGATTTTGCTAGGGAGGTGTTCCCGACCTTCCTGTTAGCGCCAGCCTCCTTGTTGCTGGAGGCAGTGCTGTCCACGGGAGGGATCGAGAGGGGGGATCTTTTCGGCAATCTATGGGAGGATGCTGGAGGAGGACAAGGTTTCTATGGAGGGGATTAAGGGAAAGTGGGAGGAGGAGCTCGGGGGTGGTTGATGGAAGAAGGACTGTGGTGTGAGGTGCTGCGGAGGGTAAATTCCCATACCAGCCTCCCCGAACAGGCGCGGAATGTGGCGACTAGAGGCTTTTCACAGTAACTTCATTTGAAGCTTACTTGTGACAATAAGCAATTTTCATTTCATTTCATTTCAAATGCCTCAATCTCGTGTGCGAGGCTGGGACTGATATAGCTGAAGGTAGTGTACAGGGCTCACAAACTCAAGGATGAGCCGGCTGTTTGAGGGGGTGGAGGATATCTGTGAGTGATGTGTGAGGGGCCCCGTGAGCCATGTTCGTGTGTTTTGGTTCTGCCCGAAGCTAGAAAGGTTTTGGAGGACGGTGTTCAGTACAATCTGGGAGGCCTTACACGTGGATGTAGAGCCCGGTCCCCCAGAAGCCATTTTCGGAGTGGCGGACTGGCCTGAGTTGCAGGCAGGAGTGGGGGGCCGATGTTTTAGCCTTTGCCTGGCTGATCGCTCGTAGGCAGGTCCTGCTGGGGTGGAGGTCAGTCTCTCCACTCTGTGCCTCGGCTCCTCCTGCTGGAGTTTTGACCCACTCTGTGCCTCGGCATGGCGGGGCTCCCCCTGCTGGAGTTTTGACCCTAGAAGGTGAAGTTTGAGCTGAGGGAGGCGAAGGAGGGGTTCTACAATTCTTGGGGTTTGTTTGTTTTGCAGTTTTGGGAGTTGGTTGCCGTTGACTTGTTTGGAGAGGGGAGGGGAGGGGAAATCTGGGGGAACTGCATTTGTTTTAATATTGCTGTGGTTGTTTTTGTTCCTGTTTCTCTTTTGTGTGGTGAAAATGATGACAATATGGCGAATAAAATAATTTTCTAAAAGGTCTGTCAGGAGCTTTGCTATCGCGTTACGACCTATTGAATTTCACTGGTGACTGGGTTAGTGACAGGGCTGGGTTTCTGCAGAATTGGTATTTTATGGTTGGGGTGTATGAAGATTATGATGGGGGTGAAAATGTTTATTATACCATGTTTATGTCACTGTTATTATTATAAAAACTTGCAAATACCCTAATAAAAATATTTTAAAAAAAAAAGAAATTCACTGGTGAATCTTATAACAATTGATCTGGAATTGTTGGTGAAGAGATAGATTGAGAATCTGAACATGAACGTTCCTCTTTCACTCCCACAGCAGTGTCAGCTGGCAAACCTGGAAACACGGGAACAATGAGTGGGCAGGGCAGCACGGTGGCACAGTGGTTAGCACAACCGCCTCACGGCGCTGAGGTCCCAGATTCGATCCCGGCTCTGGGTCACTGTCCGTGTGGAGTTTGCACATTCTCCCCGTGTCTGCGTGGGTTTCGCCCCCACAACCCAAAAATGTGCAGAGTAGGTGGATTGGCCACGCTAAATTGCCCCTTAATTGGAAAAATGATTGGGTACACTAAATTTATAAAAAAAAACAATGAGTGCGGAATTTACAGCATTCATGTCTGCTAACGGGATCAGTCCCATACCACCCAGTTTGAATGGGTTGGCCAAGTGGGCACTGCAAACATTTAAGCTCGGCATGAAAAATCAAATATCAGGTTCCTGGGAGACCCGCTTGGCAAGGTTTTTATTCTGCTACTGGACAACCCTGCATGCCACGACGGGCATCGTGCCAGCCGAGCTGTTGATGGGTCACCGGCTCCGCATCCGATTGAGCCTGGTTCTTCCAGATATTGGCAGAAAGGTCCGCCGCGCTCAGGACTGGACTGAGGCAGACACGAGTCACGACAGGCCACTGCATGAGTTTGCACCGGGAGACACCGTACACATCTGGAACTTCAGCGGTGGGGCCGCTTGGATCCCGGGTGTTGTGTTGAAGAAAACAAGTCCAGTTTCTTAATAAATACGGGCACAGGGCTGTGAGTCTAATCGCCACGTGCACCATCTCCGAAGCCGGGGACCGGATACTCTCGCCGTACTCATCTTCACCACTGCCACGGCCACTCCTGTTAGAACCAACCCCCCAGCTCTGTCGCCGGTGCCAGGTATTCAGCGCTGATGTTTGAGGACGCCAAGATGCCGGACAAAGAATCGCCTAGCTTCGACTTGGAAACCGAGATGGACATTTTGCCACCACTGGAGGTGCCTGTGCCAGCTCCCAAGGCTACATGGCATTGCCGCTGCCAGCCGGGCGCTCATCACCTAAACACCGCTCTCCAGTCCGATATACGCCTCCTGACGTTGTGAGGTCGGGCCTGAGATCAGGACGATATGATTTGTGGAGGCGGTGCTGTCCGTGGGAGGGCTGGAGACGGGGGTTGCTTCGGTGATCTATGGGTGCATCCTGGAGGAGGTCAGGGTGTCCACCAAACTGCTTTACAACTCTTTATCGCAACATGGGTGGGATAAAAGGTCCGTTTTTTAATTTGTTCTTGATGTGAGCATTCTTGGTAAGGCAAGCATTTATTGCCCATCCCTAAGTGCCCTTCAGGTGGCGCTCGTGAGCCACCTTCTTGAACAGCTACAGTTCATATAGTGTAGGTGCACCCACAGTGTTGGCACAGTGTGTGAAAGGAGTGGCCCTACTGGGCTTTATACAGTCCAATATCGTTACCATTCCTATTAATTACAGCAAGACCCAGACCTGTGATGTCCCTGCCCTAAAAGTGGTGGGACAGTGCTTTACTCTTTATTTAACCCATACTTACCTGTCCTGGGTGTGTCCCATGTAGAGGCGGTGCACAATACGGGCCTATGTTCTAGCAGATGTTGCCAATTATGTGCAGTGCTCCCCAGAAACAGTAACAAATTGGGCTCTGGAATTAATCCTGTGATTTTTGCATTCAGATAAAATATTTACAGATCAATAGGAGATCATTTTTTTTTTCTGTCTTCTAGATTCGAAGCTCTGGATGTCACCAGAGACAGTGGAAAGGTTGCCGATTTTGAAAAGCGACATCTGGTCCACAGGGTGTATATTGCTCGAGATGATGACCTGCAGCATGATGGACGTACAAAACTCTTTTCCACTTCCTTATCTGTCACTTCCTCGGGGTAGCATTTGAAAAAAGTATTGTTTCATTTCCTGTCCAGGTGCTGAAACTCGCTGAGGTGCTGGCTTGTGGGCACTAACATTTCCAGAGTTATGGTTTCCATAGGCGCTGACTCATTGTAGTATGGGTCCGAGACCTCTATCTGCTTTGAGATGACATGCCGAAATGACAACATACTTGTGGTATCTTTTGGTATTTAAAGAGGCCACCCAAGAGTAAGTCTGTATTTACAGGATAACCGTGGTCAGTAATTACAGGATGCCCCAGGTGTGAGTCAATATTTACAAGGGTCTCCCGGAAGCGGGTCAGTATGTAACAGTGGTCTCCAGAGAATGTAACTAAGGAGCAGACTGCCCAACTATTTTTCTTGTTTCTGGTGTTGTTGGCAATCCCACATGCCGCCCCCTCAGCCTGCATGAACTACAGGGTTTTGGTTTGTAACAGAGTTCTGTACTGGGCAGGATCCTGGTGTAAATATGGGATAGTGACCCTGTGGACTCTCAGTCCCTGTGTAGCCCATAAAACTGTAAAATCACTATCCCACCCTGCCCCCACCAGAACAACTGCATGTGTAGTTATGAGGGGACGAGTATCGGGGGTATCTTTTTAAAGTTGTTTCTTCTCTGATGTGCAAGCCAACTGGTGCAAATGTATTTTCCAACTGCTCTATCACAAGGAAAATGACTATGAACAACTGGTCAAAGTAATCAGGAATGACTGGAAATCTATGAACTACATCCTGGAGAAACTCCATGTGGAGAAGAAATACACGGTCAACCTTTGCAACTTGGTACAGCACATGTTGGAACCAGATCCTGCTATTAGAACCAGTGTGACGTAAGCAACTGGATGGGGGCAGCGGCCAACGTATTAATGTTGCATGCCAGAGGTGTAACAGAATCCAGTGAGGAAGTTACAGACTGGAATCTAATCGAGTGCTTTGGGATGGTTTATATATAGAATAACAGATACCCGGGAGTGAGTTACAGACTGGAATCTAATCGAGGGGTTTCGGGTGGTTTATATATATAGAATATTAGATAGCGGGGAGTGAGTTACAGACTGGAATCTAATCGAGGGGTTCATGGGGTTTATATATAGAATATTAGATAGCGGGGAGTGAGTTACAGACTGGAATCTAATCGAGGGGTTTGGGTGGTTTATATATAGAATAACAGATACCCAGGAGTGAGTTACAGACTGGAATCTAATCGAGGGGTTAGGGGTGGTTTATATATAGAATAACAGATACCCGGGAGTGAGTTACAGACTGGAATCTAATCGAGGGGTTCGGGGTGGTTTATATATAGAATAACAGATACCCAGGAGTGAGTTACAGACTGGAATCTAATCGAGGGGTTAGGGGTGGTTTATATATAGAATAACAGATACCCGGGAGTGAGTTACAGACTGGAATCTAATCGAGGAGTTCGGGATGGTTTATTATAGAATAACAGATACCCGGGAGTGAGTTACAGACTGGAATCTAATCGAGGGGTTCTCTTATCCATATAAACTTCCCAACCTATATTCATGGCGACATGCTTGACTTTGCCATCTCGATGACCTTGCTACTTCTATCTGAGATCAAGTCACCTCTGATCATTTTCTTGTTTCACACTCCACATATATTACCCTTCTAAGTCATAATCTTTTTTTAACTTGGGCACTCTCCCCCAGTTCATTAATAACTGCTTTCAAAATCCCAACTCTCTCGCCTTTGATCTTCCATTCAGTGTTAAATTTCTGCAGTTACTGGTTTGCTGAATTGTGCCCTCCCCTCCACCTTTGAGGCATTGACTCCATTAAAACCATTGCTCTCTCTCACCCTGGGCATTCTCGATCATGCACTCTCATCACCAACCCCTTCAATCCAAGGCATACAACACTTGGCTGAGATTTCGGAGAATCCCGGCCTGTATGTTTTCAAGTAGCAGTTAGATTTAGCACTTGAGCCGCAGGGGATCAAAGGATATGGGGGAACGTGGGATTGGGCTATTGAGTTGGATGATCAGCCATGATCATAATGAAAGGCGGAGCAGGCTCGAAGGGCTGAATGGCCTCCTCCTGATCCTACTTTCTATGTCTAGGTAACCAAGTTATTACATACAACTACAATATTGGCATCAATCCAACATTTTTGGAAATTTAAAAGCAAATGACTGCAGATGCTGGGATCTGAAACAAAAACAGAGCATACTGGACAATCTCTGCAGGTCTGACAGCATCTGTGGAGAGAGAAGGGAGCGAACGTTTCGAGGCTGGGTGACTCTTTGTCAAGAGTCAGCCAGATTGTATTTTCTGTTTTTATTTTGGAAGTTTGACATGATATGCGCTGTCCACAAAAAGCAGACCAAATGAATTCCGGACAATTACTTTTCATCTGTCTAGTCTCTAACACGAGGCAAGTCAACAGTGTATCAAATAGCACTTATTCAGTGCACTAATGCTCAATCTTGGTTCCAGTGGGGGTGAGAGCCATTGCTCTTGACATCAGTGCAACATTTCACTAAATGTGGCATCAAAGAGCCGCAACAAAATCGAAATCTGGAACAATTCTCCACTGACTGGGGCAGCACAGTAGTACAAGTGATTACCACTGTGGCTTCACAGCGCCAGGGTCCCAGGTTCGATTCCCTGCTGGGTCACTGTCTGTGCGGAGTCTGCACGTTCTCCCCGTGCCTGCGAGGGTTTCCTCCGGGTGCTCCGGTTTCCTCCCACAGTCCAAAGACGTGCACGTTAGGTGGATTGGCCATGATAGATTGCCCTTAGTGACCAAAAAAGGTTAGGAGGGGTTATTGGGTTACGGGGATGGTGTGGAAGTGAGGGCTTAAGTGGGTCAGTGCAGACTCGATGGGCCGAATGGCCTCCTTCTGCACTGTATGTTCTATGACTGGAGTCCTACCTATCAACTGAAACATGGTTGTTGAAGACTAGCAGTTCAACTCTTAGACATCACTGCAGATGTCCCTCAGGATAGCGCCCTGGACTGTTTGATCAATGGCCTCACTCCATCAAAAGGTCAGAGGTGGGAATGTTTGGCAACGATTGTTTCCTTTACACTGTTCCATCAAACACTCCTAGGGCATGTACACCAAGGATTAGATATGGAGACCCATAAGTAAAGCTCTCTCTGCACCGTTATATTATGCTTTGGCAATAAATCATTACTCTTTGCTTCATAATCCAGAATGGTCTAATAGTGTGATTATAAAGAAATGACCAATCTCTAACTTAAAGCAAAACTGATTTATTGAATGATAATCAATTAATATTGAGTTTGCACACACCACAGAACTATAACTATTAATAAAGTAATCTATATTTAAGTGATAACTAATTAAACTACATGTGCTGCTTCTATCTATTCTTATCTATCTCTCTGTCTGCTTACACTCAACTGACGAGAGTACCCAAGATTCGCGGTGTTCTTATATTTATACTGGGAACTAGTGGTGCCCTCTCGTGGTTGTGTTACACCGAGATGTAATAATTAACCCTTACTTGTCTACATACACATAGCATAATAATAATAATCTTTTTATTGTCACATGTCGGCTTACATTAACACTGCAATAAAGTTACTGTGAAAAGCCCCTAGACACCACATTCCGGCGCCTGTACGGGTAATCCCATTTAACTGTCCCAGGGTTGGTGCAGCACTGGTTAAATACAGAATATTCCACATGTCACAATATATCTCAGTACACTGGCACTTCAAGCCTACCAATTACAGCTCTCCCAAGGTGGCAAGAGTGGGATTACCTGTTAGCATTGAAATAGTTCTGGGCAATCTGGAAATTGGTTCGGTCAGCCTGGGTTAGGTCTGGTCCTGTGATTAGCTGAAATCTCGGTCTGATCCACACACAAGATTAACATGCTTTGTATGTTTTTCTCTGAAGGGCACTCTTGGACCTACAGTACGTGAAAGAGTCACTGGTCATCTGTGGCTCTCCGCTGTCTGGAACAAAGAAATCGCCAATGGGCACAGAACAGGTGCCTTTCGGAGAAGGCGTTGATAAACTACTCGGTGAGCAGCACTTCAAACTCAATCCAAGACCAAACACAATTAACATCTTCCGTTGCTGGTCCACTGGTTTTAACTGGAATAAAGTATTCCAGGGAATTGTTTTACTCAAAAGGATATAATTTTCAACTAGTGCTGTTCACATACAAATCTTTATCGCACAATGTCGTTGTATTACCCATCTTTTAAAAAAAATATTTTTATTCTCCTTTTTCACATTTTATCCCAACTTTCCACCCACCAACAATAATCAGTAACAAATGTAATGTCAATCCCCATATCAACAACAATTCCATCCTCCCACCAAACCTCCAAACAGCAGCCCGCTTGTTAACATAAACAAATGACAAAAAGGAATCAGGAATCACCCATAGTCACCATTAACACATGTGGAGATGCCGGCATTGGACTGGGGTGAGCACAGTAAGAAGTCTTACAACACCAGGTTAAAGTCCAACATGTTTGGTTCAAACACTAGCTTTCGGAGCACTGCTCCTGAGGAAGGTGCCCACCGATCGCGGGCCGTGCGTCCGTAACGGACGCATTCTTTTCCCTCCACCGCCCCGCAAGATCAAGCCGCCACGTCTTGCGGGGCAGCTGAGGGAAAAGACGCCAACTGCGCATGCACGGGTTGGCGTTGTCCAACCTGCATATGCGCGGCTGACGTCATCGGCCGTGTCAGCTGGCGTGACGCTTGGCGTGCTCCTAGCCCCGCCCGGGGGGGGAGAATTGGCCCCGGAAGTGGGAGTGAAGGCTGCCGTGGGTCACGGCCTGTCCCACGGCAGCCTTTACGATTCTCCGCATTTGCGGAGAATCTCGCCCCAAATCTTTTAGTGTCAAAATCCCCTTCTGCCAATTCCGAAAATTTCTGTCCCAATTCCCTGGCTCAAATCTGTGGTTCCCCCGAATTCGCATTTCCCTCGACCCTGCCCCCAACCCGAAGTGTTGGCGAAACTGCCTCCAAATTCCCAATTAAACTATTATTACCAGACTCCCTGAATATTTCCCCGGGGCCATTGGGAGCGGCGCTGTTGCTACTGCCTTCAATCTCTACCCCCAACACAAACTCTCCTCCATTCTGACCCACTGGGAATCACCCCCTTTGACCCAGCTCTGCACCTTCTCCACCCAGTAATAATACACCAGGTTCAGAAGACCCAACCCCCTGCCTGCCTTCCCCTCTGTTGCAGCACCTTTCCAACTTTGGCCACCTTCCCTCCCTATAGGAACGAGGTAATCATTCCTTCAATCTCTCTAAAAAATTCCTTTGGCAGGAAAATCGGCAGGCATTGGGAAACAAACAGAAATTGCAGCAACACATTTTAACCGCATGTACCCAACCCGCTAGTGACAGAGGGAGACCATCCCACCTTGCCAGATCAGCTTTCACTCTTCCCACCAAACTAGAAATGTTGTACCTAGGGAACCCCACCCCCCAATCATGAGCAACCAATCATTAACCCCCAGGTATCTGAAGTGAGTCCCTGCTCTACAGAATGGCAGCCCCCCCCCCCACCCCCTCTGCCCCAACCCCCGGCCGAGACACCACAAAATACTCACTCTTGTCTAGATTTAATTTGTACTCCGAGAAAGACCCAAACACCCGAAGCAGCTCCAATATTCCCCCTATTGGCACACTCGGTTCCGACACGTAAAACAACAAGTCATCGGCAAATAAGGACACCCAATGCTCTATCCGCCCCGCACTATCCCTTTCCATACCACCAACCTTCTTAACGCGATGGCTAACGGCTCAATCGCGAGTGCAAACAACAGGGGGGGCATAGGACATCCCTGTCTAGTCCCACGGTGGAGAGAAAAGTATCTCAAGCTGACACTCACGGACACTCGCCCTCGGCTCCTTATACAGTAATTTTACCCAGCCCACAAATCGTGGACTAATCCCAAACCGCTCCAGAACTGCCATCAAGTACCCCCATTGTACTCGGTCAAACGCTTACTCAGCGTCCAATGCCACAATCACCTCTGTTTCCTTCCCTTCCGCCGGTGCCATAACGACGTTCAATACCCTCCTAATGTTCGAAAAGAGCTGCCTCCCTCTCACAAACCTTGTCTGATCTACACCTGTCACCTTTGGGAGGCACTCCTCCAGCCTACCTGCCAGTATCTTTGCCAATAACTTTGCATCCACGTTTAAGTGATATGGGCCTATCCGACCCACACTCTGTCGGACCCTTATTTTTTTTAAGCAACAGGGAAATCGATGCCTGCTCCAAAGTTTGTGGTAACACCCCCTTCCCAATCGCCTCCTCAAACATCCCCACCATCAGGGGTGCCAGCTTATCCTTGAATTTTTAATAATATTCCACCGGAAACCCATCCGGCCCTGCCATCTTCTCTGACTGCATCCTCCCTTTCTTACTCATCTTACACTAGGATTTACACATTATGCTACCTGTTACGTGTTTTGCACAGCTGTAGCACTGGGCAGGGAATATACCCATGGAGGAAAATCATAAAACAGGGTTCACCAATTCTTACCTAATTACCGGAAGCTCGGTGTATGCCTACTTGTGACTTTAGTCTGAGCATCTTAATCCAACTCATTAAAAATATCCAGGAGTTTGAATTCTACCCCAATGCTCGTAACTGAACACGCAATTCCAAGAAGCAAATAGATGAAGGCCATTTAATCCCATGGGCAGAATTCTCCGCTCCCGTGAAAAGTCGGGAAGGCCGTTGTGAACTCGGCTGAGTTTCATGACGGCCTCGGAGGCCGCTCCTCTCACCTTATTCACCCCCACCCAGGGGGCTAGGAGCAGCCCTCCGTAACTCTCGGCCGCCGGGCCTTGACGCTTGCGTCTAAGCGGCGTGCCGAGAATGACGCGGCCGGCGCGCCTAAGTGACATCAGCCGCGCATGCGCAGGTTGGCCGGCTCAAACCCGCGCATGCGCGGTTGCCGTCTTCCCCTCCGCTGCCCCGCAAGACATGGCAGCTTTATCTTGCGGGGCGGCGGAGGGGAAAGAGTGCGTCGCTTTGAGACGCCGGCCCAACGATCGGTGGGTACCAATCGCGGACCAGCCCCCTCCCGAGCACGGCCGTGGTGCTCTCACTACCCTCTCCGCCCCCCCACAAGCTTCAAACCAGCTTTTGGCACCATGTTCACGACGGCAGCGGCCAGGTGTGGTTGCCGCCGTCGTGAACCGGTCGCGAACAGCAGGCCGCTCGGCCCATCCGGGTGGGAGAATCGCCGGTCGCTGTGAAAGACGGCGAGCGGCGATTCTTCCGAGCGGGGGGGTGGGAGAATCGCGGGGGGCGCCAGGGGGGGGGCGTGTCGTGAGTCGCCTGGCCCTCCCGCGATTCTCCCACCCTGCATGGGGAGCGGAGAATCGCGCCCCATGTGCCTGCTCCACCATTCAATTAGATCATAGCTGATGTGTATGTTAACCCGATCCACCAGCTTAGGTTCTGTAACCCTGAATACCCAACAAAAATCCATCTGTTTTGAAATTTTCAATTGACCCTCAGCTCATTAACGTTTTGGGGAGAGAGTACCTGATTTCCATTACCCTCTGTGTGACGAGTTTGCTGCTGCAACATCCCTGAAGAACCTAGCTCTAAATTTAAGGCTAAACACCTTTGCTCTGGACTCCACCACGGTCCTCTCTGTACCTGATCAACTGTTTTAGTTGTCTATCGCTGTATGCGGACGACCTGCTGTATATGTGGCGGACCCAGAGGGGGGAATGCCGGGGGTGATGGAATTGTTAGCGGAATTTGGGGGCTTCTCGGGCTATAAGCTAAATTTAGGAAAGAGCGAGGTATTTGTAGTGCACCCGGGAGATCAAGAGGAGGGGATTGGGAGGCTCCCTTTCAGGAGGGCAGTGAAGAGTTTCAGGTACCTGGGGGTGCAGGTGGCCAGGATGTGGAACAGATGGAGGAGGAATTTAAAAGGTGGGACATGGTGCCGCTATCGCTGGCGAGCAGAGTGCAGTCCGTCAAAATGACGGTTCTCCCGAGGTTCTTGTTCCTCTTCCAGTGCTTTCCCATCTTTATCCCTAGGGCCTTTTTTAGAAGGGTGACCAGCAGCATCATGGGATTTGTTTGGGCGCATGGCACCCCGAGGGTGAAGAGGGTCTTCTTGGAGCGGGGTAGAGATGGGGGGGGGCTGGCGTTGCCCAACCTCTCGGGGTACTACTGGGCGGCCAACGTGTCGATGGTGCGTAAGTGGGTGATGGAGGGGGAGGGGGCAGCATGGAAATGGATGGAGAGAGCGTCCTGTGGGGATACAAGCCTGGGGGCCCTGGTAACGGTGTCGTGGCCGCTCCCTCCCACGAGGTATACCACGAGTCCGGTGGTGGCGGCTACCCTCAAGATTTGGGGGCAGTGGAGGTGACATAGGGGAGAAGTGGGGGGCTCGATGGAGGCTTCGTTAAGGGGGAACCATAGGTTCGTCCCGGGGAACATGGATGGGGGATTTTAGGGATGGTACAGAGCGGACATTAGACAGCTGAGGGACCTGTTTATCGACGGAAGGTTTGCGAGCCTGGGGGAGTTGGAGGAGAAATTTGGGCTCCCTCCGGGAAACATGTTTAGATATCTGCAGGTAAAGGCATTTGCTAGACGGCAGGTGGAGGGATTCTCTGCGCTCCCCGCGAGGGGGATGAGTGACAGGGTGCTTTCGGGGGTCTGGGTCGGGGAAGGAAAGATATCCGATATCTACAAGTTTATGCAGGAGGTGGAAGAGGCATCAGTAGGGGAGCTGAAAACGAAGTGGGAGGGGGAACTGGGGGAACAGATCGAAGACGGGACATGGGCTGATGCCCTGGAGAGGGTTAATTCTTCCTCCTCGTGTGCGCGGCTTAGCCTCATTCAATTCAAGGTGCTGCATAGGGCCCACATGACTGGGACGAGGATGAGTAGGTTCTTTGGGGGTGAAGATAGGTGTGTTAGGTGCTCAGGGAGTCCAGCGAACCATGCCCATATGTTCTGGACATGCCCGGAACTGGAGGAGTTCTGGAAGGGGGTGGCGAGGACGGTGTCAAGGGTGGTGGGATCCAGGGTCAAGCCAGGATGGGGACTCGTGATCTTTGGGGTTGGGGTAGAGCCGGGAGTGCAGGAGGCGAAAGAGGCCGGTGTGCTGGCCTTTGCGTCCCTAGTAGCCCGGCGAAGGATTTTGCTACAATGGAAGGCCCCCAAGCGTGGAGACCTGGATCAATGACATGGCAGGCTTCATTAAGCTAGAGAAGGCCAAGTTCGCCCTGAGAGGGTCGGTGCAAGGGTTCTTTAAGCGGTGGCAACCTTTCCTCGACTTTCTGGCTCAACGATAGGGTACGGGGACAGTAGCAGCAGCAACCCGGGGGGGGGGGGGGGGGGGGGGGGGACGATGACTGTGTTTGTTTATTTTATTTAAATTTGATTTATTTAATTTTAATGGTTAAGTTTTCTTGTTGGGGGGGGGGTGGGGGGAGTGTGATACATGTGATGTTACGGTTTGGGGGAATTTGTGGGTGTTATGGGGCAGTTAGTTGCATATTATTACTTGTTATATTTTTATATTTTATATGTAAAAAATTCCAATAAAAATTATTTTAAAAAAAAAACTGTTTTAGTTGTCTTAAGCACATCAATTAGATCCCCCCCCCCCCCATAACCTTTGACAATCAAGTGAATACGAGCCTAGTCTGTATAACGTGTTTCCACAATTTACCTCTTTGAGCCATCATATCAAAGTAAACTTAACTCTTCAGTCTATCCCGCCGTTCAAAGGGATCATGGCTCATCTGCGACATGATTCTGTATGCCTCTTTCCCCATGTCCCTTAACACCATCACTTTGCAAAAATCTATCAATCTCAGATTTAAAATTGGCATTTGATCCAGCATCCACTGGTCTTCACAGGTTCGCACTGCCATGGGTCTGGCCCGGAGTGGGGGGGGGGGTCTTGCCACTTGGAGGGCGGGGGGTTCCCGGGGGCTTAAACCCCCCCCCCCCCCCCCCCCCCCAAGGTTGGTGTGAGGGGGGGTCAATAAAGCTATTGATTTGTTTTATGCTGGAGATGTATGGATATATGTCTGATCTCCACAAGTATAAAATCTAAATGCCCTTGTCTGTATTGTTGCAGAATTTATGCTATTACAAATTGATGTTGAAGAAATTCAGAAGATTGCTCTGAAATACATAACTTATTTGTTGTATGAATCTGAGGGTAAGTGAATGTCTATCAATACAACCAGGTCAACAAATTTCCTAATCCCTGCAGGATATGGGCTTAGAAGGTGCTATTGCAGGAGCCTTGGCGAGTTGGACAAGGTTTGGGGGACTCAGGTGAGATACTCATGCAGAATCTGACCTGTTCGTATAGTCATAGTATTTACGTGGCTTGTCCAGCTATGTTTCTGGTCAATATCAACCCAAAGGATGATGATAAAGGGGGATTTAGCGATGGTAATGCTGTTAAGTGTCAAGTCAAGATGATTATATTCTTGCTTTGTGGAGACAGTCACTCCTTGGCACTTGTATGGGTGAATGTTACTTGTCACTTTACAGTCCAAGCCTGAATATTATCCAGATTTCACTGCATGCAGATACAGAGTGCTTCGCTGTCTGAGGAATTGTGAATGGAATTGAACATTGAGCAATCATCAGCAAATAATCTAACTTCTGACCTTCTGGCGGAGGGAGGGATATTGATGAAGATGGTTGGGCCTAGGACACTGTTCTGACATAGGCCGCGATTCTCCGCAACCACGATGGGTGGGAGAATAGCGGGTGGTCCGCTCCCGCACCTCCCGCTATTCTCCCACCCCCCCCAAAATGGCGTGTCCGGTCTTCGACATGCCGCTCGGAGAAACGCAGGCCGACGTTTTTCACAGCGGCCCGCGATTCTCCGACCCAGATGGGCCGAGCGGCCTGCCGTTCCCGACTTCTTCACGACTGCGGCAACCACACCTGGTCGCTGCTGTCATGAACATGGTGCCGCCAGGTAAGTGTGGGGCCTAGGGGGGGGGCGGATCGGGGATTGAATACCACGACCGTGCTCAGGAACGGACTGGCCCGCGATCGGTGCCCACCGATCGTCGGGCCGGCACCTCAAAGGGACGCGCTCTTTCCCCTCCGCCGCCCTGGAAGATCAAGCCGCCACGTCTTGTGGGGCGGCTGAGGGGAAAGACGGCAACCGCGCATGCGCGGGTTTGAGCTGTCCAACCCGCGCATGCGCGGCTGACGTCATTAGGCGCTGCCGCGGCATCATTCTTGGCGCGTCGGGCCTTGAAGCCAGGGACAAGGCCTGGCCGCCGAGTTTCCCGGTACGGCCCTCCTATCCCCCCGGGTAGGGGAGAATAGGGGGCCGGGAGAGGCTTCCGACACCGTCGTGAACCTCTCCAGGTTTCACAACGGCGTCGGGCCTTGCGGAGAATTCCGCCCATAGTTTTTTTTTAAATTTCCAATTAAGGGAAATTTAACGTGGCTAATCCACTTACCATCTTTGGGTTGTGGGGGTGAGCCCCACGCAGAAATGGGGAGAATGTGCAAACTCCACACGGACAGTGACCTGGGGCCAGGATCGAACCCGTGTCCTCAGTACCGTGAAGCAGCAGTGCTAACCACTGTGCCGCCCTGCCCTGAGATAGTTAATAGTTTCTCTACTTTGGGCACTGACATATAGAGCATTGGCTGTGGAACCTGTACCCTATAGAGTCAGTGATCATGACACTGTACCCACTCCATGTGATATCAAGAAAAGGCTGAGTGCACAGGATATAGAAAAGATTATGGACCACTTTGACATTTTGGCTATAGAGCTGAAGACCCTCCAGAATAGTTGCACTCCTAGCCAAGCTGTTTCAGTACAGCTACAAACTGGCATCAACCCAACAATGTGCAGCACGGTAGCATAGTGGTTAGCACAAATGCTTCACAGCTCCAGGGTCCCAGGTTCGAATCCCAGCTTGGGTCACTGTCTGTGTGGAGTCTGCACGTTCTCCCCGTGTGTGGGTGGGTTTCCTCCGGGTGCTCCGGTTTCCTCCCACAGACCAAAGATATACAGGTTAGGTGAATTGGCCAGGCTAAATTGCCCTCAGGGTCCAAATTGCCCTTAGTGTTAGGTGGGTTTACTGGGTTATGGGGATAGGGTGGAGGTATGGGCTTGGGTAGGGTGCTCTTTCCAAGAGTCGGTGCAGACTCGATGGGCCGAATGGCCTCCTTCTGCACTGTAAATTCTATGAAAATGTGGAAAAATGCTTCGGTAAATCCTGTCTACAAAAATCAGGACAAATCCAATCTGGCCAAATACCATTCTGTCAGGACTCCTAGTTCAGGATTCTCTTAAGGTTAACATGTAGGGCCAGTCGACAGTTAAGAAGGCAAATTCCATGTTAGCATTCATTTTGAGAGAGCCAGAATACAAGCGCAGGGATGTACTTCTGAGGCTGCATAAGGCATCTGGCAGACCCCATTTAAGAACAAAGAACAAAGAAAATTACAGCACAGGAACAGGCCCTTCGGCCCTCCCATCCTGCGCCGATCCAGATCCTTTATCTAAACCTGTCTCCTATTTTCCAAGGTCTACTTCCCTCTGTTCCCCGCCCGTTCATATACCTGTCTAGATGCCTCTTAAATGATGCTATTGTCAGCAGTTTGGGGCTCCATATCTAAGGAAGGATGCACTGGTCTTGGAGAGGATCAAGAGAAATGATCCGGGAATGAAGACTTCATATAAGAAGCAGTTGAGGACTCTGGGTCTGTACTCGATAGAGTTTAGAAGGATAAGGGGGGATCTAATTGAAACTTAAACAGAATACTGAGAGGCTTAGATTGAGTGGTTGTGGAGAAGATATTTCCACCAGTAGGAGAGACTAGAACCGGAGGGCACAGTCTCAGACTGAAGGGACGATCCTTTAAAACTGAGAAAAGGAGGAATTTCTTCATCAATGAGGAACTCATTGCTGCAGAAGGCTGTGGAGGCCAAATCACTAAGTGTCTTTAACACAGACATAGATAGGTTCTTGATTAATAAGGGGAGCAGGGGTTACGGGGAGAAGGCAGGGGAATGGGGATGAGAAACATATCAGCCATAATTGAATGGCGAAGCCTAATTCTGTTCCTACATATTATGGTGTGATCCAAGCCACACACACTGTAATTTGGAAATATATCACTGCCTCTGGGTCAAAATCCTGGACTGCCTTCCTAATAGCACTGTGGGGGTCAAATCACCTGCAGTTATTTGAAAAGGCAGCTCACCATCTTCTGAAGGATAATTATTGATGGGCAATAATGCTGGTGTAGCCAGCGCTACCCACATCCATGAATGAATAATAATTTTTAAAATCAAAACATCTGGACCAGGCACCTAAATACTATGACTATGTGAGCAGGTCAGAGGTCGGGAATTCTTCAGTGAGTATCTCAGGTCCTGCATCACCAAACATTGTCCACCATTTACAAGGCACTGTAGCAACTTGCCAAGGTTGGTTTAGCACAGGGCTAAAGCACAGACCAAGGCAGGCCAGCAGCACGGTTCAATTCCCGTACCAGCCTCCCCGGACAGGCGCCGGAATGTGGCGACTAGGGGCTTTTCGCAGTAACTTCATTGAAGCCTACTCGTGACAATAAGCGATTTTCATTTCTGTAGGGGCTGTTTAGCACACTGGGCTAAATCGCTGGCTTTGAAAGCAGACCAAGGCAGGCCAGCAGCACAGTTCGATTCCCGTAACAGCCTCCCCGAACAGGCGCCGGAATGTGGCGACTAGGGGCTTTTCACAGTAACTTCATTGAAGCCTACTCGTGACAATAAGCGATTTTCATTTCCTTTAACAGCACCTTCCAAACGAATGACCTCTACTACCCAAAAGAGTAAGGGCAGCGGGCATATGGGAATGGGCCTCACGGTAGCATGGTGGTTAGCATCAATGCTTCACAGCTCCAGGGTCCCAGGTTCGATTCCCGGCTGGGTCACTGTCTGTGTGGAGTCTGCACGTCCTCCCCGTGTGTGCGTGGGTTTCCTCCGGGTGCTCCGGTTTCCTCCCACAGTCCAAAGATGTGCGGGTTAGGTGGATTGGCCATGCTAAATTGCCCATAGTGTAAGGTTAATGGGGGGATTGTTGGGTTACGGGTATACGGGTTACGTGGGTTTAAGTAGGGTGATCATTGCTCGGCACAACATCGAGGGCCGAAGGGCCTGTTCTGTGCTGTACTGTTCTATGTTCTATGTTCTATTACCATCTGCAAGCTCCCATCAAGCCACACACCACCCTGACTTGGATCTATATCACCATTCCTTCACTGTCACTGAGTCAAAATCCTGGAACTCCCTTCTAGGTGCTCTGTGAATGTTCCAACAGCACATGGACTGCAGCGGTTCAAGAAGATCGCTCACCGCCTCCTTCGGAAGGGAAATTAAGGGTGGACAATAAATGCTAGCCAAGTTAGTGACACTCACATTCCAAGAATGAAAAGAAAGTTGGTCCCCATGGAACCTGGTGAGAGTCAATGTCGATGTAAACCGAAGGAGAGGGACTGATACAGGAGTTAGTGCAGAGATATCTTCCTGAGAGAGAAGAGCTGAGAGAGCACTACTCTGTACAGATTGCAGTTTTGTGATCTTCCCAGTGATGGATGTTCGCAGTGATTTAACTGCTGAGGGCTGGTCTCCAATTTAGATCCTCATTGGAGGTGCCTGAGTGAAATGTTAATTTTGGTAATTTACAGTGCTCGAGGGCAGTGAACGGATGGTTCCAGTCCTGATATCTATTATGGAGCACCACAAAGACTGCTTGGAGTTGCAGGCTCGGGTGTGCCGGATACTCCTGAAATCTGCAATGAAAGGTAGGACAGTAACATTCAGAAAGTTGTGCCTGGTTGAACGCTCTCTGAACAACACGGTAAATTTACGCTGTTGTCTGGGAGCTGGGGGGGATTCTCGGGTCCTCCAACTGTTACTCGGCAGCGCACCGTTCGCTGTCGGCAAAATTCTATTGTCCCGATGCTTTTAATGGGATTTTGCATTGAAGCCTCCCTACACCGCCCGGAAACCCACTGGTGGGGGTGTGCTTCCAGCAGGGAAAGTGAATCCTGACGACTGGAGAATTCCAGCCCTGATGGATATGGGTACATAGAGCATAGAACTGTACAGCACAGTACAGACCCTTCGGCCCACGATGTTGTGCCGAACTAGTCTGAAACTAAGATCAATCAACCTACTCCCGATCATTCTAGTGTGCTCCAAATGCCTATCCAATAACCGCTTGAAAGTTCCTAAAGTGTCCGACTCCACTACCATAGCTGAGAGTGCATTCCACACCCCAACCATTCTCTGAGTAAAGAACCTACCCCTGACACCCCTCCTATATCTTCCACCATGAACCTCATAGTTATGCCCCCTTGATAGCATCAGCTACATTCACCCGAGGGAAAAGTCGCTGAACATCCATTCTATGTCTCCCTCTCATCATCTTGTACACCTCAATTAAGTCACCTCTCATCCTCTTTCACTCCAATGAGAAAAGCCCTAGCTCCCTCAACCTTTCCTCATAAGATCTACCCTCCAATCCAGGCAGCATCCTGGTAAATCTCTTTTGCAGCCTTTCTAATGCTTCCACATCCTTCCTATAATAAGGTTACCAGAACTGCACACAATACTACCAACGTCTTGTACAGTTGCAGCATAACCTCACAGCTCTTAAACTCAATCCCATATAAACCAACCTAACCCCAGTGTAAAATGGAAGGAGTGCTGCACTGCCAGACAGCTACAGTGTCAGAGGGGCAATACTGAGGGAGTGCTGCACTTCAGAAATACTCCCTCTTTGATACAATGATAAACTGAGACCCCAACTATATTCACGGGTGAATGTAAAAGATCCTATGGCACAATTGAATAAAGAGCAAGTGTGCCCCTGGTGTCCTGGCCAATATGCTTCCCCAACTGACATCACTGCCAATACAGTGCATGTGAGTTGGCATTTCTAATCAGTGAGTGTACATGAATATTGCAGAGATATTGTGCAATATTCTGTTCATTCCCTTAGTTCCTGTTTCTTTTATTTTGACTTTATTGTTTTTGGTGCAAGGATCGTTAATGGAGACATACCTTTAAGCTGAGCAGAGGAAGTAAGGAACTCAAAGTGTCAAAATAATACACTGAGTGATGAAGTTTTGTATTGTGGGCAGAAGATCCCAGACTTTATGGCACCAAAGAGATTGAAGGAGTTTGTCTTGATTAGTTGTCTGGTGACCAATGGATTGGCCAGGGGCAGTGTTCTGCCTGGCAACCAACAGCGATTGTTTCCTGTCCGATGAGGTTTTACAGAGTGAGGCCTCTGGACCTTCAAGGTGGAAGCAGCTCTCCTTCTCTCCTCAGCTGCCTACTGTCTGAAAACAGAAGCTCCTAGACCCTGAAAGAAGAAGCTGTCTGCCTGTCTGTCTCTCTCTCAAATGTCTTCTATTTCTGTGAATCTAGAGTGAAAACCATTACAAGCTGAAAGAAAAGATACCATCCATGCGAAAGCCTAAATTAAGAAGAAACTAACTGGAAGACGCCCATCTGAAACAAAAACTCTTATCCTTTTATTTTCATCATTATCTGTGTGTGTGTAGAGCAGTGTTTTTCAAACTTTTTTTTTCCTGGGACCCATTTTTACCAACCAGCCAACCTTCGGGAGTCAACCTGGCCGACCTTTGCGACCCACGCTGGCCGTCCTTCGCAACCCACGCCGGCCGACCTGCGCGACCCACCATTTTCTCCTACCTTGTTTGTTGCTGACAAAAATTGAATTTTTGGTTCCATTGGGAAATGATTTTGGGTCCCTTTGGCCCCAATGGTCCCTTTGGTCCACCGAACTTGAAAGAAAAAGGCTGCAACCATATTTTAAAATGCGGCTGCACTCTGCGTATGCGTGCCCGATCATCGGTGCATATGCACATAGTTTCTGGCAAAATTTTTAAAAATCTATTCCTGGCCATTTTGAAGGCCGCTCGCAACCGGCATTACTAAAAGCCACTGCTGCAGCTGTTGCGCGCGGATTTGCGCAATCGGGAGCGCCGCGACTGATTGCTCCGCGACCCTCCCGACACCCGCCCACGACCCACCCGCAGGTTTTGCCCCCGGGTTTGACAATGCCTGGTGTAGAGGGTGGGGCGAGTTAACCGGTTGTATTTGTTGCTTATTTAATTATAGTTACTGTTAATAATAAATAGTTGATTATGTTTAAATTTACAAAACTGGTGATTGTAGTTATTGGGCAGCCAAAGACCTCAGGTATTTTAAAATAAAAGTTAATTTCAGCCATGTCCGGGGTCAAGTGGGGCAGGCATTGACCGCGCATTGGTCCAGGGTGTCGTAACAACTTCTTTTCATTTCCTACAGCCACAGAAAACAGCATAGAAGAAGGTGTTTTGTTCAGTGACACTGTGATCAATGTCATCCTTTCTATAATGGAATCACGACAAAAGTATGTGGAGCTCCAGCAAGTCATTTGCAACCTGCTCATGGTGCTGGCAGGAAGCGGTAAGTTTGTACGCCGACAGGTCAGGCTATTGTGTGGTGTGAGAAGTGAAATCGTAAAGTCATTACAGCAAAAAAGGAGACCATTCAGTCCAACAAATCCATGCAAAATCTCTGCAGAGCAATCTGTCAGTCCCATTCCCCTCTTCTACTTTTTTAACGCTGAAAGTTTATTCTCCTCAAGTGTCCATCTTTTGAAATTATTAATCGTCTACACTTTCAATACCATCATGGACAGCAAGTTTCAGGACATTAATATTCACTGCATAAAATACGTTCTTCATCACATCCCCCTGTATCTCTTGCCCAACGCCTTAAACCTGTGTCCCCTTGTCCTTGTGCCATCAGCTAATAGGAATAGCTTTTCTTTATCTACTTTATCTAAATCTGTCATAATCATCTATGCCGCTATCAATTTTCTCCTTCCTTTATTTGAAGGAGCAAAACCCAGCTTCTTCACCCCAACCATTTGGGCATTTATGTTAACTCGGGAGTGCTACTTAGCTCCTTTGGCTAGATGGCTATTGTGCAGTTCAGAATAACACCAATGGCTTGAATCGCATTCCAGCTGATATAGACCTGGCACCTGCCTCCTTGCCCTACCCTGAGTGTGGAAGGCACCTCAAGATGAAGCATCAGCAGACAGTAATCCAAGGATTTGCCTTCAGGCAGAGCACATGTGACATGACATTAATGTTAACTGCCATTCTATCATTGTGTTCTCTGTTTACTAGATACACAGAAAATAGGGGCAAGAGGAGGCCATTCAGCCCTTCAAGTCTGCTCTGCCATTCATTATAATCATGGCTGATCATCCAGCTCATTTCTCTCATCTCATCTCGTCTAATCTCATTTAGCCTAATCTGTGCAGGGGGTAGCTGAGGCCCAGGACAGGACTGCCCTATCACAGCAGAGTTCTCCAGTGCTCAAAACGGGGCTATATGCAGCCTCGGCCGCGTGTTCCCTGCTGAAGCCCCTTATACAACATGACTCGGATTGAATAGCCATGTGTTTCTCGATGCTGCAAGTGCCGGGAAACATGCAGCTAAACGCGCTCGCTATGGGACTTGGCTCCCTTTGACTTGAATTGAGCCCCATGTCCTTATAAACACTCACACAGTGGCACTGCTGGGGGAACCTTACTCTGTATCTAAACCCGTGCTGTACCTGTCTGGGAATATTGATGGGGGCAGTGTAGAGGGAGCTTTACTCTGCATGTAAACCGTGCTGTACCTGTCCTGCGAGTGTTTGATGGGGACAGTGTAGATGGAGCTTTACTCTGTATCTAACCCCGTGCTGTACCTGTCCTGCGAGTGTTTGATGGGGACAGTGTAGATGGAGCTTTACTCTGTGTCTAACCCCGTGCTGTACCTGTCCTGGGAGTGTTTGATGGGGACAGTGTAGATGGAGCTTTACTCTATCTAACCCCGTGCTGTACCAGTCCTGGGAGTGTTTGATGGGGACAGTGTAGAGGGAGCTTTACTCTGCATGTAAACCATGCTGTACCTGTCCTGCGAGTATTTGATGGGGACAGTGTAGAGGGAGCTTTACTCTGTATCTAACCCCGTGCTGTACCTGTCCTGGGAGAGTTTGATGGGGACAGTGTAGAGGGAGCTTTACTCTGTATCTAACCCCGTGCTGTCCCTGTCCTGGGAGTGTTTGATGGGGACAGTGTAGAGGGAGCTTTACTCTGTATCTAACCCCGTGCTGTCCCTGTCCTGGGAGTGTTTGATGGGGACAGTGTAGAGGGAGCTTTACTCTGTATGTAACCCCGTGCTGTACCTGTCCTGGGAGTGTTTGAAGGGGACAGTGTAGAGGGAGCTTTACTCTGTATCTAACCCCGTGCTGTACCTGTCCTGGGAGTGTTTGATGGGGACAGTGTAGAGGGAGCTTTACTCTGTATCTAACCCCGTGCTGTACCTGTCCTGGGAGTGTATGATGGGGACAGTGTAGAGGGAGCTTTACTCTGTATCTAACCCCGTGCTGTACCTGTCCTGGGAGTGTTTGATGGGGACAGTGTAGAGCAGGGGTGGGCAAACTACGGCCCGCGGGCCGCATGCGGCCCGCCAAAGGTATTTGGGTGGGGGGGCTGTTGGGTTACTTACTGGTATAGGGTGGATACGTTGACTTGAGTAGGGTGATCATTGCTTGGCACAACGTCGAGGGCCGAAGGGCCTGTTCTGTGCTGTACTGTTCTATGTTCTATATGAGGCGCCCACAATCATAACCGGGTGAAGTAATTATTTTACTTAATATACTATGCGGCCCTTTGTGAATTGTGAATTTCTGAATGCGGCCCTTGCACGGAAAAGTTTGCCCACCCCTGGTGTAGAGGGAGCTTTACTCTGTATCTAACCCCGTGCTGTACCTGTCCTGGGAGTGTTTGATGGGGACAGTGTAGAGGGAGCTTTACTCTGTATCTAACCCCGTGCTGTACCTGTCCTGGGAGTGTTTGATGGGGACAGTGTAGAGGGAGCTTTACTCTGTATCTAACCCCGTGCTGTACCTGTCCTGGGAGTGTTTGATGGAGACAGTGTAGAGGGAGCTTTACTCTGTATCTAACCCCGTGCCGTACCTGTCCTGGGAATGTTTGAGGGGGGCAGTTTAGAGGGAGCTTAACCCATGCTGTAATTTGTTTTTGTTATTTCTTGGGATGTGGGTGTTATTGGCTAGGCTGGCACTTGTTGCCCACCCTTAATGCGGCAGTCTGTCTGGCGTCAGTACATCCACCGTGCAGTTGGGGAGAGAGCTCTAAGATTGATTTGACAGTACTTTGGACAAACAGGCGTGTGGCCTAGTGTCCACACAATTTAGTGTTTAGAGTATTTAAACCTGTGGTTTGTTCTGAATAATTTTCAACCTCTGAAAAAACATTCTTTACCTATTCACAGAAGCAGCTGCAAAACTGATTGGGAAGGCGAATGGCATTCAGACAATCATGAGAACTCTGAGAATGTACATTGACAATAGTCATGTCTGCATTCCCTGCTGTGGCGCTCTGTGGAGTCTTGTGGTCATCAGTAAGTCTCAAGTTGTCCCAACCATTAACTGATATTCCAGAGAGGAGTGAGATGCGAGATGGGTGGAAGGGAGAAGGGAGTTGGGAAATTTGATGTGCGTGTGAAATAATGGGTGTTGGAGGAGGCTCATGTGGAACAGCAGAACACACTTGGTGGGCTTAAATACCTGTTCCCGGGGTGGAAATTGTGTGTTGTGTACTCACGTACTCATGAGGAACAGGTGACATGGACCTATGGTTCTCAAACCACCCTCCAGGAACAGGAGGAGGCCATTCAGTCCCTTGGGCCCATTCTGTCATTTAATTAGATCATGGCTGATCTCTATTCAACTCCCATTTACCTCCCTTGGTTCTGTAATTATTAATACCATCACCAATGAAGGTCCTTCTCAGTTTTACAAAGTCAAGCGGACTCCCAGCCCCATTTGGATTGGATTGGATTGGATTTGTTTATTGTCACATGTACCGAGGTACAGTGAAAAGTATTTTTCTGTGAGCAGCCACACAGATCATTAAGTACATGAACAAAAAAGGAAATAAAAGAAAATACATAATAGGGCAACACAAGGTATACAATGTAACTAGATAAGCACTGGCATCGGGTGAAGCATACAGGGGTGTAGTGTTGATGAGGTCAGTCCATTAAAGGGTCGTTTAGGAGTCTGGTAACAGCGGGGAAGAAGCTGTTTTTGAGTCTGTTCATGCGTGTTCTCAGACTTTTGTATCTCCTGCCCAATGGAAGAAGTTGGAAGAGTGAGTAAGCCGGGTTGGAGGGGTCTTTGATTATGCTGCCCGCTTTCCCCCGGCAGCAGGAGGTGCAGATGGAGTCAATGGATGAGAGGCAGGTCCGTGTGATGGACTGGGCGGTGTTCACGACTCTGAATTTTCTTGCGGTTTTGGGCCGAGCAGTTGCCATACCAGTTGTCCCTTTGTGTGAAGAAGTGCTGCTGACATCACCCCTGAAATGCCTCTAGCTCTAATTTGAAGGTTCTGCCTGCTTGTTCTGGACTGCCCCCAGAAGAGGAAATGCTTTCCCTCTAAATACTTTACTGATTCCTTGAATCATTTGAATATCTCAGAAAACCCCTCAACGGTCAAGGGAATAAAAGCCTCGCCTGTGTAACCTGTCCTTGTGATGAAATCCTTTGGTTCCAATATCATTCTGCTGAATCTGCACCGCACCCACATCAAGGCCAGTATATTATTTCCTTTTTAAAAATTCATTCTTGGACTGTGGATCTTGCTGGCAAGGCCAGAGTTTATTGCCGATCTGTAATTCCTGTTTGAGACGCTGCAGGTGAGATGAGCAATCCGGGGTCTTAAAGAGCACCCATTAATCTGAGGTACTTTGTGTCAGTCTTTGGTTCCATTTTACCCTGGTGAGATCCTCTCTCATCCAATTGGAGTTCACCTTCTTCCAAATTAGAACTTTTATTTTTGATAGTTCCTTTATCTTGCCCAAAGCTAATCTAAACCTTATGATGTGATAATCATTCTTACCCTGGTGTTCCCCGAGAGACACCTGGCTCACTTGGCCCACCTTATTCCCAGCACCAAATACGATAACACCTCCTATACCGTGAACATACTGGTCCAGAACACATTTCAGAAAGTCAATAAAGGTTTTTTCCCACCTTGCTCCCTAATGCTGGTGCTCCCTTGGAGCTCCAGTCCCTCTGCTGCCCCGCACGCACGCACGCCTTCAGGCCCATTCCCTTTATCATAGAAACCCTACAGTGCAGAAGGACGCCATTCGGCCCATTGGGTCTGCACTGACCCTCTGAAAGAGCACCCTTACCTAGGCCCACTCCCGCGCCCTAACCCCACCTAACCTTTGGATACCATGGGGCAATTTAGCACGGCCAATCCGCCTAACCTGCACATGGGGAGGCGGTGGCATAGTGGTATTGTCACTGGACAGGTAATCCAGAGATTAGGGAATAGCTCCGCTCGCACCCCAGTCCCATGGAGTAGCCCGAGGGCCATTGGGCACCCCGAGGGAGGAGGAAATGACAGAGACTGTGCCAGTGACTCCTGCAGAGGAGGTGCCGGAGCAACACAGGACAGCACAGGCCCGGTCAGCTCAGAAGGCCGCCAACAGAGACCCAAGGTCGCCTCCACTCCTGCTATAGCATCTGGGGATCCACCAAGACATAGCATTATGGCCCGTAAGACCAGAAAGTTGGCACGGGTGCAGAGCACAATCTGTATATACGTTGTCCCATTAAATACCTGTTCACACTGTTACAACCTGCCCTGGTGCTGAGTCAGATGTGTACGAGGACTGTGCTGGTCCGGCTGGCCAGAGAGAGGGTGCGGACGTTGTGGATGGCCTGGGCGCCCCACCGCCGTTCCCCAACTGTCCCCACCACCATCACCCCAGAGATCCGATGGCACCGTGTGATGGAATGGCCAGCTCGCATGCAGGGATCATCCAGGTGGACGGTGGAAAGTGCTACCGTGGGCAGGAGTCAGACGTTGTCAAACAATGCAGAGCACCAGAGGGCATCGCAGAGTGGGCCGTCATCATCTTCCATCCCATGAACCTGACCCGGTATTACTGCCAACCAGGGCCCCCACCCTGTAGTGCGGCAGGTATGTAACACAAAGGGGGGGGGGTGCAAGCGGGCAGGGAGGGAGGGGGGCGGATGCGGTGTCCGTGCCCTGGCCAGTGCATCCCCCCTTCCCTAAAGTCGGTGAACCTGGAGGCGATCAGAGCGTCCCATGGGCGTTGGCCCAGGCTCACATGTCATGCGGCTTCCCATGCCTGCCTGGGCCCCATTCTGGCGGCTGCCTCCAATCCCTCTGCAGCACACTCTATTGCTGCACTCACTGCTGCTGTACCATCCTCCAACTCAAACAGTGCCAGTTGTACAGCTGCAGGGCATCCCCAGGGTTGCGGCGACTAGCAGGAAGGCCACCATTGCTGGTTGAATTCCAATATCCATTGTCTGCAGGGGGTGAAAGGCTGACATTTTGGAATGGTGCGTACCCCCATTCCCAACCAGGTCCAACGGGCTACATGGTGGCCCCGGTTGGTACTGTGGGCTCCGTCCCCGCGTGTCACTCTGCAGAACCAGGGGCCAAGGTGGGTGGTCAGTGGGGTGCGCAGCAGGATGGCTGCCTTGCCGGCTGCGGCAATAGCGGCCCATGCCTGGACACTGTCCCAGTCCTGTGGGGGGGTTGGGGTTACCCCGACCACTCGGCCTGCCCACCCCCAGCCGGGTCAGGCCCACTGATGATACACAAACGGTGTTTACTGTACGTGCATTCCGGAACGCATTGAAGCCGCTGTCGAGGCGACAGAGAATCATGATTTGGCATCAAATCGGTGCTCGCCACGATTTTGGCGTCAGAAACTATTATCCGCCCAATCACGTTTCCCAATTTTGGAGTCAGCCGACGGAGAATCCCCCCCAGTACTTCGGCGATCCCTTGGGTGCTAAAGGTTTGCCATAACTGATCCACAGTCATCCTCGTTGGCGTGATCTTCACCCTGTGGACTTGGAGCCACTTAAGTGGGTATCCACCATGATCAGGAACATTGCCCCCTGAAATGGGCCGGCCAAGTCTATATGTGTGCAGGACCACAGTCCCACGGGTGCATCAGCGCTACCAGTGGAGCTTTTTGATGCTCTAGGCTCTTGCTGGGCCACCTCTATGTCGGAATCAATACCGGGCCACCGGGTGTAAACCAGCATTTTCATCTTCGACACCCCGGGGTGTCCATTGTAGTAAGGGGATGTGTCCATGTTTTGGGTCGACCACCCGCGTCCCCCACAGTAAGATGCCGTCTTCTACGCTGAGCTCCGGGAGTTTTGTGGCATGGGGCCGCAGGTCGTCGGGCAAAGCCCGGTACTGGGCACCGTACAGGACGATGTGGCAGACCCAGGATAATTGGGGATCTGTTTGGGGTCCATTCCTGATGCAAGCCGCCGTGACGGGCAGAGAGTCCATCAAGTGGAGGTCAGTGACGACTGGTGGAGTCGGCTGATACGGGTGCTGGCAGCCTCATGGAGAGGGGAAGGCGGCTCAATGTGTCGGAGTATGGTGTCCTTCTGCCAGGTAGACATTCCAAGGTATATTCATATGCGGTCCATCATTGGACCCTGGCCGACGCGATTGGAGGAAATCACTCGATCCCCTTTAAGCATTGGCTTGTGGTCGGTGCAGACTGTGAATGCGTGGATGTAGACATACTGGTTGAACTTGCAAACCCCTAAAACGACAGCCAGGCCTTCTTTCTAATTTTGCCCAAAATTGTGCTCCGCGTCAGCAAGCTTGCTATGGTCATTCAAAGATGCCCCCCCGCCCCCCAACCTTGTAAGGAGACACGGGCGAGTTGCACGTTAGCAAAAGCGGCAGGGCAGGGTCAAAATTGGTGAGTAGTTTCTCGGAAGACCGTTTCCGTCTCACCTCTGTGGGCACCTTCTGTTGTGGAGGGGCCCACTCCCAGGGGTCCCCTTCTTCAGTAATTGGTGGAGTCGCTGAACATTGTTGCCACGTTCGGGATAAATTTCCAGTAGTAATTGACTAATCCCAAGAAGGAACGCAACTTGGTCTGTCCGCCCAGGGGGGGTGCCAGCTTGATTGGCAGCACCTTGTTCTACGCTGGGTGTAGGCCGTTTCTGTACACCATGTACTCCGAGTAGGTGACCTTGCAGAGGTTGAAAATGCACTTCTTTCTTCGGAGGCAGACGCCAGCCTGCTTGAACCGCCGGCGAGCTCCAGCCACGATTCCCAAGTGTTCCTTGATCGAGGCTCCAGTGATGACGATGTCATCCAGGTACACGGTCACCCTGGTAGATCCCTCTGAATGTTTTTCATCACCCGTTGAACTATTGCACAAACCAATGAAACCCCGAACAGCAACCGGACGGACTCGTACAGTCCCCTGTGGGTGAATGGTGATAAACCGGTGGAGCCAGGTCCAGGACCAACTGTAGCTATGTGTGACTCATATCCAATTTTGTAAACATCTGTCCTCCACTGAGCTTGGCATAAAGGTCCTCAATGTGTGAGACCAGGTAATGGTCCAAACAGGAGACACAGTTCACCGTCCTCTTTTTAGCACTGGTACTACTGAAGCAGCCCAGTCGGCGAAGGGGGTGGAGGCGATAATCGCGAGACACTCTGAGCAGTCCAGCTCAGCGTCAACTTTAGGGCGCAATATGTATGGTACTGGCTGGGCTTGGAAACATCGGGGCTGTGCTTGTGGGATCCATGCTGATTTTTGCCACAGCCCCTTAATGGTTCCCAAACCTTCAGCAAAAACCCCGGGAATTTCACCAGGATCCCTTCAGGACCATGGGACATTCAGCAGACTCACCGCCAATCTAACTTCAGGTGACGCAGCCAGTCGCAGCCTAATAAGCTGGGCCCACCACCCCGGCCCACCACCCTGGCCAACCATCCCAGCCCACCACCACGGATCATCACCCCGGCCCACCACCCCGGCCCACCACCCTGGCCAACCATCCCAGCCCACCACCACGGATCATCACCCCGGCCCACCACCCCGGCCCACCACCCTGGCCAACCATCCCAGCCCACCACCACGGATCATCACCCCGGCCCACCACCCCGGCCCACCACCCCGGCCCACCACCCTGGCCAACCATCCCAGCCCACCACCACGGATCATCACCCCGGCCCACCACCCCGGCCCACCATCCCGGCCCACCACCACGGACCACCACCACGGATCATCACCCCGGCCCACCACCCTGGCCAACCATCCCGGCCAACCAACCCGGCCCACCACCCCGGCCCACCAACCCGGCCTACCACCACGGACCATCACCCCGGCCAACCATCCCGCCCCACCACCCCGGCCCACCACCCCGGCCCACCACCACGGACCACCATCCCGGCCCACCACCACGGACCACCACCCTGGCCAACCATCCCGCCCCACCACATTGGAACTCCATCCTGGCCCACCACTCCGGACCACCACCAGGACCACCACCCCGGCCCACCATCCCGGCCCACCACCCCGGCCCACAACTAAGGGCAAGCATGCCTATTGTTCACCGTAAGCTATGGGTACCAGAGTGGTGCCTTCAATGGCCAGGGGTTCCCTTGTATATGTACCTAACCTGGCATCTGTATCTTGGAGGACCAAAGTCTGGAGACCGGATCGAATCTCGTTAATCATACGGCAGCTTGCAATTGAGGACGCCTCTCTGGTGTCGAGTTCCATCTCGGTACAGTGCCCTTTGACCTGCAGCGCTATTGGGATGTGGGAGCTGTCAAGCAATGGAGTTGGTGATAGGAATCGTCCCAGTCCTCCACGTAGTACGTGGGATTGCGAGGGGGTGGTAATGGCTGGGTGGGGGGGGGGGGGGTTGGCGGGCGACGAGATCCCCACACGTTGTCTGGTGTCCTGGTCCTGGGGCCCAGTTTGTTGTTTGTAACCCGATTCAGTTAGTAGTTTGCGTTGTATGGCAGCATTGCGAATGCCACAAACAAAGGCTTCTTGTGGGCCCAAATTTGCAAGTTTCAGCCAGTTTCCTCAAGCGTGCCAAAAAGTGCCTGTTGGACTCTCCTTTGGCCTAAGAGGCTCGATGGAAGTGAAATCTGCGGGCTATGTTTAGCACACTGGGCTAAATCGCTGGCTTTTAAAGCAGACCAAGGCAGGCCAGCAGCACGGTTCCATTCCCGTACCAGCATCGCCGAACAGGCGCCGGAATGTGGCGACTAGGGGCTTTTCACAGTAACTTCATTGAAGCCTACTCGTGACAATAAGCGATTTTCATTTTCATAATCGGGCATTTTGGGTTAAAATGCTATTCCACCAAGGCTACCCACGGGGCAAAAGGCTGGGAATCCCGCGTGTCTGGGAGGGTTCGGCTTTTTATGAGCTCATAGGCCGGCCCACTGACCGCCGTTAACAACACCACGGTCTACGTTTCATCTCCAATTATTGCGTTTGAGCGAAAGAAATATTGCAGTCATCGCCACACACATCGAACGATTCAAATTTTCCTATGTGGAGCATCTCGGGCACCGGAGTAAAGGCTCCCTGGTGGTCACGGGAATCCGGGTGATGCATAACCCGAGGGGGTGGTAGCAAACGGAATCAAACTTAGGACCCGAGCACTGTGATGCAGCAGTGTCAACCACTCTGTCACTGTGCCTCTCTGGATAATCTGTTGATTGATGGATGATATTGACCAAGGTGTTAAATGGATAATTATGGTTAAGTCTATACGGGTGGAGGGCATTGATTGATTACGTACCTTGACCTGACTGTCTAGCCCTCTTACATGGTTATGGTTGTGGCTGGGTCCACTCTGCAGAAGGAGCACTCGGTGTCCACTGGTTCGCTTGAGGCCCTATGCAACTGGTGGGCACCATGGCACAGGAGTTGAACCCATGGAATAGTGACTCGGAGGTGTGAGTGATAAGCCATGGCTGGTGCCACATCAGCAGAGGAGCGGGGTTCAGCTGCAGCGCACGCACTCTCACTTCAAGCAGTCAGAGATGGTCAGAGAGGAGTCCATTGTCTAACTTTGTTCCTCTTGGTGCACTTTCTCTAGAGGAAAATGCTCAAATTGCAAAGTCGGAAGGTTCACTGCACTTTGTGCTACAGGTCCTGGAGAAGCACATCCAGAATGGTGACGTGGTGGAGTCAGCCAGCGCAGCAGTGTGGGCCTTGTCCTTACATGGTGAGTGCAAGAAACCAGTCACACCACAGCAAGTACATATATGCAACAAACATAAATTAGTACAGGCTTGTCTCACCATTTTATGCGGGAGGACACATTTCAAATTTTCTTCTCACTCAAAACGTCGATGAGCAAATTTCAGAAAGATAATGTTTGGGCACGACATTTAAAAAAAGGCTTTTGTATGAACATTAACTACAAACCAACACAAGAGTAACAACAAACAGGAGCCTCATAATAAATAATTCACCAATGATCCAACCCCCCCCCCCACCCCCCGCCATTCGCCTCCTCCCGCCCTACCTTCCCCATTTTAACCCATTTATTCCCCCCGCCCACCCCTGCTGATACCGCAATTCTCCTTGAAGAAATTGCTGAGCGGCTTCCAACTTGGGGCAAACCCATCAACTGACCTTAAGTCAAACTTAATTTTCTCCAATCTTAGGAACTCCAGGTCACTCACCCACACGCCCAGTTCTGGGGGTTCCCAGTCCCTCCACTCCAGCAAAACCCTTCTCTGGGAGGCAAAAGCCAGAACATCGGCCTCTCTCGTCCCCTGGACTCCCGGTCTTCCAACACACCAAATATCGCCACATTGGACTCGAGGCCACCTTCACCCTCAGCACCTCAGGCATTACGTCCGCGAATCCCTGCCAGAACCCCTTCAGTTTCGGACATGCCCCAAATATGTGACCATGGTTCACAGGCCTCTCCCTGTACCGCCCACACCTGTCCTCAACCCTCTCAAAGAACCTGCTCATCCTGGCCGTAGTCCTGTCCGCCCTGTGAGCCACCTTAAATGGGATAAGGCTGAGCCTTGCACGCGACGAGGATGCATTCACCCTCCTCAGAGTCTTCCCCCACAATCCAGCCTCTATTACCACCCCCAGTTCCTACTCGCATTTCTGCTTGACTTCCCCCATTGGGGCTCCCTCCCAATCCATTAGCTCCTTATAGATCTTGGACACCTTGCTCCCCACCACTGCTTCGATACCACTGGGCATCTCATATTCCTTTTCCAAGTCCTCTGAACTCGCAAAGCTGCCCCCCACAGTCCTCCAAAC
Organism: Scyliorhinus canicula; assembly: GCF_902713615.1. Taxonomy (NCBI): domain Eukaryota; kingdom Metazoa; phylum Chordata; class Chondrichthyes; order Carcharhiniformes; family Scyliorhinidae; genus Scyliorhinus; species Scyliorhinus canicula. The sequence goes on from NC_052166.1 coordinate 68,368,282, forward strand.
CGCTTGATCACTGCCTGTTGTCACCCTCAAAATCTCGCTTCCAACCTCCCCTCTCCCTGCTGCAAATCTGTGTTTGTCACAAATCAGTGTCCAAACCGAGGCACCTTCCACCCTCAGGTGCAGCCCCCACTGTCCCCACACCTGCAGGGCTGCCACCACCACTGGGCTCATTGAGTACCTGGCCAGCAAGACTGGCAGAGGCGCAGTCAACAATGTCCCTAAACTCTTATCCCTTCAAAAACCGCTTCCATCTGCCCTAGACCGACCCCTCCCCACTATCCACTTCCTCATCATAGATATGTTCGCTGCCCAATAGTTCATTGGCAAGGCCAGCCATCACCCCCCCCCCCCCCCTCTCCAAGACTCAGGGTGCTCACACAGTCACCCTCAATCACTGTGAAAGTGCCTGATAGTGCGTGTGGGTGAGGATGAGTAAGAAGCCTGTTACTGGGAGTGAGCCAGATTTATGGACATATTCTGCACTCTCTACGCACCCAACACTCACCGACTCTGCTTCAGAGGCCCCCTCAGTGAACCCCGCTCCGAGGCTCCTCAATACTGTGTTCCCCAGCATCTCTGCTCCCTGGGCCTTGCTCCCAGGCCCCGCTCCTTGGCTCCCCAACACCCAGCTCCCCGGAGCTTGGATCCCGAGGAGCTCCCCAGGCCCTCCTGCGTGGCTGTTCACTGCTCCTCCAATCACAGATTGTTTTTCTTTTACATTTGCAGCTGATAGACTCATTGGGCAGCAAACATGGGAAAGAAATAGCCTGGGTGGCACAGTGGTTAGCTCTGCTGCCTCACAGCGTCAGGGACCCGGCTTTGATTCTGAACTCGGGTGACTGTCTGTGTGGGTTTGCACCCATGGCTCCACGGGTTTCCTCCTACAGTCGAAAGATGTGCAGGTTAGGTGGATTGACCATGCTAAATTTCCCCTTACTGTCCAAAATGTAGGTGGGGTTACTGGGATAGGGTAAGGGACTGGGCCTAGGGAGAGTGCTCTTTTGGAGGGCCAGTGCAGGCTTGAGGACGGCACAGCAGCACAGTGGTTAGCACAGTTGCTTCACAGCGCCAGGGTCCCAGCTTCGATTCCCGGCTTGGGTCTCCCCATGACATGTTCTCCCCGTGTCTGCGTGGGTTTCCTCCGGGTGCTCCGGTTTCCTCCCACAGCCCTAAGATGTCCAGATTAGGTGGATTGACCATGCTAAATTGCCCCTTAGTGACCAAAAAAAAGGTCAGGTGCGGTCACTGGGTTCCGGGGATATGGTGGGGGTGTGGGCTTAGGTAGGGTGCCCTTTGCAAGGGCCGGTACAGACTCAATGGGCCAAATGGCCTCCTAAATTCTCTGATACCCACCCTCTGTCTCAGTCTGCACTAAGCATACCAGCTGCGCGTCAGTCCGATCATGCAACCTCTGCATCGCACCACAGTCTGCATGACTCAATGGTAGTTATTTGATGTGAAGATGCCGGCGTTGGATTGGGGGGGAGCACAGTAAGAAGTCTTACACCAGGTTTGTTTCAAATCACTAGCTTTCGGAGCACTGCTCCTTCCTCAGGTGAGTCCGAAAGTTAGTGATTCCAAACAAACCTGTTGGACTTTAACCTGCAGTTATTTGAGCACTGACATACTGATGTTTTCCTCTCAGAATCCCTGAATGATGAGCAGTTAGAGGATATCACTCTGCTCTTAATTGAAGCATTCGAACTCCACCTGCGAAAAGAAACTATCGTGAAAAATATCTGCTTTGCTCTGGCCAGTTTAATTCGAATGTCAGGTAGGAGTTACAGGTCAGCTCTTGATTCAGTGGGGATAGGTTAAAGGTCAGGAAGGGAACTTGCAGGTGTTGATGTTCCCATGCATCTGCTGCCTTTGCCCTTCCAGAGGGTAGAGATTGTGAGTTTGGAAGGAGTCCTATTGAAGGAGTCTTGGTGAATTGCTGCATGTCTTGTAGCTGGTACACACTACTGCTACTGTGTGTCAGTCATGGGGGGGTGGGGGGGGGAGTGTATGTTTGTGTGTGGGGTGCTAATCAAGCAACTTTGTCTGGTTGGTATTTAGCTTCTTGAGTCGTGTTGGTCTAGTGAGTGCGTCGCCTGAGTGTCCCTCCTTTTCTCAGTGGGCAGCAAGATTGAAATCTGGCTTTTTTACTCTGCCTTTAATAAGATTAAATACATTTATATATAAATGCAGAATCTTTCAATGTGTGGGTCACAACCTTCAGGTGGGTCACGGACAGGTGTTTGGAGGTAAGAGGATTGTGAAGAGGGATCATTTTCTTAAAAGAGACAACCAGAGACTCAAATAGACGGTATCCAGTGCTGCCAAAAACAAGCATTTTGTTGCTATTGCCCTTCACGATGACCTACATGTACGAGGTTGGATTTTCCGTTTTCACAAAGATGAAGATGGCACAAAGGAGCTGGCTGGAGTCTGCACCTGATGTGCACATTGCCCTCTCCTCCTGGAGTGAGATTGTGAGGACCAGGCTCCCCTTTCCCATTAAAGATAAGCGAATGTGGCGTGAATCCTGAAGGTCGGCTGGCGTGGGTCACGAAAGCCGACTAGCGTGGGTCACAGAGGTCAGCTGTCGGGGGTCACAAAGGTTGGCTGGCGTGGGTCACAGAGGTCAGCTGTCAGGGGTCACAAAGGTCGGCTGGTTGGCAGAAGTGGGTCCCAGGAAAAATAATATTTGAAAATCACAATCAAATGGCAAAAACAAGATAAATATTTTGGACACAAAGGGAGTGCACAGCTCTCTCAGTCAATGTTGTGTGCAATCAGCATGCATCTCACTTCACATGTGTAACACTTCAGTCAGACCGATAAGAAATACACTATGCAGACAGAAATCAGCAGAATGTGCCAACCCTGCGTGTGTGTAATGGTCAACAAAACATCTTGTGGGCCGAACTCAGAACCCAGATGTGGCCTAGACTGTAGGTTGCCCATCACTATTGTGGAGCATCCAGGCAAGAGGACAGTATTCCATCACACGCCTGACTGATGGTCGACAGGCTTTGGTGAGTTATTTGTCCAGGATTCCCAGCCTTTGACATGCTCTTGTTGCCACAGTATCTATATGGTGAGTCCAGTTCAGTTTCTGGTCAACGGTAACCCCAAGGATTTTGAGAGATGGTAATGCCATTGGATGTCATGGCGAGATGGTCAGATTCCCTCTTGTTGGAGATTGTTTTGGCATTCGTGTGGTGCAAGTGTTACTTGTCACTTATCAGCCCGAATCTGAATGTTGTCCAAGTCATGCTGCATTTGGACATGAATTCCTTCAGTATCTGAGGAACCCTGTGCAATCATCAATGAATGTTCCCAGCAGTAGGGAAGATGTCTTTACCCAACTGGCGTGAATTGTGGTAAACATACTGACAAATGCAGGTGAAGGGGCAAGGCCCCAACCCCAGCACACCCGACATTGAAAGGATAGGACACAGCTGGGTAGAATCACAATTCAGGAGTAGCTGACACAGAGACTGGTTTTGAAATCCTGATGATAGAGCGGTTGAAAGACTGAGTGTTGAGGGAGGAGGTGGTGCACTGACATGAAATAAATGAGTCGGTGACAATGGGAGGAGGGATCTGACACTCTGTCTGTTTTTAGTCTCCAATCTAACCAGCTCACATTCACTCCCTTTCAGAGCTTGTGGCATTCCGGATCCTCGTACCAGAAAATGATCGAGATGGGCTTGCCTTAATCATTCAAAGTTACCATAAACATTTCACTGACCCAGAGGTGGTGCAGGATATCTGCATGGTGTGTCTGGAGTTGGTGCAGTACGGTGCGTTCAAACCTGTACATTGTGGAGGAATATGTAGGGAAAAGGGGGGGGGGGGGGGTTGGGCATTCAGGCAGGAGAGTAAGAGTGGAGAGTAGAAGGGGGAGAGTGAAGTGGAAGGGGATATAAGAGAGAGTGAGTGAAAAGAGAGTAGGGGAGGAGTGAGAGTTGGAGAGAGTGGGGAGGAAGGAGACAGTGGGGAATAAGGGGAGAGGGTGGGGAGGAGGAGGGAGAGTGAAGAAGGAAAGAGTTTAGAAGAGGAGGAGGTTGGAGCTGAGTGAGTGGGTAGCTGAAGGAGACAGAGTGGGAGAAAAGGAGTGGGGAGCAGGAGAAAGAGGTGGGGGAGGAGAGAATGGGGCGCAGCAGAGATTGGGGGAGGAGTGAGATTGAGGGAGGAGAGAGATTGGAAGAGTGAGATTGGGGGAGAAGGCTAGAGATTGGGGGAGAAGGCTAGAGATTGGGGGAGAAGGCTAGAGATTGGGGGAGAAGGCTAGAGATTGGGGGAGAAGGCTAGAGATTGGGGGAGAAGGCTAGAGATTGGGGGAGAAGGCTAGAGATTGGGGGAGAAGGCTAGAGATTGGGGGAGAAGGCTAGAGATTGGGGGAGAAGGCTAGAGATTGGGGGAGAAGGCTAGAGATTGGGGGAGAAGGCTAGAGATTGGGGGAGAAGGCTAGAGATTGGGGGAGAAGGCTAGAGATTGGGGGAGAAGGCTAGAGATTGGGGGAGAAGGATAAGGATGGGGAGAAGGATAGAGATTGGGGGAGGAGTGAGATTGGGGGAGGAGTGAGACTGGGGGAGAAGGATAGAAAGTAGAGAAGATCAGAGAGGATATGGAGAACGAGTGGGAGAAGGTGAGCGAGCGGTGTGATGTTGGGTAGTAGGCGAGGGAGGAAAGCAGAAGGAATTGAATTTAGGAGGGAGGAGCAGTGTGAGGTAGGGAGAAAGTAAGTGAATAAGGGAAGGGCAAGGAAGGAGATGCTATAGAAATATGTATTTTCATTAACGGATAAAGATGGTCCCTGTTGGTGCTGTTTCAGAGGACGTGCTGCCTGAGCTGCTGTCCCAGAAACTAGATGTGACACTGAACTCAATCAAAATCAAATTTGCTTCTAACGAGGTGAGTGCAACAGGGTGAGAATTTGCCTTCTGGAGCTCCGTCAGTCTGATTTTCCAGAACAGCTGAGAGAGACTGCAATCCGTTACTGAGGTCAGACACAGAATGCAGTGATGTCTCCCCTAACTTTGTCTGAAAGGGTGGTTAAAGCAAATTCAAAAGTAGACTACAGATGCAAAGGAAAAACTGCAGGATCGTGGGGAAAGAGCTGGGGATAACTGAGCAACTAACTGGATAACTCGATCAGACAGCCAGCAGGGCGGCATAGAAAGCAGAGTTAACAGGGATAAATGATGACAACAAGTTGCACAGACCTGGGTGGGGGGCCAGCACGGTGACGTAGTGGTTAGCACTGCTGCCTCACGGCGCCGAGGTCCCAGGTTCAACCCCGGCCCCGGGTCACTGTCCGTGTGGAGTTTGCACATTCTCCCCGTGTCTGCGTGGGTCTCACCCCCACAACCCAAAGATGTGCTGGGTAGGTGGATTGGCCACGCTAAATTGGAAAAAATGAACTGGGTAAATTTTTTAAAAAGAGACTGGGGGGGGGGGGGGGTTGTAGAACATGGGTCAAGAGGCACTTTCTTGCGCGAAGGGAATGGATTTCTTCTTTTATTCATTCATGGGATATGTCCATCCCGGAGGGCATTTATGAGTCAATCTCATTGCTGTGGGTCTGGAGTCACACACAGGCCAGACCACGCAAGGACGACAGATTTCCTTCCCTAAAGGACATTAGTGAACCAGATGGGTGTTTATGACCGTCACCAATGGCTCCATGATCATCTTGAGATTTTTAATTCCAGAAATCAAATTTTGCCATCTGCCACATCAGGATTCGAACCCGGGTCCCCAGAGCAGGACTCTCTGGATTAGTAATCCAGTGACAAGACCAGTATGCCACTGCCTCCCCACGGGAAACTGCCCAGGCTGGAGCTCAGGCTGTTCAAAATTTGTAGATTTTTACTGAGCAAGGGGTGAATTAATGGAATTCACACAAATATAAAAGAAAAATATTGCAGATGGTGGATATCTGAAACTAAGTGTTCGGAATACTCAGCAAGTCAGGCAGCTGACATGGAAAAGGAGAGTGTTTTTCAGGTCGTGAAAGATCTCTTCCCAGCAACATTAACTGAGTTTCCCTCTCCACCGATGCTATCTCAGTATTTCCAGCATTTCCTGCTTTTAATAATGGAATTGACGTTGAGATGAACACTGATATGTAGAGAAAGGTAAAGCAGACGGGAGGTGCGAAATGGCCCCTCTTGCTCCGAAGATCTGGTGAGGACAGAATCAGGGATGGTTTGGGTAATCTTCAGCATTCATAGCAAGAGGAGAAAGTTGAGGAAAGGTCATGAGAGACACAGCCCGCCCGGGAGGGGTGGTGGAGGGAAAATAAATCATTTTATTGACACTTTCGCTCTCCCTTCAGGACATCCTCATTTTGGTGGATTCTACACTTTCAAAGCTGCAGAGAATAGGCTCAAGCCCGGAGGACACAGATGTCAACAGCAGCGTGGTCTCAATTTAATTTAAATCATGCTTTTATTAAACGGATGAATGGGCCTCAAGGTATTGTCAGTGCTGTTTACACATTCTTGCCCAACAACAATCCTCAGCCACACAAGCAGCGAAGGAGCTCCTGTCTGTGCTGCTTGTGGTCTGGCCATCACCCAGCACACAGATGCCTGGTGGCCATCCCAACCCAAGCTTCACGCTGACACTAGTGCTTCTGAAAGTTCACAATCATTGGCTTAAATCCTGAAACAGCTTATTGTTCCCTCCTGGTTATTTTATAAACAAGTCCATTTGACAGGTTCAAACAGAAGCGGCAAAACATTCCAGACACAAATGCCTGGGTTTAAATCACACATTAGAAACTCAAGGCCATAATCTAATCTGCCACTCAGTGGCAGTACTGAGGGAGTGCCGCACTGAGAGAGGGTCAGTACTGAGGGAGTGCCGCACTGTCAGAGGGTCAGTACTGAGGGAGTGCCGCACTGTCAGAGGGTCAGTACTGAGGGAGTGCCTCACTGAGGGTCAGTATTGAGGGAGTGCCGCACTGTCAGAGGGTCAGTACTGAGGGAGTGCCGCACTGTCAGAGGGTCAGTACTGAGGGAATGCCGCACTGTCAGAGGGTCAGTACTGAGGGAGTGCTGCACTGTCAGAGGGTCAGTACTGAGGGAGTGCCGCACTGTCAGAGGGTCAGTACTGAGGGAGTGCCGCACTGTCAGAGGGTCAGTACTGAGGGAGTGCCGCACTGTCAGAGGGTCAGTACTGAGGGAGTGCTGCACTGTCAGAGGGTCAGTACTGAGGGAGTGCCGCACTGTCAGAGGGTCAGTACTGAGGGAGTGCCGCACTGTCAGAGGGTCAGTACTGAGGGAGTGCCTCACTGAGGGTCAGTATTGAGGGAGTGCCGCACTGTCAGAGGGTCAGTACTGAGGGAGTGCCGCACTGTCAGAGGGTCAGTAATGAGGGAATGCCGCACTGTCAGAGGGTCAGTACTGAGGGAGTGCCGCACTGTCAGAGGGTCAGTACTGAGGGAGTGCTGCACTGTCAGAGGGTCAGTACTGAGGGAGTGCCGCACTGTCAGAGGGTCAGTACTGAGGGAGTGCCGCACTGTCAGAGGGTCAGTACTGAGGGAGTGCTGCACTGTCAGAGGGTCAGTACTGAGGGAGTGCCGCACTGAGGGTCAGTATTGAGGGAGTGCCGCACTGTCAGAGGGTCAGTATTGAGGGAGTGCAGACTTCCGGTGATGGGGATGTGTTGAGCAGATGCACGAAAGGTGCTCTCCTCCTAAGAATTCAAAATTAGGCACTTATAATTTAATTTTAATCTGTATTGTCACAAGTAGGCTTACATTAACACTGCAATAAAGTTACTGTTCGGGTCACAGGGGGAGAATTCAGAATGTCCAATTCACCTAACAGCACTTCTTTCGGGAATTGTGGTAGGAAACCGGAGCACCCGGAGGAAACCCACGTGGACACTGGGAGAACGTGCAGACTCCACACAGACAATGACCCAAGCTCGGAATCGAACGCGGGACCCTGGTGCTGTGAACCCATAGTGCTAACCATTGTGTTACCATGTCGCCCATTTAGTCAGCACCGGGAAAATGGCATCCCCTCTCCAATCAAAATACAAAGAGCAGAACAATAGCAGCTCCAGAGGCTGAAAAGAAATAAAAAGCAACAGAAGCCAGGAGAAACGAATGAACGGGACTACGCACCCATGAGACGGAGAAACTCCGGCCACACCCAAAAGAGGGGGGACCAACAAACTGCACACGGAGCTCCCCTTCACCAGAGGGCAGATAGAAGTTCCTCACCAGGGAACTCAAAGAGGACATGTAGATCGACAGAAAGGCAGTGGTCAAGGTGGCAGTCACAGAAGCTCCTACCGCCATGCACATGGACCCAGACAAGACGTCAAAGCAATTAGAGGCCATGGGAAACACCGTTAAAGAGCTGGAAAAGGCCTCAAAAGACCAGGGCGACTGGATCACCGCCCTCAAGACGGAGATAATGAGGCTGGAAGCGACACAGCGGAACCTGGAAGACCAGGAGAACCGGTTGCAGCATCAAAATCTGGGGATAGTGGGCCTGCCGGAGGAAACCAAAGGCAGGAACCCCACAGACTATGTGCCCCAGATGCTGGGAAATCTGGTGGGAAGGGACAGCTTCCCCAATCCGTCAGAGTTAGAACCTACAGGTCACTCTGGCCGAAAACCAGGGATGGAGAACAGCCGAGGGCAATAATTGCCAAGATGCACCGGTACCAGGACTGGGAAAGAATCCTACTGGGCCAGGCAGTCAAAGGCCTGTAACTGGGAGGGACACCAGATTCGGATATTCCAGGACATTGGGCAGACCTGGCCAAGCACTGGGCAGAGTTTAATGGAGTAATGGTGGCCCTGTTTAAAAGTAGGGGGAAGCTCAAGATGCTGTACCCAGCCAAACTATGGGTCACTTTCCAGGACAGGAAACACTACTTTACGCCCCCTGCGGATGCGGACAAATTTGTCCAAGTGATTGCTCTGGGAAGGCAGCAACAGGAGCAATGCTGAAACAGTCACCGGGAAGCTTGAAATGCTAAAAGACAATTTGCGTGGGTCTGTACTGCCTCACTGAACCAGACAGCAAAACACAGAAAGGAGGGCGAAGGTTTAGACCGAACCCAGGAAGGGGGGGGTCCACCACACTGGCAGAAAAGCCAGCGGCAGGAGGTACAAGTAAGGGGGGGCCATTGTGCAACAGCGCCGGGGGGGGGGAAGAAACAGAATTATCGGGGAACAAAGGGACAAGGGGTGGGGGACTCTAGGCTGGCTACAACAGGACACACATGACAACAAGGCAGCTACTTTGGAGGGCCCCTAAAGAAAGGGAAACCCTGGAGTGCAGGGGCTCACCAACATGGCGGCTATGTTGGGCGGCCCTGGACAAAGGAAAAGCCGAGACTGGAGGGGTCCCGACCTCATGGTGAGGACAAGTAACCGCAGCCATCTTGGATGTCCCCCTAACAAAGGGAAACCCTGGAGTGCAGGGGTGCATTGACAAGGTAAGATAGCCCCCTTCTCCGTCCATGGCCCTTCTCCGTCCATGGCCCTTCTCCGTCCATGCCCCTGCTCCGTCCATGGCCCTTCTCCGTCCATGGCCCTGCTCCTCCTCCAGCACTGCCACTTTGCGTACCCCCTCCCCCCACTTGGCCAACTCCTGAGGCCATCTTCCCTACCTCACTTCTGTTCACCAGCAGCTCCTGCCCGATGACTCCTCCCATCTACTCCCCCTTTCCATCCTCGGTCTGTGCTAACCCAATCCTCCCCTACATGAACAAAGACACATCCAAAACCCCTTAGCAATCACAACAGCAAAATCCCCCACCCTCCAGCCCCCACACTACCCGCATCTTCCAAACTCCATTGTTTAATCTCCTCTGTCTCCCATCAACATTCAATTCTACCCCAGTTTATGGTCTGTAATAAAGTCATTGGCCTCCTTTGGGGTTTATTACGCAGGTTCTGCCTTCTGGATCTATTTTCCTGCTCCTCTACCTTTGCCCTCAGTTACTTGCAAAGGTTCCCCAGGAGCCCCACCTCCACCTCCAATGCCACCACCTGATCACTGTGGTTAGACATAACCCTCTCCATCTCCCCGGATCTGCGTCCTCCGTGCCTCCAAACACTTCTCGACTCTCTCCATCGATCCTTTCAAGGGTGCTACCGTTCCCTCGATGTCCTTCGACCGGATTGGATTGGTTGTCACGTGTAGAGGTACAGTGAAAAGTATTGTTCTGCGCGCAGCTCAAACAGATCATTCTGTACACGAAAAGAAAATACATAATAGGGCAAACATAAAATACAAAATGCGAACATAGACACAGGCATCTGGTGAAGCACACAGGAGTGTAATACTACGCAGTAGAGAACGGTTTGGTCCATAAGAGGGTCGTTTAGAAGTCTGGTAACAGCAGGGAAGAAGCGGTTTTTGAATCTGTTAGTGCGAGTTCTCAGACTTCTGTGTCCCATGCCCAATGGAAGAGAGAACAACCCGGGTGGGAGGGGCTTGTGATTATTCTGCCCATTTTCCCAAGGCAGCGGGAGGTGTAGACAGAGTCAATGGATGGGAGGCAGGTTTGTGAGATGGACTGGGCGGTCTCCACGACTCTCTGAAGTTTCTTGTGGTCTTGGGCCAAGCAGTTGCCATACCAGGTTGTGATGCAGCCCGATAGGATGCTTTCTATGGTGCACCTGTAAAGGTTCAGTGTGGACATGCCAAATTGCTTTAGTTTCCTGCGGAAGTATAGGCACTGTTGTGCTTTCTTGGACATGGCAGCAATGTGGGTGGACCAGGACAGATTGTTGGTGATGTGCACCCCTAAGAATTTGAAGCTGTCAACCATCTCCACCTTGGGCCCGTTGATGCTGACAGGGGTGTGTACAGTACTTTGCTTCCTGAAGTCAATGACCAGCTCCTTAGTTTTGCTGACGTTGAGGGAGGTTATTGTCGTTACACCATACCACTGGTTCTCTATCTCCCTCCTGTCGTCTGACTCATCGTTGTTCGAGATCCTGCATCTCCCTTCGCTGCTGGCTGAACTCTTCTCTGATGAACACCATCAGCTGCTCCATCTGGGGTTTTCCAGCTTACGACAACCCTGTCCCTTCTGCCATCTTTCCAATTGTTGCTGCGCTACAGGCCTCCTCCAGTTGCTTGGCCAGATCTTTAACCTTCTTCTGCTGGGTCTGATAATCAGCAAACATGATATTCAATGTATGGAAAGTCCTGTTTGGACTGTACGCAAAACAATACTTTTCACTGTATCTCAGTACAGGTGGCAATAAACCCAAATCTGTATCCAACCCCGTGCTGTACCCGTCCTGGGAGTGTTTGATGGGGACAGTGTAGAGGGAGCTTTACTCTGTATCTAACCCCGTGCTGTACCTGTCCTGGGAGGGTTTGATGGGGACAGTGTAGAGGGAGCTTTACTCTGTATCTAACCCCGTGCTGTACCTGTCCTGGGAGTGTCTGATGGGGACAGTGTAGAGGGAGCTTTACTCTGTATCTAACCCCGCGCTGTACCTGTCCTGGGAGTGTTTGATGGGGACTGTGTAGAGGGAGCTTTACTCTGTATCTAACCCCGCACTGTACCGGTCCTGGGAGTGTTTGATGGGGACAGTGCAGAGGGAGCTTTACTCTGTATCTAACCCCGTGCTGTACCTGTCCTGGGAGTGTTTGATGGGGACAGTGTAGAGGGAGCTTTACTCTGTATCTAACCCCGTGCTGTACCTGTCCTGGGAGTGTTTGATGGGGACAGTGTAGAGGGAGCTTTACTCTGTATCTAACCCCATGCTGGGAGTGTTTGATGGGGACAGTGCAGAGGGAGCTTTACTCTGTATCTAACCCTGTGCTGTATCTGCCCTGGAAGTGTTTGAAGTTGACATTGGGTGCACAAATGATTTTCTTCGTTTGGTTCATATTTAATAAAAATTCCAACGAGGTTTAATTTTGTACACGAGCAGGAATATCAAAAAATACAGATGAGAAGAAAAGGAACTCCAAACTAATCCAGTCTATTCAAAAAGTCAAATACTGTATGGAAACACCTGTGTGAGAAAGTGGCCAGCGATAATGAGGCTGTTGAACATTATCCAGCTACAGTTTGCCGTGCCCCTCACTGAGGTGACAGCAGCCATCGTAAAAACACAACTGTGCCTCAAACCAGGTGTTCACCTGTCAACTGAGTAGCTTTGCTGGGAGGGGAGACACGGACTGACCTCTCGGAGCTTTAGGTGGAGGGGGCTGAGGGAGTTGACACCACCTCCTTGTCTTGTGCTATTCAGCTTGAAGGTTTCAGTTTCTCCTTTGCAACTCGATTCTTCATTTTGTGCTTCGCCTTTCGGTCAGCCTCCCACTTCTGCTTCACGAGTGTGTAAAGCCTCATTGTCACCTGTGCGTCCTGTACCTAAAGAGCAAGAATGAGAAAATTAGCCAGTTACAGAGAGCAGTGGCAAGCCCAGTTTGTTCAGACCCAGACAGTCTCAGGACCACTCACTGGGGTATTGGTTCCATGACTGCAGACTCTATCCAAGCAGCTATCAGGGCATCACAGACCAGACTAATCTCTCCTCACCACAGAGAGATCAGAAGCAGTGAATCTGGCAGATCACCCCCTCCCTAAGCCCATGCGTGGCTGTGATCAGCAGTAACCAGCGATTCACCATGACTCCTCCGCTGACTGAACAGTGTCAGGAAGGGTTGTGTACGCACCCTTGGCCTGCCCTGTGGCTGCACTCCACGCCCAACTCTTCCTGCTGCCTTTCTGGTCAGCGGCAGGAGCAATCAAGTTTCAAATTTTGTTTTAAAAGTTTATAATACCTCAAAATAAAAACCAGGATAGGCAATCCATGAGAAACTAAGAGGGGAAAATGCCAATGAGAAAGTAGAAAGACGTGCTTGTTAGGTGAATTGGACATTCTGAATTCTCCCTCTGTGTACCCGAACAGGCGACTAGGGGCTTTTCACACTAACTTGATTGCAGCGTTAGTGTAAGCCTACTTGTGACAATAAAGATTATTATTAAAGCGGCAGTGCCAGCAACAACAGCTGCTTCTCCATGGGTTAAATCCCGATGACTTCCTGTCAACTACAACATTTCATAACAGAACAAACCATATCTGCATCCACAACCTGATCCAAACGTTTCTTGCTCAGGTTGGCAACAAAGGCTGAAAGGTTTGGGGCAGCAAATTGTGGAATTGTCAGGCAGGTTGGAAAGGCTTTGAGGGGCAAGTTCCTGTACAACCTGGCGAGCCCAGCTCTTTGATGGGACTCTTAATCCCAGGGTCACAATCTTCAACCCGACATTGGGTGATGACAAAAATGTAATCTTTTATTTAAGGTGGTAATAAACTGAGCAAAGGGCAGAGCATGTTAAAGCTGTAACAGTATCTCCTACATTTGCACATGTGCAGGATCTGTTCCTCCTGTTGCTCTGACACAAATAAACACCCCAGAAGACTGGCAGAGTGAGTGCAGTTTGATGAGACCAGTTAAGAGATGCAACTGAGCAGTTTCCTGAGAACGAAAGGGAAAATGCTGGAAAATCTCAGCAAGTCTGGCAGCATCTGTAGGGAGAGAAGAGCTAACGTTTCGAGTCCGATGACTCTGTTGAGCTTTGACAAAGAGTCATCGGACTCGAAACGTTAGCTCTTTTCTCTCCCTACAGATGCTGCCAGACCTGCTGAGATTTTCCAGCATTTTCCCTTTCGTTTCAGATTCAGTGAGAGTCAGTGTGTGTGGGACCCGTACCCCAGTGAGAGTCAGTGTGGTTGGGGCCCGTACCCCAGTGAGAGTCAGTGTGTGTGGGACCCGTACCCCAGTGAGAGTCAGTGTGTGTGGGACCCGTACCCCAGTGAGAGTCAGTGTGGTTGGGACCCGTACCCCAGTGAGAGTCAGTGTGTGTGGGTCTGTACCCCAGTGAGAGTCAGTGTGTGTGGGACCCGTACCCCAGTGAGAGTCGGTGTGTGTGGGGCCCGTACCCCAGTGAGAGTCAGTGTGGTTGGGACCCGTACCCCAGTGAGAGTCAGTGTGTGTGGGTCTGTACCCCAGTGAGAGTCAGTGTGTGTGGGACCCGTACCCCAGTGAGAGTCAGTGTGTGTGGGTCCCGTACCCCAGTGAGAGTCAGTGTGTGTGGGTCCCGTACCCCAGTGAGAGTCAGTGTGTGTGGGACCCGTACCCCAGTGAGAGTCAGTGTGTGTGGGACCCGTACCCCAGTGAGAGTCAGTGTGTGGGACCCGTACCCCAGTGAGAGTCAGTGTGTGTGGGACCCGTACCCCAGTGAGAGTCAGTGTGTGTGGGACCCGTACCCCAGTGAGAGTCAGTGTGTGTGGGACCCATACCCCAGTGAGAGTCAGTGTGTGTGGGACCCGTACCCCAGTGAGAGTCAGTGTGTGTGGGACCCGTACCCCAGTGAGAGTCAGTGTGTGTGGGACCCGTACCCCAGTGAGAGTCAGTGTGCGTGGGACCCGTACCCCAGTGAGAGTCAGTGTGTGGGACCCGTACCCCAGTGAGAGTCAGTGTGTGTGGGACCCGTACCCCAGTGAGAGTCAGTGTGGTTGGGACCCGTACCCCAGTGAGAGTCAGTGTGTGTGGGTCTGTACCCCAGTGAGAGTCAGTGTGTGTGGGACCCGTACCCCAGTGAGAGTCGGTGTGTGTGGGGCCCGTACCCCAGTGAGAGTCAGTGTGGTTGGGACCCGTACCCCAGTGAGAGTCAGTGTGTGTGGGTCTGTACCCCAGTGAGAGTCAGTGTGTGTGGGACCCGTACCCCAGTGAGAGTCAGTGTGTGTGGGTCCCGTACCCCAGTGAGAGTCAGTGTGTGTGGGTCCCGTACCCCAGTGAGAGTCAGTGTGTGTGGGACCCGTACCCCAGTGAGAGTCAGTGTGTGTGGGACCCGTACCCCAGTGAGAGTCAGTGTGTGGGACCCGTACCCCAGTGAGAGTCAGTGTGTGTGGGACCCGTACCCCAGTGAGAGTCAGTGTGTGTGGGACCCGTACCCCAGTGAGAGTCAGTGTGTGTGGGACCCATACCCCAGTGAGAGTCAGTGTGTGTGGGACCCGTACCCCAGTGAGAGTCAGTGTGTGTGGGACCCATACCCCAGTGAGAGTCAGTGTGTGTGGGACCCGTACCCCAGTGAGAGTCAGTGTGCGTGGGACCTGCACCTCAGTGAGTAGCTGCCTTCAGAGCGATGAGGCAAAACTAACAGGGAGGACAGAGACAATGGAGACGCTCTGCTGTTTCAGCAAGGTTAAACAAAGCCTAATACGGAAATCCTGAAGTTTAGTGATGGCGATTACAGTCTAAACACCGTGGGTATAACTGCTGCAAAGCATCTCTACACACATTGAGTGACAAAGTACACACTTACCGAGGAATGTTCAGCATCCTGAACTTTGACGTTTAGGATCTGTTGACACAAATGCTTGAGGGAGGGTCGGCTAGACTAGACAGATAAAAATTTAAATTATCAGAAATAAATAAAGTTAATGCACAATCTAAAAAACAGAAACTCTTCGAACAGAACCATGCTGTGGTGAGGGTTTGGTTTACAAGCCCAACCGGATATCGTGCAATTGCAAATGGCGTGGTTTTGTGGGTGACAAATTGGGATGGAACAAATTTGCAGTCAGGTGATAACGAAGTTTGGCTCGAACAAACTATCTGAAGGCAGCTGTGACTGATGGAGAAATCCAAAGTTTACTTACTCTGGTGGCTGTTTTGAAAGGTTTGTATTTTTGTGTGTCTCGAATTTTCTTCCTAGGATGGTCCAAGAACAGAATCTGTGGCAAATGAGAGTATTCGACAGAGGTTACTAATAATTAGAGACACATGCAGAAGTAGCAGCTGCTCATGGAGGTAACTGCTTTCATTGGTACTGGTTCAGCACACCGCGCTAAATCGCTGGATTTTAAAGCAGACCAAGGCAGACCAGCTTCCCGTACCAGTTCAATTCCCGTACCAGCCTCCCCGAACAGGCGCCGGAATGTAGCGACTAGGGGCTTTTCACAGTAACTTCATTTGAAGCAGACTTGTGACAATAAGCGATTTTCATTTCATTTCAAGTCAGTTAGTCAAGTACTTTTTTATATTTATTTCTTATCAAAGCATATCTCTTACGCTGACTGCACTCTCAAGCAATTGAGGCATGATAGAGGCTCTCTCAAAGCAGCAGGACCTCGCAATGTTGATCAGGGGTGTGATCAGTTTCGTTGGCAGGGTGTGAGCTCGATGAATTGAATTTTAGACCAGCAACAAAACAAGTGTGGGTCTGGAATCACATATGGGCCCACACTGGGTAAGGACATCAGGCTTCCTTCCCTACTGGACATCAGTGAACTAGTTCAGATTCTGCAGCAAGTTGACAGTTTCAAGGCCGGTTTTAGTGATCCCAAATTAAAATTGTCAAACTACTTGGATAATCCAGGGAATTATAGATCCGTGAGTTTGACATGGATAATCCAGGGAATTATAGACCCGCGAGCTTGACATGGCTAACCCAGGGAATTATAGACCCGTGACCTTGACATGGCTAACCCAGGGAATTATAGACCCGTGACCTTGACATGGCTAACCCAGGGAATTATAGACCAGTGAGCTTGACATGGATAATCCAGGGAATTATAGACCCGTGACCTTGACATGGCTAACCCAGGGAATTATAGACCAGTGAGCTTGACATGGATAATCCAGGGAATTATAGACCCGCGAGCTTGACATGGCTAACCCAGGGAATTATAGACCAGTGAGCTTGACATGGATAATCCAGGGAATTATAGACCCGCGAGCTTGACATGGCTAACCCAGGGAATTATAGACCAGTGAGCTTGACATGGATAATCCAGGGAATTATAGACCAGTGAGCTTGACATGGATAATCCAGGGAATTATAGACCCGCGAGCTTGACATGGCTAACCCAGGGAATTATAGACCAGTGAGCTTGACATGGCTAACCCAGGGAATTATAGACCAGTGAGCTTGACATGGATAATCCAGGGAATTATAGACCAGTGAGCTTGACGTCAGTGGTAGGCAAACTGTTGGAGAAGATACTGAGGGATAGGATCTATTCACATCTGGAAGAAAATAGACTTATCAGTGATAGGCAGCATGCTTTTGTGCAGGGAAGGTCATGTCTTACAAACCTAATAGAACTCTTTGAGGAAGTGACAAAGTTAATTGATGAGGGAAGGGCTGTAGATGTCATATACATGGACTTCAGTAAGGCGTTTGATAAAGTTTCCCATGGCTGGTTAATGGAAAAAGTGAAGTCGTATGGGGTTCAGGGTGTACTAGCTAGATGGATAAAGAACTGGCTGGGCAACAGGAGACAGAGAGTAGTGGTGGAAGGGAGTGTCTCAAAATGGAGAACGGTGACTAGTGGTGTTCCACAGGGATCCGTGCTCGGACCACTGTTGTTTGTGATATACATAAACGATCTGGAGGAAGGTATAGGTGGTCTGATTAGCAAGTTTGCAGATGATACTAAGATTGGTGGCGTCGCAGATAGCGAGGAGGACTGTCAGAGAATACAGCAAAATATAGATAGATTGGAGAGTTGGGCAGAGAAATGGCAGATGGATCCAGGCAACTGCGAGGTGATGCATTTTGGAAGTTCCAATTCAAGAGCGGACTATACGGTCAATGGAAGAGTCCTGTGGAAAATTGATGCACACAGAGATCTGGGAGTTCAGGTCCATTGTACCCTGAAGGTGGCAACGCAGGTGGATAGAGAAGAGCATGCTTGCTTTCACCGGACGGGGTTTTGAGTACAAGCGTCGGCAGGTCATGTTACAGTTGTATAGGACTTTGGTTCGGCCACATTTGGAATACTGCGTGCAATTCTGGTCGCCACATTACCAGAAGGATGTGGATGCTTTAGAGATGGTGCAGAGGAGGCTCACCAGGATGTTGCCTGGTATGGAGGGTGCTAGCTATGAAGAGAGGTTGAGTAGATTAGGACTGTTTTCGTTGGAAAGACAGAGTTTGAAGGGGGGACCTGATTGAGGTCTACAAAATTATGAGGTAAGGACAGGATGGATAGCAACAAGCTTTTTCCAAGAGTGGGGGTGTCAGTTACAAGGGTCACGATTTCAAGGTGGGAGGGGGAAAGTTTAAGGGAGATGTGTTTGGAAAGTTCTTCACGCAGAGGGTGGTGGGTGCCTGGAATACTTTGCCAGCGGAGGTGGTAGAGGCGGGCACGATAGCATCATTTAAGATGCATCTAGACAGATATATGAACGGGCGGGGAAGAGAGCGGGGAAAAGAGGGAAGTAGATCCTTGGAAAATAGGCGACAGGTTTAGATAAAGGATCTGGATCGGCGCAGGCTGGGAGGGCCGAAGGGCCTGTTCTTGTGCTGTAATTTTCTTTGTTCTTTGTTTACCCACTGGTGGGATTTGAACTCATGGATTATTATTCCAGAGCAGAACTACTACACTGCTGTAGTGTTCTGACTTGCTACAGTCTCTCACACACACTTGGATAAGGTGATCAGAAAATGGCCATGACCCACGTGTGTGTGTGCGGGGGGGGGCGGGGGAGAACATGGTTAGCACTGCTGCCTCAGTCCAAGGGACCCAGGTTCAATTCCAGTTTTGGGTGACTGTGTGGAGTCTTCCCGTTCTCCCTGTGTCTGCGTGGGTTTCCTCCGGGTGCTCCGGTTTCCTTCCACATTCCAAAGATGTGCAGGTTAGGTGGATTGGCCATGCTAAATAATTTTTTGGACACCAAGGGGCAACGGTTAAGTGGGGTTTTGGAATAGGGCGGGGTGTTCGTTTGGAGGCTCGGTGCAGACCCGATGGGCCGAATGGCCTCCTGCACTATAGGGATTTTATGATTCCAAGATCTCAGCACCTTTCGGAGAGGTGGAGCAAACCCAGGCCGGGTGGAGTGGATATATTCAGCACCAATGCTACACCATCCAAGGCTCGGTTTGCTAAAATGAAGTGGTGACTTTCACTGAGGACCCTACCCACGGACAGCATCGACTTATTCTCAAACAAAACATTTGCATCATGGCAACAATGGAACATCTATCGGTTTTTCAAAAGAAAAGATAGTTTTAGAGTACTCAAGTTTTTTTAAAATTCAGGGGCAATTTAGCATGGCCCTGCTTGTATTGTGGGGCTGAGACACAACACGTGTCTGCGTGGGTTTCCTCCGGTTGCTCCGGTTTCCTCCCACAAGTCCCGAAAGACAAGCGGTTAGGTGAATTGGACATTCTGAATTCTCCCTCTGTGTACCCGAACAGGCACTGGAGTGTGGCGACTAGGGGATTTTCACAGTAACTTCATTGTAGTTTTAATGTGAGCCTACTTGTGACACTAATAAAGATTATATTGACCTTGAGATCATTGTGGACAGCGTGACCAACTAACATTCTGTCTTCCAAAATGCCTGCAACCTCCCTCTGCACGACTTTGAAGTCTTCACCTGAAAGATCGCCAAAGCAGTTAGAAAACAGTCAAAGAGTTTCAAATACAGTCTCACTCATTACAACTTCAAATATTTAAACAAAAGCTAAACAGTATAATGCTGGAAATCTGAAATAAAAACAAAGTACTAGAATTTCTCAAAGGGTCTGACAGCATCTGTGAAGAAACAGAGTTAACCTGGAATCAAATCGAACTCTTCCTCAGAACTCAACAGGTTTTCTGTGCATTTATGTAACTTCCTGCTATGTGGTATCTATTAAATGTCTTCCAAAAACTCACATAAACACAGTTCCTTTATCAATAAACTCCCATTGTTTTCTCAAAACAGAAGCAGTTAACTTCTTGAGACATGTATTTACTCCCTTTACTCAATCGGTGTCTCTTCACATGTGTATTGTGAACCTTTCCCACTACTGATGTGTGGCAGGCTGATCTGAATATAACTGGGTGTCCCTTTGTGAAGATATGTTACACTGGCAACCTTCCGGCCCTCTGGAGGCAACACCATACCCAAGGGAGGTTTGAAAATTTATGGACAATTTCTTCTGACATCCCTCGGGATGTAAATCAGAGCCCCAACTTTGGAGTTCCACACAATTTTCTTGAGCACTTTTTCCTCATCTGGAGTTATTGTCTCGAACTTCTCCACCTCCTCCTCACACCTTTTTCAGTCCAACAAGGCACAGGCTGATTTATTTTCTCCCACCCCTCCTTCCTTATATCAACACTTCAAATATTTTATTTCTGAGGCTTTTATAAAATTCGTCACAGCTTCCCTTTCTGACCGCCTTTCTTCACATGCCATCTTAACTTTTCTAATCTTTTTTTTTAAGAAAGTATTTTATTGAAGCATTTGTAATTTTCACAGTTTAACACATTAACATTTCTTAAACAACCACGCGGGCCGACACACGCAAAACACCTAAAAGAACAGAAAACAACGTCCCCTACGACCCCACCCTACTCCCTAATTACCTGTATACGAAGTTCCCGGTCCTTATCTAACATTGCCATGCCTCCCGTCTCCCTCCCTCCCCTTACTGCTGACGTTCAATTTTCCTTGAAGAAATCGATGAACGGCTGCCATCTCCGAGCGAACCCCCGCGTTGATCCTCTAGGAGCTAATTTAATTTTTTCCAGACTGAGAAATCCTGCCATAATCGCTGACCCACACCCCTGACCGGGGGCTTGGAGACCCTCCATCTCAGCAAAAATCCATCTCCGGGCCACCGGGGAGGAGAAGGCCAGGACATCGGCCTCCCTCCCTCCCCACTTTTCTAATTTTTAATCACTCCTCTGCACAGCTTCATTTTGTCACATTATGAGCATCAGATCTGTCATCTACCAAATCTTATTTTAACTTCAATTAATTTTCTCATCCAAGGCGACTCAGCCCAGATGACCATCGGCTGCTTTCCCCTTTGAGGGGGGAGAGCTGCCTGGCGGTGATTTAACCCGAGGGTCACCACACCTCAGGCAAGGGGCAAGGTTGAGAAGGTGGGGCCTTCATGGATAACCTCAGCCGGTACGAGGATTGAACCCCCACATGTGAAAGTATTGGTTACTCAGTTCCCTAACCAATCCGACAACTTGTAATTATATACCACCTTCTCGAGTTAAAAGTCCCAAGGTGCTTCACAGGACCATTACCAAACAAAATTAGGCACAAAGCTACGTAACCAGTTATGAGGACAGGAGATCAAAAGTTGATGAAAGAGGCAGGTCTAATCAAGCATCTTTGGGGAGGTAGAGAGGTACGCAGGGGATTGCAAAGCTTCCGGCCCAGGCAGCTGCTCATGGCACATTGATTAAAATCAGAGATAGGCAAGAGGCCAGAGGTAGAAGAGCATAGCGATCTCAAAGGGCTACAGGGTTGGGAGAGGTTAGAGAGATAATAGAGAGTAGAGGCCAACGAGGAATTCGCAATTAAGGATGAGCATTTTACAATGAAGACATTTGTAGATGTTAAGGAACATATTCCCACAAAATGTGAAGCTTTAATGTGATGACACAAAGCAGGGTGGGAGGGTGAGCTGTAAGGAGGATGCAGAAATGGTTCGGTATGATTTGAACAAATTGAGTGAGTGGGCAAATGAATGGCAGATGCAGTATAATGTAGACATATGGGAGGTTATCCACTTTGGTAGCAAGAACTTAGGGCAGCATGGTAGTTAGCATAAATGCTTCACAGCTCCAGGGTCCCAGGTTCGATTCCCGGCTGGGTCACTGTCTGTGTGGAGTCTGCACGTCCTCCCAGTGTGTGCGTGGGTTTCCTCCGGGTGCTCCGGTTTCCTCCCACAGTCCAAAGATGTGCAGGTTAGGTGGATTGGCCATGCTAAATTGCCCGTAGTGTCCTAAAAAGTAAGGTTGGAGGGGGGTTGTTGGGTTAAGGGTATAGGGTGGATACGTGGGTTTGAGTAGGGTGATCATTGCTCGGCACAACATCAAGGGCTGAAGGGCCTGTTCTGTGCTGTACTGTTCTATGTTCTATGTAACAGGAAGGCAGATTAGCTGAATGGCTATGAATTGAGAGAGGGGAGTGTGCAACGTGACCTGGGTGTCCTTGTACACCAGTCGCTGAAGGTAAGCATGCAGGTACAGCAAAGGAGGCAAATGATATGTTGGCCTTCATTGCGAGAGGATTTGAGTACAGGAGCAGGGATGTCTTGCTGCAATTATGCAGGGCCTTGGTGAGGCTACACCTGGAGTATTGTGTGCAGTTCTGGTCTCCTTATCTGAGGAAGGATGTTCTTGCTCTAGAGGGAGTGCAGCGAAGGTTTACCAGATTGATTCCTGGGATGGCGGGACCGACATAGGAGGAAAGATCGAGTTGGTTAGGATTCTATTCCCCCCTGGAATGAGGGGGGGATCTCACAGAAACCTATAAAATTCTAACAGGACAGGGTAGATGCAGGAAGGATGTTCCCGATGGTGGGTGTGTCCAGAACCAGGGGTCACAGTCTGAGGATACAGGGTAAACCATTTAGGACAGAGATGAGGAGAAATTTCACCCAGAGAGTGGTCGGCCTGTGGAATTCGTTACTACAGGAAGTAGCTGCCTAGAGCGCTGAGGACCCGGTTTCGAATCCCGGCCCTGGGTCACAGTCCGTGTGGAGTTTACACATTCTCTCCGTGTCTGCGTGGGCTTCACCCCCACAACCCAAAGATGTGCAGAAAAGGTGGATTGGCCACAGTAAATTGCCCCTTAATTGGAAAAAATAATTGGGTACTCTAAATTTATATGGCAGCACGGTAGCATTGTGCATAGCACAATTGCTTCACAGCTCCAGGGTCCCAGGTTCGATTCCTGCTTGGGCCACTGTCTGTGCGAGTCTGCACATCCTCCCCGTGTGTGCGTGGGTTTCCTCCGGGTGCTCCGTTTTCCTCCCACGGTCCAACGATGTGCACGTTAGGTGATAAATTGCCCTTAGTGTCCAAAATTGCACTTAGTGTTGGGTGGGGTGACTGGGTTATGGGGATAGGGCGGAGGTGTTGACCTCTGGTAGGGTGCTCTTTCCAAGAGCCAGTGCAGACTCGATGGGCCGAATGGCCTCCTTCTGCACTGTAAATTCTATGAGCGGTTGATCAGTCATGACCATAATTCACCTGAGAAAGAAGCAGTGCTCCGAAAGCTAGTGATTTAAAACAAACCTGTTGGACTTTAACCTGGTGTTGTAAGACTTCTTACTGTGCTCACCCCAGTCCAACGCCGGCATTTCCACGTCATAATGAATGGCGGAGCAGGTTCAAAGGGCCTATTTTCTATGTTTCACATTTGTTTAGTTTTATTGGCCAATTTTCCTTTGCCATTTATTAGGACTAATTCATTTTTCATCTTGTTGAAATTGGCTTTCTCGCCTCAATTTTTCAACGCAGTGATCACAGTTTCCTCAATGTTGTCCACTTAATTACACACTTGCCCCACTTCATTTCCTAGAGCTGGAGTTATGGGGTTTATGGGATTCTTCCTCCCCTCTACCGCAATCTATATTTGGTCCTACATTTGTTGCACAATAAAATGCAAGAACTCTAGAATGGAGAGCAGGAGAAATTAGCGATGTGAGGAATTAGCGATTGAAGTGGAGAGACCACGTCCACATTCCAGAATAAGTTACACAGGGAGGAAAAAGATGATAAAGAGAAATGGGAACCAAGTGAGCACAGGGGAGTAAAATGTTGCTCATAAACGGGATAAATAGGTCGAATAGCCGGCTTCCGTATTGTGATATCAGAATTTCTGTGCTTTTCCTAATTTCTTTTCCCTAACTTGTTAATTTATCTCTTCCTCTATCCCCTTTCCAACGGGATAGCGGCAAAAATCCTTTCGCAAACACTGCAGAAATATTTGAAAGCAGAGACTCGGAAGTCACCTCACCATTCTTCATGTCATGTGGTCGTATTCCGCTAACCCACGTCCTGTAATCGGTCACCTTTTCCGTCGGTTTCACGTATTTGTCATAAACGCATTTGCCAAATTGGTTGACAATGGATACCCGTGCGAGGATGCTGTCCGTCTTGTCCAGCCCAACACCAACCATCTCGCAGTCCAGCGCCACAGCTTTAGTCAGTCTACAAAAACAGCCAGGAGGGTTATCCAGACAAACACTGCGATCTTCATCACTCGGTTTCAGTTTGAAATACTCAAAGAGCAGACACAATCCCAATAAAACAAAACACAATGTCCCATCATTACAACACTTGGGTTCAACCATCAAGGGGGTTAGATACAGAGCAAAGTTCCCTCTACACTGTCCCCATCAAACACTCCCAGGACAGGTACAGCACGGGGTTAGATACAGAGTAAAGCTCCCTCTACACTGTCTCCATCAAACACTCCCAGGGCAGGTACAGCACGGGGTTAGATACAGAGTAAAGCTCCCTCTACACCGTCCCCATCTACATGGTTCCTTCCATACTGTTATGGGCTAGGATACTGCCGTGGTAACTTTGGAGACCAGGCGACTTCCTCGTCCGTAGTTTTGGAAAATCGGAGACCAGATGACTCCCCAGCCAATGGAATCGGAGCGTGCGCAGATATACCTGGAGTGGGCCTTTAAAAGCCACAGTCAAGGACTGGACAGCAGGAGGGTACGAGTTGTTGTTTTGTTGCGTTAGTAAAATGGTTATTTGTAAATCAGTTTCTGCCTGTCAATAAACGGTTGTTGTTTTCATCCACTGGTCGTCACCTGGGGCTTTTGCTATTACATTGGCGAAAAAGAGAAAGGAGGCACTCCAATTGCAAGGACGAGAGAGGAAGGTCCCACCGGTCTAATACAAAGCAGTTTCAGCACACGACAAAATAAATATCATCGTGCCCTTTTTTTGGTAACCTTGTACTTTTTATGCAGATGAAGAATGGGTGCCATACATAGAATGTATGTGTTACTTTTTCAGTACAATATAGAATACAAGAGCAGGGATGTACTTCAGAGGCTGTATAAGGCTCTGGTCAGACCCCATTTGGAGTATTGTGAGCAGTTTTGGGCCCCGTATCTAAGGAAGGATGTGCTGGCCTTGGAAAGGGTCCAGAGGAGGTTCACAAGAATGATCCCTGGAATGAAGAGCTTGTCGTATGAGGGTCTGCACTCGTTGGAGTTTAGAAGGATGAGAGGGGATCTTATTGAAACGTACAGGGTACTGCGAGGCCTGGATAGAGTGGACGTGGAGGGGATGTTTCCACTTGTAGGAAAAACTAGAATCAGAGGACACCATTTCAGACTAAAAGGACGATCCTTTAAAACAGAGATGAGGAGGAATTTCTTCAGCCAGAGGGTGGTGAATCTGTGGAACTCTTTGCCGCAGAAGGCTGTGGAGGGAGGCCAAGGTCTTTAAGACAGAGATAGATAGATTCTTGATTAATAAGGGGATCAAGGGTTATGGGTAGAAGGCAGGAGAATGGGGATGAGAAAATATCAGCCATGATTGAATGGCGGAGCAGACTCGTTGGGCCAAGTGGCCTAATTCTGCTCCTATGTCTTATGGTCTTATATCAGTGCAATATAGAGGGGGAAGAGAAACCGGGAATTTTTTTTCCCCTCAGCTTGAGACACCCAGAGGTACAGCACAATAAGTACGACCGACCCGGAGGCCCCCGGTTCTAAATCACTTCCCAAACTCGTGGAGTTGGTTAGGAATCATTATAATCCAAAACCCTCCATCGTCCTTCAGAGGTTTACATATAATTTGATGGGGAGGGCCCCAGGAGAATCTTTCGCGGTCTTCTTGGCGAGATTAAAGAAACTGGCAGAATATTCGGATTTTGGAACATCTCTGAACGATATGTTAAGGGATAGACTGGTGGGTGGGATAAATAATGTGGAATCAGAGCTGGACGCAAAAAAGGCAATGGAATTGGCCTTGTTGATGGAAAGTGCCAGATAAGACACATATATGGGGGGGAGGGGGGGAAAAAAAGAGTACCAGCCACCCGAACAGAATGTGTTGACGTTAGCAAAGTGACACCGTTAACTGTGGTATTGCTGGTAAATGGATGCCCTTTTGATGATGGAAGTGGACACTACCGATTTGTCGACCGTCACAGGCGAACAAACTTACCATTACTTATAAATCAGGATCCAACCGTTGAAGCTGGAGAACAGGGCCAGGCTAGCCACTTATACAGGAGAGGCATTAAACTCAAGCCACTTATACAGGAGAGGTCTTAAATTCAAGCGAACCACGACGCTCCCGGCAGATTACAGACAGCAGTCAGCTCGGCTCCTGCTTAATGCTGTGTTGGGACAAGGACCATGTTTAATGGAGCGTGATTGGCTCCAGCATGGTAAATTATTTTTATTTTCCAATTAAGGGCCAATTTAGCATGGCCAATCCATCTACCTGCACATCTTTGGGTTGTGGGGGTGAGACCCACGCAGGCACAGGGGGGGGGTTGTGTGTAAACTTCACACTGACAGTGAACCAGGGCTGGGATCAAAACTGGGGCCTCGGTGCAGTGATACAGTGCTAACCACTGTGCCACCGTGCCGCCAGTTTTAAATAAATTAAACCGGATAGAGATATTCAAACTGGGCGAGGGGGACCTATATATATAGGGGAGGTCATTGGATATACCCTGAGGTCGTCCAAGAAGAACTAGGGAAAGATAAAGGGGCTCCATTTTAAGATATACGCAGAGACTGAAGCCACACCGGAGATTTTACAGGGCAAGGCTAGTCCTTTATTCCACGTTGGAAGGGGTGGAAGCAGAATTTAAATGCCGTGCAGTCCTGGGCAGCACAATACCAATGCAGTTCGCAGAGTCGGCTGCATCAATCATTTCTGTCATCCAACTGGACAAGACAGTCCACATTTGCGAAACTGTCAATCGAGCAGCCAAATTAGCCCGATATCCCACACCCAAGATCGAGGGTCTTTATGCTAAACGGCCATTTACTAATGGCATGACTTGCCATTTACTAAATTAAATGAGTCATGCTGCTTACTTGCAACTAGAATTAGATGAATCATCCAGAGTATGTGACCTGCACAAGGGCTTTACGAATGTATCTGTTTACCATTTGGAGTATTGTCAGCATGTGCAATTTTCCAACGCGCCATGGAGAATTTATGACGAGGATTACCAAAGCTGCAGTTTATTTAGACGATGTACTAATCACCAGGTCCACGGTAACACTCAACCAACTTGGAGGAGGTGTTAAAGAGGTTCACGGACACCAGTTTGCGCTTGAAGAGAGAAATGTATGTTTCAAGCCAGTGAGGTAACCTATTGGGTTACAATGCAGGTGCAAAAGGACTGACTCTTTGGAGGGAAAGGTTAAAGTTTCAAGGGAAGCTCCTGCTCCAGAAAATATGCCGAATTGGAGTCCTTAGTGGGGATGATGAACTATCACAGCAGATTCATCCCAAATGTAACCACCTTGTTAGCACCTTTACAAACCCGACTGAAGAAACACAAGTGGTTTTGGAAGGTGCCTCAAGATGAGGCTTTCAAATCAGGTAAAGCAACAACTTCAGTCCACTAGCCTATGGTCCATTTCGACCCCAAAGAGGAACGTGTCCTTACCTGCCACATGTCTCCATATAGAATTGGAGCCAGTCTTTCACATAGGCTGAATGATAAAAGAGAGAGGCCAGTCGCTTACGTGTCCAGGACCCTCTTACGGGGAGGAGAAGAGATATTCCCAGATTGCAAAAGAAGGGCTGGGGGTTGTGTTCAGCAACAAAAGGTTCCACCAATATGTACATGCAACGGTATTTCAACATGTACATGCACCGGTATTTCACAATAGTGACAGACCATAAACCATTATATGGTTGTTCGAGGAAGAGAAGGCAATCCTTCCCATTGCCTCTACCCAGATACAACGCTGGGCCTTAACGCCCTCAACATACGGGTACAGACTTGAGCATCAACCGGACACCCAGATGTAATGCCGATGCTTTGAGCAGTCTTCCATTACCGGTGAACTCAATGCCCCCACCAGTACCAGAGGAAGCTGTAATTATTCTAAACTGTTTTGAAATGCTGACTGTATCTGCAAAACAAATCAGAACTTGGACACAAAGAGACGCTGTTCTGTCAAAATCGAGAATATGGTATTAAACTGGGCTTCTCTGGTCAAGCTTCAGAGACAACAAAGCTTTATTTGGCCCAAAGGGACGAACTGAGCTGCGGTGACAGTGCGCTCCTTTATGGCTCATCAATGGTTGTTCCCAATCCCAGGAGACAATTATTATTGGAAGAATTGCATAATGCCCAACCAGGCATATCTAAAAATTAAAATACACAGGATCTGCACAGACAAGGAGGAGCGTCTACAGACGCTGAAAGATGCCCTCGTACGAACGGGATAGACTTTGTCTATATACACACACACGTTTCTGGAACGTACCACTTCATTCGCCCGAGGAAGGAGCAGTGCTCCGAAAGCTAGTGATTTGAAACAAACCTGTTGTACTTTAACCTGGTGTTGTAAGACTTCTTACTGTAAAAATTAAAATGCTGGCAAGGAGCTACATTTGGTGACCCAGCATCGACGAACATTGTCGAGCAATGTGACCAATGTCAGGGGCAAAGGAACTTGCCCACTGCTATCTCTTTGCACCCATGGGAATGGCCTGGTAGGTCTTGGGTGGCAGTGCACATTGACTTTGTGGGTCCTTCCATGGGCTCAATGTACCTTTCATTGGTGAACACTCAATCCGAATGGATGTACACGTACCGGATGGAAGGCACTAC
This sequence comes from Scyliorhinus canicula, assembly GCF_902713615.1. Taxonomy (NCBI): domain Eukaryota; kingdom Metazoa; phylum Chordata; class Chondrichthyes; order Carcharhiniformes; family Scyliorhinidae; genus Scyliorhinus; species Scyliorhinus canicula. The sequence continues at coordinate 68,396,871 of NC_052166.1, forward strand.
CTCTTTCACAACGGTTGAAAAATTACATCAGTGTTTTTCCGTTCATGAAATACCCGAGGTGTTGGTTTTAGATAATGGTCCTGCTTTTACCAGCGTGGAGTTTCAACAGTTTATGGTTTTCAATGGTATGAAACACATCAAAACAGCACCATCCTGGCCACTGTCCAAAGGTTTGGCAGAACGGGCTGTACAAACTTTCAAGTCCAGGGTGAAGAAACAGTCACCCAGCCTCCATAGATACCACGGTTTTGTGATTTTTGCTATCTTACAGAACCACTTCACACTCAACAGCAGGCACTTTCCCAGCAGACCTGCGAGTGAGGCATTGATTAGGTAACAGGCTGAGCCTCATGTTGCCAAATTTAGTGGGAAGAGTGAAGTCCAGGCAAGATATTCAAAAGGGAAACCGTGATTTATCAAATGAGAGAGAACATTTGGAGGTGAACGACCCAGTTTTTGTAAGAAACTTTAGAAGTAGTCCAGGCTGGGTCTCTGAGATCATTGTGGCTAAGACGGAGCCAGTATCGTACGAGGTAAGAACCCAGGAACGATCCCGAGAAAACATTTAGATCATTTGAGAGAAATAAAAAAAGAGCTTTCAAAAGAGACAGTAGTATCATCAACCCCAGACATGCCCGCCATTAGTACTGACCAAATTATTCAGGGGATGGAACAGGTCGTTCTAGGCCCAGAACCTGCACATGTCGGGTAGGGGAAGCAGCTGCCAAGGAACTACCTACACCAGGAGACGTAAACGGAGAGGCTGGTCGAGCGAGACAACTCCTGAGGAAAGGCCCCAGTCAGTGATATTTTGTCGCTCTCAAAGTAAACAAAAGTCCCCCAAAAGACTGGGATTGGAGATCCTGTAAATAAACCCTTGCTGTGTTCATCCACTGGTGGTTGCCTGGAGTTTTCGTTATCACAGATACCAGTGTTATTATCGCTGCTCACCACTTACCCTTCAAAAGCTCCATCTTTAACCAGAATTGTTTCCAAAGTTTGGCCCACAGGGTATGGATTTCCGGTTGCTGTTTCTATCTGTTGCCGAGCAACATTTGCAGCTTCTGGTCCCATTGCAGCTTCAATGTCATCTGGATCTACGTCATCAAACCAGATATCAGGCCTGCCAAAGAACGATGACAGTAAGGAAGCTGCATTGAAACTAAACACACAAAACAACACTGGATTCTGTTCCTGCTTGTAACTATACCAGCTTAAGGAACTGATGCAGAGGGATCCTAACAAATGCTGAGGTCTGGCCCGGGGTCCTAACATTAATTACACTGACACAGGGACACTGAAGTCAATAGATTCAACAGAAATTAACAGGTTCATAAACAGCTTCTTCCCGCTGTTACCAGAGTCCTGAATGACCCTCTTATGGACTGACCTGATCTCTCCACACATCTTTTCTACTGAGTAGTGCTGCACTCCTGTATGCTTCACCCGATGTCTATGTCTATGTACTTACATTGTTCTATCGTATGTTCTATGTTTTTCATGTACGGAATGATCTGTCTGGACTATACGCAGAACTATACTTTTCACTGTAGCTCGGTACACCCGACAGTAAACCCAAATCCAAAAAAGTGTATTCCAGTGGAAGTAGTTAATTTAGCACAGACTAGAGATAAAACTTGGAACTAGCGGTTCATACGGATCAATCTCACAGCACAAAAGAGGTTGAATGATCTCCTACTGTTTCTATCTTTCCAGAGTTCAGGTAACTGTTTGATCTCCTGGGGAGTGTGGAGTGTCTGGAATGTGTGGCCAGCTGGTTTGGTCAGTGTGGAGTCGGCAGGGAGCTGGGCCAATTCCTTACTGGGACAGAGATCGCATCATAAAGAAGTGTCTTTATAAACACATTCCACGTGACCTCCTGCATTGGTCCACTGAGGGGGATCAGGGAGGAGTTTTTCTCATTATTAACTCAGGGGAGGAGGGGGTGGGGGGGTTGTCTTTCCAAGGAGATTACATGGTTGCTGAGAGGGGCAGGGGTAAGTGCTGTATTCTGGTGCACCAGCCATTCTGAGGTGTAGGATGGGTTGATGAACAGGATTTCCTCCTGTCACCTCCATCTATTCAAGTAACAATCGAATGTCAACCATGTTCTTCTCCAGATTGCACCAAGAGTCAGGTTTGTCCCTTCTGCAAAATGAATACAGCACACAAGCAGGTCATTCGGTCCATCTTCTACATGAGCAGTATCCTAACTTCATGTGTCCACTCTATTCCCACATCCCCCTTTACCTTCGATCACTCCACAAACCTGGTTCTTAAATATTGACCTATGCTTCAGTCACTGGTCGTCAACATAATTACCTCAAACCCTCCTGCTCTCCCAAAACGTACACATCCCTCAACGTCACTGGAAGCAGCATATTGCCAGCTACTCTATTCCATTCTTTCAGAATTTTAAACAGCTGTTTAATCGCCTCTTTACCAACTCAACTAAAGGAGAACAGGTTCTGCAGTACAATGGAGGGGGTCAGGTTGGGGGGGGGGCGTGGGGGTGAAGAGAGGAAACAATTTTGCAAACACTTACTCTGTGTTGTTCTCAGTTCGGGGTTCAGCTTTGGTACTTTTTATCCTCTTATTGAAACTACTTCCTTCCAGAGGCCCTTGACCGTTGCTTGTCCTCTTTTTCTTGCTCTGCTGTGATCCCTGGATGATGATTTTATCCACTTTCAGACCATCTCCTTTCAGCAGCACACCTGTTGTTTGACAGTCCGGCTGCCGCTGGCTTTCAACCCCTTTCCCTGGTTTAATTTTTTGGTGACTTGCCTTCTCCGCCGCAGCCGTTTCTCCCTTTGCCTTGATCTTGGATTTGCTTTCCGGAGCTGTCCCGGTATCAGTTGTCTGATTCATCAGCTGATTGAAAATTACAGCCCTTCAGGTGAATAAGTGGCCACAACACTCACATTGCAACAGAAACAAGCAACACACAAACTCAGGGCGGCACAGTGACTCAGTGTTTAGCACTGCTACCTCGCAGCGCCAGGTCCCAGGTCCAATTCTGGCCTCGGGCGACTGTGTGGACTTTGCATTTTCTCCCCGTGTCTGCGTGGGTTTCCTCCGGGTGCTCTGGTTTCCTCCCACAGTCCAAAGATGTGCAGGGTGGGTGATAAATTGCTCTGTAGTGTCCAAGAGGTTAGGTTGGGTCACGGGGATAGGGTAGAGACATGGGGTTAAATGGGGTGTTCTTTCCAAGAGCCAGTGCAGACTCGATGGGCCGAATGGCCTCCTTCTGCACTGTAAATTCTATGATTCGCCCTGTAGCTGTGATCTATTAATTGCGATTTCCTTCCCAATTCTACCTTCTCTGCAAACCTTCCCAAGAAATGTTACTTTAGAAAGTAAGATTTGGGGATCCAGTATGCGAGCAATTTGAGACATGACTTGTGGTGAGTGAAGCAGTTTTGGGGGAGAACAGGCATCTTGGTCCTGTTTCTGTTTCCCAAAGTACTGTCCCACTGGGGGTTTTCCTCACCTCTCGTCTGAACCTGTTACAGACTCATTGAGACTGGCCATTGTAATGAGTCACAAATTCCATTATCAGTGTACCATGGGACTGCCAGAGTGATAGACAGTGCCTTTCGTTATCAAGCAAGTTCTACGCAAGAGACTAAGCTGAAACTCAGGATTGATCAGCAACTTTGGGAATATTATATATCCACTTGTCCTGCTTCCCTGTGCACCTTCCCCAAGCTGTAGTATTTCTTCAGCTGTGGTCAGAACCTGTGTGGCACAGGTACGTGTCTATCATAAACCAGCCCACCATCCGTACATCTCAATCCTGCTGTCCTTACACGTCAGGGCTTGTGTGTGAATCCAGTCCCACACCAACCTGGCAGTCACTCTCTCAGTGATGCACTAACATTGTGTGAACAAGGTGGGATGTTTTTGGTTCAGGAAAGGCATAAGCCTGACTCTTTTCTAATAATGAGTATCCAATTCTCTTCCTTTTCTAATAATGAGTATCCAATTCTTTTTTTCCCCAATAAGGGGCAATTTGGTGTGGCCAATCCATCTACCCTGCACATCTGTGGATTGTGGGGTGAGACCCACGCAGACACGGAGAATGTGCAAACTCCACACGGACAGTGACCCAGGGCCGGGACCGAACCTGGGTCCTCGGCGCCATGAGGCAGAAGTGCTAACCACTGCGCCACCCCCCCCCACCCACCCAAACGACACTTGTTGATAACTTAGTCATCTTAACAGTCTCTAACTCCAATTGTGAAGCGATCGCCGGCTCGGGTGACGCAGGTTAAGACAAGTCACCCCAGGCGGCTTTTCTTTTAGACATTGTCTTTCTGTGAAGCTCCCAAGACTGATTCACATCCAGAGTTTTCAGTCAAGGCAGCATTGTATTATAAAAATTGCTGAGATGTGGAGGGGAGAGAAAGGTAGGTTCCATATTCTAAATGCTCAATCTCTTTCTCGCTGCACAGTCACTGCCTGAACTGTTGAGTATTTCCAGCATTTGCTGAATTTATTAAGTTGAAAATTTAGGTTTGATGCAACATTTTTAGTTCAGATTTTTGCCCCTGCAGTACTTTGCTTTTTTTGCGTTTGTTTAAGCCTTACCTGTTGGAGTGCCTTCCAGTTGGAGGAGTACTCCACTGCAGCTTTAGGAGGCAGCACAGACCCCATTTTCTTTTTGGTCACGTGCGTTTCCTTGGCCCAGAATCTCTTCCTCTTGGGCTTCTTCTGGCTGCCCATCTCAGATTCAGCCGATACTGCACTGTCCACTCTCATGTCTGGCTTTGCTTTACTCACTGTCCGCTTGGCATCTACTTGCTCCATAAGGCCAGTTAACCGACCTATAAAGACAGGACCGTGCAGAGAATCAGACATGAGGGGCCACTCAGCCTTCTGAACCTGTGCTGACTCTTTGAAAAAGAGTTGTCTTGACTTCCCCCATAGACTTGCAAAATATTCTGCTTCTAGTATCTATCCAATTCCATTTTTGGAAGTTCCGACTGAACCTGCTTCCACTGCCTTTTCAGGCCGCACCTTCCAAATCACAACAATGCACCGTTTAAATAATTCCCACAACTCATCTGTCTCTTTTGTCAATCAACTGACATCTGTGTCACTCTGATTACCAACCCACCTGCCACCGGATTTTCCTTCTGCACTCATAATTAATTTTGCACAGCTCGATTTAATCTCCTCTTCACTTTCTCTGCCTTCAGCAGGATCGCAGCTTCTCCAATCTCACAACAGAACTGAACTCACTCATCCCTGAACTATTCTGGTGAACTGCCTCTCCAAGGTTTTGAACACCATCCTGTAGCATAATGCCCAGAGCTAGACAAACTACACCACCTGTAAGCAATGATTCATAAACTTTAGCCTGAATTTCTGCCAAAATCCACCAACACTCCCGTGTTCAGTTGTGACCTCAATGACCAAATCCCAAAACAGAAAGCTGCCAAAAGAAAAGTAAACGGCAAAATAAAATCTAACATGCGAATGATTGCAACAGATTTTCAAAAGGACCATTCACAACTTCCAGGTGACCCAAATTAATTCACACATTGAAGCAGTTGGGAAAACCAGTCAGTCAGGCAGCCAATTGCACAAAGGTAACGCTCACAAACAGTCATGTGATAATGTCCAAAAAACCTATTGTCCAATGTTCATCAAGAGATCAATATTGGCCAGGATTCCCAGACTAACACTTCTGCTTCTCTTCAACTATGGGATATTCACATCCATCTTAAAGTTCAGACAGGGCCAGGTTTACATCTAATCTGTGCAAAGCACCTTCAGTACTGACCCTGACAGTGCAGCACTCCCTCAGTACTGACCCTCTGACAGTGCAGCACTCCCTCAGTACTGACCCTCTGACAGTGCTGCACTCCCTCAGTACTGACCCTCTGACAGTGCGGCACTCCCTCAGTACTGACCCTCTGACAGTGCTGCACTCCCTCAGTACTGACCCTCTGACAGTGCTGCACTCCCTCAGTACTGACCCTCTGACAGTGCAGCACTCCCTCAGTACTGACCCTCTGACAGTGCTGCACTCCCTCAGTACTGACCCTCTGACATTGCGGCACTCCCTCAGTACTGACCCTCTGACAGTGCTGCACTCCCTCAGTACTGACCCTCTGACAGTGCGGCACTCCCTCAGTACTGACCCTCTGACAGTGCAGCTCCCCCTCAGTACTGACCCTCTGACAGTGCGGCACTCCCTCAGTACTGACCCTCTGACAGTGCAGCACTCCCTCAGTACTGACCCTCTGACAGTGCAGCACTCCCTCAGTACTGACCCTCTGACAGTGCGGCACTCCCTCAGCACTGACCCTCTGACAGTGCGGCACTCCCTCAGTACTGACCCTCTGACAGTGCGGCACTCCCTCAGTACTGACCCTCTGACAGTGCAGCACTCCCTCAGTACTGACCCTCTGACAGTGCAGCACTCCCTCAGTACTGACCCTCTGACAGTGTAGGGCTCCCTCAGTACTGACCCTCTGACAGTGCGGCACTCCCTCAGTACTGACCCTCTGACAGTGCAGCACTCCCTCAGCACTGACCCTCTGACAGTGCAGCACTCCCTCAGTACTGACCCTCTGACAGTGCGGCGCTCCCTCAGTACTGACCCTCTGACAGTGCGGCACTCCCTCAGTACTGACCCTCTGACAGTGCAGCACTCCCTCAGTACTGACCCTCTGACAGTGCGGCACTCCCTCAGTACTGACCCTCTGACAGTGCAGCACTCCCTCAGTACTGACCCTCTGACAGTGCAGCACTCCCTCAGCACTGACCCTCTGACAGTGCGGCACTCCCTCAGTACTGACTGTTTTTCTGATTTGGTGAAGCTCGTGTTCTGGGGCCGGATGTGGTTCCGTCAGTAAAGGATTCCGTGCAGAAACTGCCGGTTCCGGTCCTCGCCGACATCCTTTGGCCGAATTTCCATATCCACGCCGAATGCGTGGCCCCGCCCCCAGAACGTCACTCCGATAGCCCCGCCCCCAGTTAGCGTCTTTCCGAAAGCCCCGCCCCCAGTGCGCGTCTTCCGAAAGCCCCGCCCCCAGTGAGCGTCACTCCGATTGCCCCGCCCCCAGTTAGCGTCTCTCCGATAGCCCCGCCCCATGGAGCGTCACTCCGAGAGCCCCTCCCCCAGGCTGCATACTCTGGTAGTCACACCCTCAGGGGCACACACAGTGACAGAGAGTCCCTCACCCTCAGGGACACACAGTGACGGAGAGTCCCACACCATCAGGGACACACAGTGACAGAGACCACCCCTCACCCTCAGGGACACACACAGTGACAGAGATCCCCCCTTACCCTCAGGGACACACACAGTGACAGAGACCACCCCTCACCCTCAGGGACACACAGTGACAGAGAGTCCCTCACCCTCAGGGGCACACACAGTGACAGAGAGTCCCTCACCCTCAGGGGCACACACAGTGACAGAGAGTCCCTCACCCTCAGGGGCACACACAGTGACAGAGAGTCCCTCGCCCTCAGGGGCACACACAGTGACAGAGAGTCCCTCGCCCTCAGGGGCACACAGTGACAGAGTGTCCCTCACCCTCAGGGACACACAGTGACAGAGACTCCCTCACCCTCAGGGACACACAGTGACAGAGACCACCCCTCACCCTCAGGGACACACACAGTGACAGAGATCCCCCCTCACCCTCAGGGACACACACAGTGACAGAGACCACCCCTCACCCTCAGGGACACACAGTGACAGAGAGTCCCTCGCCCTCAGGGACACATAGTGACAGAGACTCCCTCACCCTCAGGGACACACAGTGACAGAGACCACCCCTCACCCTCAGGGACACACAGTGACAGAGACCACCCCTCACCCTCAGGGACACACAGTGACAGAGAGTCCCTCACCCTCAGGGACACACAGTGAAAGAGACTCCCTCACCCTCAGGGGACACACAGTGACAGAGACCACCCCTCACCCTCAGGGACACACAGTGACAGAGACCACCCCTCACCCTCAGGGACACACAATGACAGAGATCCCCCCTCACCCTCAGGGACACACACAGTGACAGAGACCACCCCTCACCCTCAGGGACACACAGTGACAGAGAGTCCCTCGCCCTCAGGGACACATAGTGACAGAGACTCCCTCACCCTCAGGGACACACAGTGACAGAGACCACCCCTCACCCTCAGGGACACACAGTGACAGAGACCACCCCTCACCCTCAGGGACACACAGTGACAGAGAGTCCCTCACCCTCATTGACACATAGTGACAGAGACTCCCTCACCCTCAGGGACACACAGTGACAGAGACCACCCCTCACCCTCAGGGACACACACAGTGACAGAGACCACCCCTCACCCTCAGGGACACACACAGTGACAGAGATCCCACCCCCCCAGAATGTGGTGACTAGGGGCTTTTCACAGTAACTGCATTGCAGTGTTAATGTAAGCCTACTTGTGACAATAAGGATTATTATTATTATTATTATTATTAAGGAGGGAATTGATTTGGTTTATTGGATTTGAGTTGGGGAATGGGCTATCGGAGTGACGCTAACTGGGGGCGGGGCTATCGGAGTGACGCTAACTGGGGGGGGGCTATCGGAGTGACGCTAACTGGGGGGGGGGGGGGGGGGCCACGCTCTCGGCGCAGATGTGGAAATTCGGCCAAAGGATGTCGACGAGGGCCGGAACCGGACGTTTCTGCACAGAATCCTTCACAGACGGAACAGGTCTGTGTACCGAGGTACAGTGAAAAGTATTGTTCTGGGTATATTCCAGACAGCCCGTTCCATACATGAAAAGCAGAGGACACAGTTGAAAGCAGAAACATATAAGATGGGAAAGGTTAGTGGGAGGCCAGGAGAGTGGGATAGATTCAGAATGCAGCAAAGATGGACAAAAAAAATCATCAGGAAGGAGAGAAAGTAAACTCTGAGGACAAGCTGGTGAGAAACATAAAAACAGACGTCGAGTTTTTAAAAAAAATACATTAACAACAAGAGAGACGTGAAAGAAAGCATTGGCCTCTCAGAGAATGAAACCGGGGAAGTAATTATAGAGAACAAGGAAATGGCAGACATTAAATGGATATTTCGGATCAGCCTTTACTGGAGAGGGTACGACAGCCTGCTCCAGGGTGACATGTGTAGCCACCTGAGTTGGCCACTTCCCAAGTTAAAATGGAGTAACACAAGGAACGCAGGGAAAATTGGACAATCCCAGAGAAACAAGCAGTTTGCAGACTTTTCCTGTGTATTCTGCCTGCAAAGAAAGCGGACAGCACTGAAACCAGCAGCCATGCATATTAATGAGCGATTCACGGGCACAATAGTAACAATCAAAGGTGATCGAAGTAAAGCTAGACTCCTCGGCGCCAGCAGGAGTCCAAGACAAAAGAAGCAAACGGGCACCCAAGGACCGCCCAGCGATCGGGAAACAGCCCCAGTATTGGGGAATTCAAACCAATCGATTGGTATGGGATCCAATCGATTGGAAGTAAGCTCGGGGACCGCCCAAAAGGGCGCAAAGCCCCTGAGGACTATAAGATAGAGCCCCCAAGGTCAGTTCGCTCTCTTAGTCGACCCTCCCAGCAGAACATCTTAGCAGCTCTCGAAGAACTTGACCGTAAGGAGAGGCCTGGCCAACTGCTGCACCATCAAGTAAGTGTCCAGTCAACGCATGCTACGAGATAGATCAGGGGTGGGCAAACTTTTCCATGCAAGGGCCACATTCAGAAATTCACAATTTTAAAGGGCTGCATAGTATATTAAGTAAAATAATTAATATTTAAAATAGCCAAAATAAAAGGATTTAAAGAAAAAAAAGCAATTAATTTTTATTAATTAATATTTTAAAGTAGAAACTTTACATGAAACATATTTATTTGAAAAACAAAGTAACTCAGTTTAAAGAAAAAAAGCAATCATTTTTATTAATTAATATTTTAAAGTAGAAACTTCACATGAAACACATGTTGTGCCGAGCAATGATCACCCTACTCAAGTCAACGTATCCACCCTATACCAGTAACCCAACAGCCCCCCCATTAACCTTAAAATTAAAAAACAAAATTACAAAAAAAAAAATGTTTTTTATTTTTTTTATGACTTGATCTTGGTGGGCCGCATACAGACCTTTGGCGGGCCGCATGCGTCCCGCGGGCCGTAGTTTGCCCACCCCTGAGATAGATGCTCCTGACCCCTTAGTCCGTACCAGCTGGAAGCTTGCAGACTCAGGATCGAGCAAGAGGCCATTGTTCCCTGACCCAGCGGGTTCCCTTATCCAGATAAGTATTGGCCTCTCAGTGGTAGGAATAGCCTAGTCTTTTAGTATTGTATGCATGAGTAGCGATTAACTGTATTAATAAACGTGTTTTGATTTGAACCTTACTAATTGGTGTATTGAGTCATTGATCTGAACTTGAACTTGAACCTCGTGGTGGTATCATAAGGACACCTGCCAACTCTGCAGCTAAGTAATAAAACAGAGCCAATTGAGTGGAAAGCGCACTCACCAGAACGAGCAACACATGCAAGACATGATCCTCACCATTGGAACCACCACAGACCCAATACTGGGGTCACACAGGGCGGCGTCATCGCACCAACGTTCTTCTCCATCTTCCTCGCAGCAACACTCCACCCCGTCACCCTGAAGTTCCCCGCTGGATTGGAACTAACATACCAGACAATCGGGAAACTGTTCAACCTCCGACGCCTCCAGGCCAAAACCAAGACCACCCCAGGCTCTGTCATCGAGCTGCAGTACGCAGACGACGCCCGTGTGTGCGCACAGTCAGAGACCGAGCTACAAACCATTGTTGATGCATTCACCGAGGCATGTGAGAGAATGGGCCTCAGACTAAACATCCACAAAACAAAGGTTTTCTACCAGCCCACTTCTGCCACACAAAACTGCCTCCCAACCATCAAGATCCACGGTGGCGCCCCTGGACAATGTGGATCGTTTCCCAAACCTCGGGAGCCTCCTCTCGGTGCGAGCAGACATTGATGACGAACTCCAGCATCGTGCCAGTGCAGTCCTCGATGGCTGAGAAAGAGAGTGTTCGACGACCGAGACCTCAGACCCAGCACCAAGCTGATGGTCTACAGAGCAGCCATGGTCCCCACCCTCCTGTATGCTTCAGAAACATGGACATTATACAACAGGCACCTCAAATCCCTGGAGAGATTTCACCAACGTTGCCTCTGCAAAACCCTGCAAATCCACTGGCAGGATAGGCATACCAGCGTGCGTGTCCTCTCCCAGGCCAATATCCCCAGTATCGAGGCACTGGTCACGCTCGACCAGCTGCGATGGCCGGGCCACATTGCCCACATGCCCAACGCAAAACCCCCGAAACAAGTGCTCTACTCCGAGCTCCACAACAGCAAGTGAGCACGAGGAGGGCAGAGGAAATGCTACAAGGACACTCTCAAAGTCTCCCTAAATAAACGCAACATCTCGATCGACACGTGGGAATCGCTGCCTTAGAATGCACGGGCTGGAAAAGAAGCATCCACGAAGGCCCCAATCACCTCGAGCGTCACAGGGTGGGGCACGGGGAGGCCGACCGTAAACCGTGCAGGGAGGGCGCAGAGTCCAGAGTGTCCCACCCACCCACCCCATCAAACACCACCTGCCAAACCTGTGGCAGAGTCTACGGATCCAGGATTGGATGATTCAACCGCCGCTGAACCTCGGAGTGGAAGCAGGTCATCCTCGACACGGAGGGACTGCCCAAGAGAGAGAGAGTTTTCAGCAAATTAATGGGGTTCAAGGCTGACAAGAACCCTGGACCTGACTGTTTGCACCCCAGGATCTTAAAAGATTGGCCAGAGATATCCTGAATGCATTGGTAGTCATTTTCCAAAAATCCTTGGGATGCTGGACTTTTGCAAAGGATGGGAAAACGGCCAATGTGGTACCCCTGTTCAAAAGGGGAAGGAGGCAAAATGCAGGAAACTACCGACCAGTTAGTCTAACTTCCGATATTGATAACATTTTAGAATCGGTACTTGAGAGAATTGCAGCGCATTTGGAAAGTCATAATCTGATCAAGCTGAGGCAGCATGGTTTCATGAAGGGCTAATCATGTCTGGCACATTTATTAGGGTTCTCTGAGGAGGTAGCAGCCCGAGTAGAGAGAAGAGAACCAGTCGATGCATAGTTGAATTTTCAAAAGGCATTCGATAAGGTGCCACACAAAAGGCTGCTACTCAAGATCGGAGTTCACGGTGTTGGAGGTAATATTCTGGCATGGATAGAGGATTGGCTAACTAACAGGAAGCAGCGATAAAGGGGGAATTCTCAGTAACCAGAGTGCCATGGGGATCAGTGCTGGGACCTCTGCTCTTCACACAATATATATTGTTACCACCCTCTGGGCGAGTGCGAGGTCAATTCCAGCCCTACGTGACCCAGAGTCGCAACACAATTGAAATTAATAAATAATTCTCAGAAAAATACCCAACGTCTTTGACCGTAGGCTGCCCAATAATTACAGTCATTAGGTTTGTAAGTTTAAACACAATTACTGTTTATTTATAGCAAGAACTGTAATGAAATATGCAGCAAATACAACTGGTTAACTATTATCTAATTCCTAACCCCCACCTTCCCCACACTCACACACATACACGACAAACAAACACAGAGGGGTGAAAATAATAAGGAAAATATAGGAATCTTTGTCACAGATGGTTGTTTCTCGCACGCTCTCCTTCAAATCGAGCTGTCAGGTCGAGATATCTGTTTTCCAGTATGTAATTTTTAAAAAAAATTTAGAGTACCCAATTGTTTTTTCCAATTAAGGGGCAATTTAGCGTGGCCAATCCACCTAGCCTGCACATCTTTGGGCTGTGGGGGTGAGACCCACGCAGACATGGGGAGAATGTGGGCAGCACGGTAGCACAGTGGTTAGCACTGTTGCTTCATAGCACCAGTGACCAGGGTTTGATTCCCGACTTGGGTTACTACCTGTGCGGAGTCTGCACGTTCTCCCTGTGTCTGCGTGGGTTCCCTCCTATAAGTCCCGAAAGACGTGCTGTTAGGTGAATTGGACATTCTGAATTCTCCCTCTGTGTACCCGAACAGGCGCCGGAATGTGGCGACTGGGGGATTTTCACAGTAACTTCATTGCAGTGTTAATGTAAGCCTACTTGTGCCATAATTTAAAAAAAAATCTTTTTATTCTCCTCATTTACGTTTTCATCAATAAACAACCAAAGAAAAAACAAAGAAAAATAAATACAGTAACAATCCCCCACACACAAACGCACCCCACTCAATATACAGACCAAAACAACCACCCGTACATTGCAGGTAAAAAACACAAATTAACAATAAATCCGTAAACAGTGTAACCAAAGAAAACATCACCACCGGCCCCCACGTCCGCAACCAATTCTTGAAAGTGCATAGTAGCAGTCCCCATGACTTGTGACATTAATAAAGATTATTATTACGTGCAAACTCCACACAGACAGCGACCCAGAACCGGGATTGAACCCGGGTCCTCGGCACCGTGAGGCAGCAGTGCTAAGCACTGCGCCACCATGCCGCCAGTCTGTAATGGTTTTCACTGTAGATCCATTCAGGTCTCTGCAGTTTCAGAAATACAGCAGCTTTTCTGGATAAAAACGAAAGAGAGAGAACAGGTCCTTTCGCCGCCCCTCCGAGTGTCCAGCGACCCATTTCTGCCTTCCTTGAGTCTCTGGAAATCATCCCACTCCAGTAGGATCCAATCACCATCTGTTCCCCGGCAGAATACGGCCTTTCTGGCCAATTCATTGGGCACCAGCCCATCAGACCGAGTCCCACCCCATGTCTTGGGTGTCACAAAGTCTGAGTTCTGTTTCTCAAAAGCTTGCTGAGTGCTCCCTTTTGTAACTTTTGAATTATTTTCCTCCTCTGCTCGACTTAAAGATAAATGTCCATCAAGCATCAATGGATCAAAATGATAATGGCAAAAAATAAAGAAAGAGACAATAAGGGAATGATCAGGAAGGACCCTGACAATATTAATGATTTGGAGAAAGGAACAGAGTGTACTGTAGCCAAATTGCAGATGACACAGAGGTGGGAGGGAAGGCTGGTTGTAAGGAGGTATAAATAGTTCACACAGAGATATTGACAGGTTATGTGAGTGGGCAGAAAATTAGGAAATGGAATTCAATGTGGGAAAATGTGAGTTTGTTCATTTTGTACACACCCCTGTCAACATCAACGGGGCCGAGGTGGAGATGGTTAGCAGTTTCAAATTCCTAGGTGTCCACATCACCAGAAATCTGTCCTGGTCCACCCACATCGACGCTACCACCAAGAAAGCACAACAATGCCTATACTTCCTCAGGAAACTAAAGAAATTCGGCATGTCCACATTAACTCTGACCAACTTTTACAGATGCACCATAGAAAGCATCCTATCTGGCTGCATCACAGCCTGGTATGGCAACTGCTCGGCCCAAGACCGCAAGGAACTTCAGAGAGTCGTGAACACAGCCCAGTCCATCACACAAACCTGCCTCCCATCCATTGACTCCATCTACACCTCCCGCTGCCTGGGGAAAGCAGGCAGTATAATCAAAGACCCCTCCCATCCAGCTTACTCACTCTTCCAACTTCTTCCATCGGGTAGGAGATACAGAAGTCTGAGAACACGCACAAACAGACTCAAAAACAGCTTCTTCCCCGCTGTTACCAGACTCCTAAACGATCCTCTTATGGACTGACCTCATTAACACTACACTCTGTATGCTTCACTCGATGCCGGTGTCATGTAGTTACATTGTATACCTTGTGTTGCCCTATTATGTATTTTCTTTTATTCCCTTTTTTCCCATGTACTTATTGATCTGTTGAGCTGCTCGCAGAAAAATACTTTTCACTGTACCTCGGTACACGCGACAATAAACAAATCCAATCCAATTTGGAAGAAAGAATGAGAGGGTGGACTATTATTAAATGTAGAGAGAGTGCAGAAAGCTGTTGCACAAAGGGGCCTGGGGGGGGTTCTTGTTCATGAAACCCAGAAAGGTGCAGAGAGAATGCTGGCTTCTATTTCAAGGGAGCTGGAGTACAACAGTAAAGAGGTGTTGCTGCAACTGTACAAGGTATTAATGAAGCCGCCTTTAGAATACTGGGTACAGATTTGGTCCCCTGATCACTGGGCGCAGTACAGCGGAGGTTTACTGGGATGATCCCGGGTATAGAGGCATTGCCATATGAGGAAAGGTTAAGCAGGTTGGGTCTGTTATCCTTGTAGTTCAGAAGAATGAGGTGTGATATGATGGAAACATATAAGATTCCCGGGGGTCAGCCAGGGTAAATGTTGGGAGGATGTTTCCACTCCTGGGAGACTGTAGGACCAGAGGGCATAGCTGCAGAATAAGGGGGGGACTCACTCCAGACGGATTTGAGGAAGAATTTTATTGAGCGGTGAATCTTTGGAATTCTTTACCCACAGGAAGCTGTGGAGGCCGAGTCCTTGAATGTTTTCCAGGCTGAGATCAATGGGCTTTTCATCAGTTGGGGAATTAAGGGTTACGGAGAGAAGGCAGGAAAGTGGACTTACTGAGTGTTAGATCAGCCATGATCTTATTAAACGGGGGAACAGGCTCGAAGGGCTGAATGGCCTCCTCCTGATCCTGTTCCTTATCGACTTTTAGTATCAATAGTGCCCCTCTGACACTCTAGAGCTCCTCAACAGTGCAACACTCCCTCAGTACTGACCCTCTGACAGTGCGGCACTCCCTCAGTACTGACCCTCTGACAGTGCGGCACTCCCTCAGTACTGACCCTCTGACAGTGCAGCACTCCCTCAGTACTGACCCTCTGACAGTGCAGCACTCTCTCAGTACTGACCCTCTGACAGTGCGGCACTCCCTCAGTACTGACCCTCTGACAGTGCAGCACTCCCTCAGTACTGACCCTCTGACCGTGCGGCACTCCCTCAGTACTGACCCTCTGACAGTGCGGCACTCCCTCAGTACTGACCCTCTGACAGTGCGGCACTCCCTCAGTACTGACCCTTGGAAATTGCGGTATCATAGAATTTACAGTGCAGAATGAGGCCATTTGGCCCATGATGTCTACACCCGCCCTTGGAAAGAGCACTCTACCTACGCCCAAGCCTCCACCCTATCCCCGTAACCCAGTAACCCCACCTAACCTTTTGGTCATTAAGGGCAATTTAGCGTGGCCAGTCCACCTAACCTGCACATCTTTGGACTGTGGGAGGAAACTTAAGCACCCGGAGGAAACCCACGCAGACATGGGGTGAACGTACAAACTCCACATAGACAGTCATATCCATCAGTACTGGAGCAGTGAGTGCCAGTTACATGACAGGTTCAAATCAATGGAGTGGGGCTTGAATCGTTCATTAAAGTGTCCCAAATTCTGCGTGGCACGGTGGCGCAATGGTTAGCCCTGCTGCCTCACGGTGCTGAGGACCCGGGTTCGAATCCCAGCCCCAGGACACAGTCCGGGTGGAGTTTGCACATTCTCCCCGTGTCTGCATGGGTCTCACCCCCACAACTCAAAGATTCGGCACCGTGAGGCAGCAGTGCTAACCACTGCGCCACCGTGCCACCCAAAAAGGGTACTCTAAATTTTTATTGAAGTTTCCAGAAAGCAAGGGGTTAAACAGTTCCTCTTCTTGTGACTCAGTGATCAGGAAGTGGGGATGGGGACACAGTTTTATTTATTTAGCCAGAGTAAATTCCGGTGGCACCATAAAGGGAAAAGTACAAGATTAGCTTGCAATGTATTTACAAAAAATCGATAGCGAACATTTTCAATATTGGTTCGGAGATTGGATTTCAGGAATGTCCCAAAAATGAAAATGAGTTGACCAATGGGATAGGGGGACTCGTTTAGAGAGATTTGACTAATTTAAGAATGGAAAAGTGCAGAGTTATCCGGATGAAGCAGGGGAATGTCAGACTGAGACACACTGATCGACAAACTCCCAGCCCTGGTGGGAGTCTCCAAGGTGGATGTCCTGCAAGCATTGTGATTGATCCCTGGGTCACAGAGGGAATAAAGTAGCCATGATCCCTCTTCCTGGTAGCTCTCCAGTGGCCCACACTGTGTATGAACATTGACTAGAATTGGGCTCGGTCATGATATATTTTTTTACACACTATTGAATAGCCTGTCAAATGTTTTAATTCTCAAATTCCTACATTGCCTTGGGCCCGTCCAACATTTTAATTAAAAAATAAATAAATTTAGAGTACCCAATTCATATTTCCCAATTAAGGGGCAATTTAGCGTGGCCAATCCACCTACCCTACACATCTTAGGGTTGTGGGGGTCAGACCCACGGAGAATGTGCAAACTCCACATGGACAGTGACCCAGGGCCGGGATTCGAACCCGGGTCCTCAGCGCCATGAAGCAGCAGTGCTAACCACTGCGCCACCGTGCTGCCCTTCATCACTTTAATCTTCCCAGCCTTACATCCACCGAGATTTCTGTGTTCATCTAATTCTGGCCTCTTGAGCTGCCTCAATTTCTATCACTCCAACACCGGAGGCTGTGCCTTCCTTTGCCAAGGCCCCCGGCTCCGGAACTCCCACGCCAAGCCTCTTCTCCTCTCTATCTCCCTCTCTCCTCCTTTAAGACACACATTAAAACCTACCTCTCTGACCAAGCTTTTTGTCGGCTCCTCATATCTCCTCATGTGGCTTGGTGTAAATTTTCTATAAAAGCTCAGGAGACCCGAGAAGGAGATTGAAATGGATTCAATTTGTAACCGAAAGAAAAGGCCGCAACTCTGCATCCAGCACCCAGGTCCCAACTGGGACTACTGACCGTGCCGGTCCCAATCCGGGCTGGCTTTTAAGGGTTGATTATAGGAGCCTCAGGTAGCAAGAGGAGCTGGTATTCAACGAGCCCCACGGGGAGATCAATTGGGTTGTCCCCGTGGGTCTCGTGAGGGTTTTTACATTTTTGAGAATGTTCTGATGGAGCATTTTAGGATATTTTGTTATATTAGAGGTTCTTTCCGAGGGCCAGTGCAGACGCAATGGACCAAATGGCCTTCTTCTGCACTGTAATTTGCAAGATATAAATGCAAGTTGTTGTTAGTCTGGACTGACATATGAAGTATGATACACGAGGAAGGCATCGCTTGTGAAACAGGATCCCAGTGAGAGCCACCACCAGAGGTGAGAAATTTCTTTGGGAAAGATGTAGCGTGTAAACATGTTTTACAAAGAACACAGAATTTACAGCACAGAATGTGGCCATTCAGCCCAACTGAGCCAGTGTTTGCTCCACAAGACTCCTCCCACCCTTACTTAATTTCATCCTATCCTTCCAATCCTTCCTCTCTTCTGTGTTTTTTTTAAAAATATTTTTTTATTCTCCTTTTTCCATTTTCTCACAAATTTACACCCAACAATAATCAGTGACGAATGTAATGTCAATCCCCATAGCAATAACAACGATCCCATCCTCCCGCCAAATCCCCAGACATTGGCCCGCATGTTAACATAAACAAATGACAAAAAGGAATTAGGAATCACCCATAGTCACCATTAACACATACAGTCCCCCCTCCCCCAACCCTCCCAGCCCCCAACCCCCCTAATGTTCGATGTTATCCAGTTCTTGAAAGAAATGAATAACGCCCATGAATTGTAGAACCCCTCCATCCTTCCCCTCAGTTCAAATTTGACCTTTTTGAAGCGTCAAGAATTCCAGCAGGTCCCCACGCCACGCCAGGGCACAGGGTGGAGAGGTTGATCTCCAAACCAACAGGATCCACCTTCAGGCGATCAACGAGGCAAAGGCTACAACATCTGCCTCCGCGCCCGTTTCCAACCCCGGCTGGTCCAACACCCCGAATATGGCCTCCCGAGGTCCCGGGTCCAGTTTCACATGCACCACTTTAGAGATTACCCTAAACACCTCCTTCCAGTAATCCTCCAGCTTTGGACAGGACCAAAACATACGAACGTAATTTGGCCCCTCTCCCCCTCCCGCCGCAATGTTCACACACATCTTCTACCCCCTCAAAGAGCCGGCTCAGCCTCACCCTTGTAAGGTGCGCTCTATACACCACCTTCAGCTGTAACAGCCCCAACCTCGCACACAAGATGGAGGCGTTCACTCTCCGGAGCACCTCACACCAGAACCCCTCCTCCATACCCTCTCCCAACTCTGCCTCCCACTTTGCCTTGATCCCTTCTAGTGGCGCCTTCTCCTCCTCCAAAATAGCCCCGTAAACCACCGATAATACCCCCTTCCCCAGTCCCCCTGTCGTCAGCACCTCCTCCAGCAATGTGGAGGCCGGCTCCACTGGGAAGCTCTGTAACTCCTTCCTGGCAAAGTCTCGAACCTGCATGTATCTAAATATTTCCCCCTGCTCAGCCCATACATCGCTCCCAGCTCCTTCAATCCCGCAAACTGACCCCCAAGAAACAAATCCTTTAGTGTCCTAATTCCTTTCTCCTCCCATCTCCAAAAATTTCCATCCCACTTCCCTGGCTCAAATCTATGGTTCCCCCGAATCGGCATTTCACTTGACTCTGCCCCTAACCTGAAGTGCTGTCGAAACTGCCTCCAAATTCTCAACAAAGCTATTACTCCCGGACTCCCGGAGTATTTCCCCTGGGGCCGACGGGGCCGTTGTCGCTAGCATCTTCAATCCCAACCCCCTACCCAAACTCTCCTCCATTCTGGCACATTGGGAGTCAACCCCTCTAACCCAGCTCCATACCTTCTCCACAATCGCCGGCCAATAATAATACATCAGGTTCGGACACTTTCTAACTCTGGCCACCTTCCCTCCCCATATGAACGAGGTAATCATTCCTTCAATCTCTCTGAAAAATGCCTTTGGGAGGAAAATCGGCAGGCATTGGAAAATAAACAGAAATCGCGGCAACACGTTCATTTTAACTGTCTGTACCTGACCCGCCAGTGACAGAGGGAGACCATCCCACCTTGCCTGATCAGCTTTCATCTTCCCCACCAAACTAGAAATGTTGTACCTATGGAGCCCCCTCCCCAATCTCGAGCACCTGCACCCCCAGGTATCTAAAGTGAGTCCCTGCCCTACGGAATGGCAGCCCCCCCCCCCACCCCCACCCCCGGCCGAGACACCACAAAATACTCACTCTTGTCGAGATTTAATTTGTACCCCGAGAAAGACCCAAACACTCGAAGCAGCTCCAATATTCCGCCTATCGACACACTCGGTTTGGACACGTATAACAGCAAGTCGTCGGCATATAAGGACACCCTATGCTCTATCCCGCCCCCCCCCCCCCCCCCCCCCGCATTATTCCTTTCCATACCCCGAACTTCTTAATGCGATGGCCAACACTCAATCGCAAGTGCAAACAGCAGGGGGGACATAGGACATCCCTGTCTAGTCCCACGGTGGAGAGAAAAGTATTCTGAGCTGATGTTATTTGTGCAGATACTGGCCCTCGGCTCCTTATATAATAGCTTTGCCCAGTCCACAAATCTGGGTCCAATTCCGAACCGCTCAGAACTGCTATTAAATATCCCCATTCTACCCCCATTCTACCCCTATTCTACCCGGTCAAACACCTTCTCGCCGTCCAATGCCACAACCACTTCTGTTTCCTTCCCCTCCGCCGGTACCATAACCACGTTCAATACCCTCCTAATGTTCGAAAAGAGCTGCCTCCCTCTCACAAACCCCGTCTGATCTTATCCCCTATCACCTTCGGGAGGCACTCCTCCAGCCTACCTGCCAGTATCTTTGCCAATATCTTTGCGTCCACATTTAAAAGTGATATGGGCCTATACGACCCACACTCCGTCGGATCCTTATCTTTCTTAAGTAACAGGGAAATCGATGCCTGCCCCAAGGTTTGTGGCAGCACTCCCTTCCCTATCGTCTCCTCAAACATCCCCACCATCAGCGGTACCAGCCTATTTTTGAATTTTTTACAATATTCCACCGGAAACCCATCCGGCCCTGCCAGCTTCCCCGACTGCATCCTCCCAATCGCATCCTTTACCTCCTGCTCCACTATTGTCCCCTCTAATGTAGCCCTGTCCCCCTCCCCTAACCTCGGGTACTCCAGCCCATCTAGAAATTCCAGCATCTCACGGTCTCCCCCGGGTGGCTCTGACCTGTGCAACCTCTCATAAAATTCCTTAAAGACCTTGTTAATCTGATCTGGAGCTACCACCAACTTCCCTGCCCTGTCCCGCCCCTGGTCAATTTCCCTTGCCGCAGCCTTCCTACGGAGCTGACCCACCAACATGTGGCCCGCTATCTCTCCATGCTCATAAACTGCCCCCCTTGCTCGCCTCAATTGTCTACTGCCTTCCTGGTATATAGTTAAAGGATATAAAAGCTCGAGGAGATATTTATTAGGAAGGAAGATGTGTTGGGCATTTTGAAAAACTTGAGGATAGACAAGTCCCCCGGGCCTGATGGAATATATCCAAGGATTCTATGGGAAGCAAGAGTCATTGGCAGTGATCTTTTCGTCCTCACTGTCAACAGGGGTGGTACCAGGGGATTGGAGAGTGGTGAATGTCGTGCCCCTGTTCAAAAAAGGGAATAGGGATAACCTTGGGAATTACAAGCCAGTTAGTCTTACTTCAGTGGTAGGCAAAGTAATGGAAAGGGTACTGAGGGATAGGATTTCTGAGCATCTGGAAAGACACTGCTTGATTAGGGATAGTCAGCACAGATTTGTGTGGGGTAGGTCTTGCCTTCCAAGTCTTATTGAATTCTTTGAGGAGGTGACCAAGCATGTGGATGAAGGTAACGCAGTGGATGTAGTGTACATGGATTTTAGTAAGGCATTTGATAAGGTTCCCCATGGTAGGCTTATGCAGAAAGTAAGGAGGCATGGGATGGTGGGAAATGTGGCCAGTTGGATAACGAACTGGCTAACCGGTAGAAGTCAGAGAGTGGTGGTGGATGGGAAATATTCAGCCTGGAGTCCAATTACCAGTGGCGCACCGCAGGGATCAGTTCTGGATCCTCTGCTGTTTGTGATTTTCATTAATGACTTGGATGAGGGAGTTGAAGGGTGGGTCAGTAAATTTGCAGACGATACGGAGATTGGTGGAGTTGTGTATAATGAGGAGGGCTGTTGTCGGCTGCAAAGAGACATAGATAGGATGCAGAGCTGGGCTGAGAAGTGGCAGATGGAGTTTAACCCTGAAAAGTGTGAGGTTGTCCATTTTGGAAGGACAAATATGAATGCGGAATACAGGGTTAACGGTAGGGTTCTTGGCAATGTGGAGGAGCAGAGGGATCTTGGGGTCTATGTTCATAGATCTTTGAAAGTTGCCACTCAAGTGAATAGAGCTGTGAAGAAGGCCTATGGTGTGCTAGGGTTCATTAGCAGAGGGATTGAATTTAAGAGCCATGAGGTGATGATGCAGCTGTACAAAACCTTGGTAAGGCCACATTTGGAGTACTGTGTGCAGTTCTGGTCGCCTCATTTTAGGAAAGATGTGGAAGCTTTGGAAAAGGTACAAAGGAGATTTACCAGGATGTTGCCTGGAATGGATAGTAGGTCTTACGAGGAAAGGTTGAGGGTGCTAGGCCTTTTCTCATTAGAACGGAGAAGGATGAGGGGCGACTTGATAGAGGTTTATAAGATGGTCAGGGGAATAGATCGAGTAGACAATCAGAGACTTTTTCCCCGGGTGGAACAAACCATTACAAAGGGACATACATTTAAGGTGAATGGTGGAAGATATAGGGGGGATGTCAGAAGTAGGTTCTTTACCCAGAGAGTAGTGGGGGCATGGAATGCACTGCCTGTGGAAGTAGTTGAGTCAGAAACATTAGGGACCTTCAAGCGGCTATTGGATAGGTACATAGATTACGGTAGAATAATGGAGTGTAGATTAATTTGTTCTTAAGGGCAGCACGGTAGCATTGTGGATAGCACAATTGCTTCACAACTCCAGGGTCCCAGGTTCCGGCTTGGGTCACTGTCTGTGTGGAGTCTGCACATCCTCCCCGTGTGTACGTGGGTTTCCTCCGGGTGCTCCGGTTTCCTCCCACAGTCCAAAGATGTGCAGGTTAGGTGGATTGGCCATGCTAAATTGCCCCTTAGTGTCCAAAATTGCCCTTAGTGTTGGGTGGGGTTACTGGGTTATGGGGATAGGGTGGAGGTGTTGACCTTGGGTAGGGTGCTCTTTCCAAGGGCTGGTGTAGACTCGATGGGCCGAATTACCTCCTTCTGCACTGTAAATTCTATGATAATCTATGATTAATCTAGGACAAAGGTTCGGCACAACATTGTGGGCCGAAGGGCCTGTTCTGTGCTGTATGTTTCTATGTTCTATGTTCTTTAGTCGGTCAAAGCTCGCTGGAATTCCTTCCTCTTTTCCATCTGCTCTCTCCTGTGTTTATCCAGCTTCCCTTCCAATGCATCTATAAAATTCACCTCAACCGCCCCCATGATATAAAATTCCCTATTGGTTCTATAACCGGCTCAGTTCTGACTAAAAGTCACAGTCCCAAAGTGTTAACTCTCTCTCTCCACAGACCCTGCCAGACCTGCTTCCCGCATTCTCTGATTTTTCTTCAGATTTCCTGCATCAGCATTATTTTGCTTTTGTTATATATTTATGGCCTTTCGTTCTGCATTTCCCAAATCCTCTCAACGTATATATATCAAATCCCTTCTTAGATTTAAATATCAGGTCACTCCGTACCCTTTTCTTTTCTGTTGTTCCTGATAGTTCTGGTATCTCCCTTGTCAATCTTTTTTTCCATCTTCTCCAATGTGGTGATATGAGTGGGAGCACTGCCATTGGTTCAGAGCAAGGACGACCATCGGCCCGACATCACCGGCTCCATTGCGACGGTCCACCAGAACATCACGGGCACCCGACAGTCTGATCGTGAGCATCTGATGCAGCCATGGGACTTTATTGGACTCTATTGTAATTTTTTTTAGTATGTAGTATTGTTTATTTTTGCCACAAGCCAGTGGGCAGCCCAGATCTTCGATTATCTCTACTCATATCACGTCCTCGGACCACTCCCCATCTCTTCCCCTCACACCCCCCCCCCCCGCCTTCTTTCTCCACAAGGGGTGAATGTGGTGATATGAGTGGGAGCACTGCCATTGGTGCAGAGCATTGGTTTCCCATTGGCTCTGGCTGGTCATGTGCCTCTCATCTGATTGGCTGGGACTAGTCATGTGACTGCTCACCAATTGGCCGAGAGGCAAGTAGACCCCGCCTCCGAGGCGGGGTATAAGTACCCAGGTTTCCCGGCGGGCGGCCTGTCTCTGCAGTCGGCCACCGGGCTAACAACTAGCTGATTAAAGCCACAGTTTGGATATTCATCGTGTCTCGCGTCCAATTGATGGTACATCATCCAATGCCTCTTTTTATTTTCCTTTTCCGCAATATGGAGATAGGAGTGCACTGAGGCTCGATATTATGAAATCATTCAGCACAGAATGAGGCCATTCTGGCCATAATGCCTGTGCTAGCCCTTTGAAAGAGCAATCCAATTAGTCCCTGTCTTCTCGCCAATGGACCTCCATCTTTCTCCCCTTCAACTATTTATTCAAATCCATTTTGACAATTATGATAGAAGCTTTTATATTTTATGAATTTTCGTTACTCTGTTCAAGTTTTGTTCTCAAGTTTGTGTGTGTGTGTGTGTGTGCGTGTGTGTGTGTAAAAACCCTGCCTTGTCCAGGGGGCAGTGACCTCTGCTTGACTGATCCAGCTATTTGTGGAGTTTTGCAATCACCAAGGGGTAATGTGCCAAAAATAATGCAAACGGACCTATTGCTGAGTTGGGGCTCGGTGAGTGACATCCCAAACAGGCCTTTGCTGCTGGTAATACTGCTGTCTCTCCGTGTGATCCTCCCGACTGTTTGAAGTTGACACAATGTCGAGTGTCTCAACGCGCTTCATGGTTCTGAGATTCCAGCTCTGGTGTATCGGATTATTCCTGAAGCAGGTAAGCCCACCTCCCAATTAACAAAATACAACTTGCACCAATTAATCTTCCTCAAAAGGTTGGAGGGTGCGATTGGAGGGTGCTGAGGTTGGAGGGTGTGGGGTGCTGGAGGGAGGGGAATGGTTTAGTTTTTGACTGAACTGCTTCTCTATTTTGATTGAGGATTTACAGGGGGTTTGTTTTACGTCTGTCAGAAATGTGTTTCTTGTCTAACCGTTCTCATCCGCTTCTCCCACAGGCGTTTCCAGGATTTGTCAAGGGTGCCGATGAGCTGTCTTATTTTGATGACTCCTCGAGGATTGGAGGTATGAATCTGCTCACTTGCTCTTCGTCCCCTAAGCGGAGTCCTGGTGTTTACAGATGGTAAATTGGTTAATATTATACTGAAGTAGGCTTGTTTCACTGCTGTAAATAAGGACCTCAGCTGGTTTATTAAAGGGCAGGAGCTGCAGCAAAGCAACAACGAGACAAATAATGAAGGCAGCAAAGACTCGTCCTTCTTTCTGCACAAGTCCAGGTGGTGAATGTTCAACTGCGGAGGCAGCACAGTTAAACTGAATGCTCTTCTCACTTAGCATCAAGGGTTGGGGGGACACTGAGAGAGGAATTGGGGGGTGGGCACTGGCCAGGAGGCTCACTGAGTTTAACTCCTTTCCATTCTGCTGAATCCAGGATGACTGATATCAACTCTGTCCACTGGATGAGTTCACTTCATCATGGACATGCAATGAAAGCTGGGTCAAGGTGTGAGTTCAGTAAGAAGTCTTACAACACCAGGTTAAAGTCCAACAGGTTTGATTCAAACACGAGCTTTCGGAGCGCAGCTCCTTCCTCAGGTGAATGGAGAGGTATGTTCCAGAAACATTTATATAGACAAAGTCAGAGATGCTGGACAATGCTTGGAATGCAGGCATTTGCAGGTAATCAAATCATTGCAGATCCAGGGAGAGGGATACTCACAGGTTAAAGAGGTGTGAATTGTCTCAAGCCCGAACAGTTGGTAGGGTTTTGCAAGTCCAGGCCTGATGGTGGGGGGTGGATGTAATGCGACATGAATCCAAGATCCCTGTTGAGGCCGCACTCATGCGTGCGGAACTTAGCTATAAGTTTTTGCTCGGCAATTCTGCGTTGCCGCGTGTCCTGAAGGCCGCCTTGGAGAACGCTTACCCAGGGATCAGAGGCTGAATGCCCTTGACTGCTGAAGTGTTCCCCGACTGGAAGGGAGCATTCCTGCCTGGTGATTGTTGCACGATGCCCCTTTCATTCGTTGTCGCCAATGTACAACACTTCAGGACATCCTTTCCTGCAGCGTAAGAGGTAGACAACATTGGTCGAGTCGCACGAGTATGTGCCGTGTACCTGGTGGGTGGTGATACCACGTGTAATGGTGGTATCCGAGTCGATGATCTGGCATGTCTTGCAGAGATTGCCCTGGCAGGGCTGTGTGGTGTTGTGGTCGCTGTTCTGAAAGCTGGGTAATTTGCTGCAAACAATGGTTTGTTTGAGGTTGCGCGGTTGTTTGAAGGCCAGTAGTGGGGGCGTGTTTCTGGAACATACCTCGCCATTCACCTGAGGAAGGAGCTGCGCTCCGAAAGCTCGTGTTTGAATCAAACCTGTTGGACTTTAACCTGGTGTTGTAAAACTTCTTACTGTGCTCACCCCAGTCCAACGCCGGCATCTCCACATCAAGGTGTGAGTTACGGCTCACTGAGAACTTCTTTCACTCCTCTCTGTCGGCACAGAGCCTCAAAATCCCATTCCAGGGACTTGATATGATTGAGGCAGACACTCATCCGACAGAACTACCCCCCCCCCCCCCCCCCCCCCCCCCCCGTGCCCGATCCGCCCGCCCCCCCACCAGGACAGCCGCAGACTGAGAGGTTAGAACCACGCCGTCGGGAACTCGGCCAGTTTTGCCCGGAGAATCGCGGAAGCAGCGCGGGGCACAATTCCCACGTAAACATCAGTTCTCCACCCCCGCGCCAAACGCGATTTCGGTGCAGGGCTGCGGAGAATCCAGCCTCTTATTTCCTGAGCCCGACGAGGAGATCAACCGGCTGCCCCCAAGGGTCTCAAGAGAGTTATTATAGTGAGTAAGGGTTTGACCCATTGGGATTGTGAACAATGGGAGTGAATGGGAAGGGGTTTGATCCATTGGGATTGTGAACAATGGGAGTGAATGGGAAGGGGTTTGATCCATTGGGATTGTGTAGAACGGGAGTGAATGGGAAGGGGTTTGATCCATTGGGATTGTGTAGAACGGGAGTGAATGGGAAGGGGTTTGATCCATTGGGATTATGAACAATGGGAGTGAAAGGGAAGGGGTTTGATCCATTGGGATTGTGTAGAACGGGAGTGAATGGGAAGGGGTTTGATCCATTGGGATTATGAACAATGGGAGTGAAAGGGAAGGGGTTTGATCCATTGGGATTATGAACAATGGGAGTGAACGGGAAGGGGTTTGATCCATTGGGATTGTGTACAATGGGAGTGAATGGGATGGGGTTTGGTCCATTGTGATTGTATACAATGGGAGTGAATGGGAAGGGGTTTGATCCATTGGGATTGTGTACAATGGGAGTGAATGGGAAGGGGTTTGATCCATTGGGTTTGTGTACAATGGGAGTCAATGGGAAGGGGTTTGATCCATTGGGATTGTGCACAATGGGAGTGAATGGGAAGGGGTTTGATCCATTGGGTTTGTGAACAATGGGAGTGAATGGGAAGGGGTTTGATCCATTAGGATTGTGTACAATGGGAGTGAATGGGAAGGGGTTTGAACCATTGGGATTGTGTACAATGGGAGTGAATGGGAAGGGGTTTGATCCATTGGGATTGTGTACAATGGGAGTGAATGGGATGGGGTTTGATCCATTGGGATTGTGAACAATGGGAGTGAATGGGAAGGGGTTTGATCCATTGGGATTGTGTACAATGGGAGTGAATGGTAAGGGGTTTGAGCCATTGGGATTGTGAACAATGGGAGTGATGGGGTTTGATCCATTGGGATTGTGAACAATGGGAGTGAATGGGAAGGGATTTGGATCCATTGGGATTGTGTACAATGGGAGTGATGGGAAGGGGTTTGATCCATTGGGATTGTGAACAATGGGAGTGAATGGGAAGGGGTTTGATCCATTGGGATTGTGAACAATGGGAGTGAATGGGAAGGGGTTTGATCCATTGGGATTGTGTACAATGGGAGTGAATGGGAAGGGGTTTGATCCATTGGGATTGTGAACAATGGGAGTGAATGGGAAGGGGTTTGATCCATTGGGATTGTGAACAATGGGAGTGAATGGGAAGGGGTTTGATCCATTGGGATTGTGAACAATGGGAGTGAATGGGAAGGGGTTTGATCCATTGGGATTGTGTACAATGGGAGTGAATGGGAAGGGGTTTGATCCATTGGGATTGTGTACAATGGGAGTGAATGGGAAGGGGTTTGATCCATTGGGATTGTGTACAATGGGAGTGATGGGCAGGGGTTTGATCCATTGGGATTGTGTACAATAGGAGTGAATGGGAAGGGGTTTGGATCATTTGGGATTGTGAACAATGGGAGTGAATGGGAAGGGGTTTGATCCATTGGGATTGTGAACAATGGGAGTGAATGGGAAGGGGTTTGATCCATTGGGATTGTGTAGAATGGGAATGAATGGGAAGGGGTTTGATCCATTGAGATTGTGCACAGTGGGAGTGAATGGGAAGGGGTTTGATCCATTGGGATTGTGCACAATGGGAGTGAATGGGAAGGGGTTTGATCCATTGTAATCTTGAACAATGGGAGTGAATGGGAAGGAGTTAGGAAATCAAAACCTTGATCTACTGTGTGTTCTTCTAAGCCTGAGATTGGCCTGACCTGTGACTGCGAATGACGGCCCTCTACAATCACATGTCAGAGTTTGGTTTATAATTTCTGAATTACAGAGTCAGCCCCAGCAAGCTTCCGATGTCAGTGCCGGGGTCTGATCCAGCGGCATTCCTGTGAGGAGGAGCTGTGTACTCTGGAGACCTTGGGGGAAGTGTATCAGCTGCGATTCTCTGCCGAGCACAGACTTGCTTCCGACTTGTCCTATGTCCAACAAGTCTTCAACTCCTCATTCAGTATCATCAGTCGATTGCCGGAGAGTTGTATTCAAAATGGGGAGTTAGTTTGGCCTCCAGGAACTCGGGCACTGACCAGCTACTGCCACGGTCACTTGGTAAGCAGCTAAAGTCGATATAAAACCAAACCCTGTCAGTTTGTGTGCCTAAATGTCCATATTAGTCAAACGGATAAACCAGTCCACACGTTAGTGCTTCAAATGCCAGTGAGACTGCTGCTCATTCACTCAGAACTTGGGGTCATTCATTCAGACTTGGACCATCAGAGCATTGATGTTGCACACAACCACCGATCCCCAAAGATTGCAAAATCAGCTAACAACTTGAAAGAGAACAACACTGAACTCTGAATCTGAGCCAGAAATCCAATCCATGGTTGTCAGCTGTGGATCAACGAGCAGCAACAGTGGCACAGTGGTTAGCACTCTTGCCTCACAGCGTCAGGGAACCGGGTTCATTCCAGCCTCGGGTGACTGTTTATGTGGAGTCTGCACGTTCTCCCCGTGTCTGCGTGGGTTTCCTCCGGGTGCTCCGGTTTCCTCCCAGTCCAAAGATGTGCAGGTTACGTGGATTGGCCATGCTAAATTGCCCCTTACTTGTCGACAGATGTGTAGTTTAGGATGGGGGGATATTGGGAGAGGGCAGGGGTGTTGGCTTGAGTGGACTGCTCTTTCAGAGGGTCAATGCAGACCTGATAGGCCGAATGGCCTCCAACTCCACTGTAGGAATTCTATGTGTGGCTGGTTTCGCACACTGGGCTAAATCGCTGGCTTTGAAAGCAGACCAAGGCAGGCCAGCAGCACGGTTCAATTCCCGTACCAGTCTCCCCGAACAGGCGCCGGAATGTGGTGACTAGGGGCTTTTCACAGTAAATTCATTCAAGCCTACTTGTGACAATAAGCGATTTTCATGAAAATAATTTTTTCATTTCATGATAATGGGCAGTATTTCACCTCTGAATCAGAACGGTATAGATTCAATTCCCATTCAAAGACTTGAGGACATGATCTAAGCTAATATTGCTGCTGCCGTACTGAGGGAGTGCTGCACTGTCAGAGGGTCAGTACTGAGGGAGTGCCGCACTGTCAGAGGGTCAGTACTGAGGGAGTGCCGCACTGTCAGAGGGTCAGAACTGAGGGAGTGCCGCACTGTCAGAGGGTCAGTACTGAGGGACTGCCGCACTGTCAGAGGGTCAGTACTGAGGGAGTGCTGCACTGTCAGAGGGTCAGTACTGAGGGAGTGCCGCACTGTCAGAGGGTCAGTACTGAGGGAGTGCTGCACTGTCAGAGGGTCAGTACTGAGGGAGTGCCGCACTGTCAGAGGGTCAGTACTGAGGGAGTGCCGCACTGTCAGAGGGTCAGTACTGAGGGAGTGCCGCACTGTCAGAGGGTCAGTACTGAGGGAGTGCTGCACTGTCAGAGGGTCAGTACTGAGGGAGTGCCGCACTGTCAGAGGGTCAGTACTGAGGGAGTGCCGCACTGTCAGAGGGTCAGTACTGAGGGAGTGCTGCACTGTTTTAGTCCAATTTCGGATGCAACATTAGATTAAGTCTCTGTTTGCCCTCTCAGGTGAATCTAAAATATCCCGCAGCGCTCTGTTCTGACGAAGAGCAGGGAGTACTCCCCCGTACCCTGGGCTGATATTTGTTCCTGAGTCAACACCATTCTCTGGGAAAATGTGATGTGCATGCGCTAGCTGTGAAATACTTCTGGATCTTCTCGAAAGACACAAATCAGTGTAATTTATTTTGGAAGCTAATATTCTAATGTCGGCCCTCCTCACCCTGTAGCACGCTCTGATATTTACAAAGGAGAAGAAGATTTACATTCATGCAAAGAATGTGAAAGCAGCTGGAAATGGAGAGGATATTGTGCCACTTGTAGCTTTCCATTCTCCTCTCCATGACAATGGCCAGCGTGCTGCTAACTACGGTAAGACATTAAAACATTACCTTTCTGCTCAACATCATCGGCCGGGCTTTCCAATCCCAACAATGGTGGGAACTGACTTTTGGCTGCACTCCTGATCTTCCCGATCCACACGCAGTGATACCTGCCTCTGGCAGGAGTGGATAACGCTGGTTGTAGTAAAGTAGTCAGTCTCACTCAACAGGCTGATCCGTCACCTCTGAGTCAGAAGATTTTGCGTTTGAGTCGTTGCCAGATACTCAAGCAGCTAACCCAGTCAGAAACTCTCAGTTTAGCACTGAGGGCGTGCTACACTGTCAGAGGGTCAGTACTGAGGGAGTGCTACATTGACAGAGGGTCAGTACTGAGGGAGTGCCGCACTGTCAGAGGGTCAGTACTGAGGGAGTGCCGCACTGTCAGAGGGTCAGTACTGAGGGAGTGCTGCACTGTCAGAGGGTCAGTACTGAGGGAGTGCTACACTGTCAGAGGGTCAGTACTGAGGGAGTGCTGCACTGTCAGAGGGTCAGTACTGAGGGAGTGCTGCACTGTCAGAGGGTCAGTACTGAGGGAGTGCCGCACTGTCAGAGGGTCAGTACTGAGGGAGTGCCGCACTGTCAGAGGGTCAGTACTGAGGGAGTGCTGCAGTGTCAGAGGGTCAGTACTGAGGGAGTGCTGCACTGTCAGAGGGTCAGTACTGAGGGAGTGCCGCACTGTCAGAGGGTCAGTACTGAGGGAGTGCTACACTGTCAGAGGGTCAGTACTGAGGGAGTGCTACACTGTCAGAGGGTCAGTACTGAGGGAGTGCCGCACTGTCAGAGGGTCAGTACTGAGGGAGTGCCGCACTGTCAGAGGGTCAGTACTGAGGGCGTGCTACACTGTCAGAGGGTCAGTACTGAGGGAGTGCTGCACTGTCAGAGGGTCAGTACTGAGGGAGTGCCGCACTGTCAGTGGGTCAGTACTGAGGGAGTGCCGCACTGTCAGAGGGTCAGTACTGAGGGAGTGCCGCACTGTCAGAGGGTCAGTACTGAGGGAGTGCCGCACTGTCAGAGGGTCAGTACTGAGGGAGTGCCGCACTGTCGGAGGGTCAGTTCTGCGAGTCAATTTAATCTCTGCAGCGACAACACTAAACGGTTGATCTGGTTATTATTGCATTTCTGGTTGTGGAATCTTGCTGTGTACAAAGTGGCTGCCACATTTCCTGCAATATGACAGTGACTACACTTCAAATGTACCTCATTGGCTGTAGATTGTGTGAGAATTTGAAATGTGCTCTGTAAATACAATTTTTCATTTCCATAAATAGAGATATTTGCCTGGTTGGATCAGTGGAATAAACTGAGTTTAATGATCTTTCTTCCAACTCTTCAAAGTGCTTCTGGGTCTCAGCCAGATGCTCATTGATCGGCTATTTGACTGCGGAGGGAATCGTATCCGAGCCTCATCCTGTCTCGTGTCTGCAGGTGTACAATCTAAATCTAAATCAAAATCTCATCAAGGTTTTGCAATGATCTGACCAAAGGTATCTAAAACGAAACCGGTAGTAAATATGAATAAACTGCTCCCTCTGAATGGGAATCCAGAATAATTGGATGTAACCTTAAAATTTGGACTTGACCACTTGGGAAACATTTCTTCAGACAAAGGATAGTGGAATTCTGGAGCTCACTGCCCCAACGGATGGTGAATTCTGGGGACAATCAGGACTGAAGTTGATAGATTTTATTTTTCTGAGCTTGTCAAGGGATCAGGCATGTTCTCAGTGAACTATTACAACATCTCAAAGGTCGAGTGGCTTCTTCCTGTTCTTGCGCTCCGAGTGTTAACTCAGTTTGCCTTTTGCCAAACTTATTGCATTGTCCATCTCATTACCCGCCCACCCACAGCAGATCAGCCCCTGAATACCCTGTTGTGCTTGAACATTGCAGGTGGACCCAGGTCTTCTCTGGTGGTAAGGCGGTCTGTGAAGGAAGCAAAACATCTGGAGCTGCTGGTTGTGGTGATGCCTGATGTGTACAACTTTCACAAACAGGACACGGAGCGTTACATCCTCACCAACCTGAACATTGTGAGTGTCTTTGGGGTCCCTTGGTAGAGGCTGAACTCTGGTGGGGGGGGGCTCAGTCTGAAATAACTCATTCCTGTGTGCAGCCACCAAGCACACACCTTGGTCGTTTTGCATCCAGCAATAGCTCTGTTCCTAAATGTGGACCTCCTGTGGTTCTGGAGAGCGTGGTCACACCTCACAGCTTGACCCGTCACCTGTCAACTCTGGGGTCTCTGCGCCATGCAGCTTCCCAGGTCAGTGGGTGATGCACTGGGACCTCCTGCTCCCCGGTGGTGGGTCCTCCTCTAAGATGGTGACCTGCCCAAACAGCCCAGAGGAATGTGTGAGCTGCTGGTGTCTCTGTTGCAGGTATAAGGATAGTGCTCTTCATTACTGTGTTTCTCTGAGAGATTTTTATGGAACTTTTATTGATACCTATTTAAAGTGTCTGCCTCCAGAGGCATGCATGTCCATAAGACCATAAGACATAGGAGTGGAAGTAAGGCCATTCGGCCCATCGAGTCCACTCCGCCATTCAATCATGGCTGATGGGCATTTCAACTCCACCTACCAGCATTCTCCCCGTAGCCCTTAATTCCTCGCGACATCAAGAATTTATCTATCTCTGCCTTGAAGCCATTTAGCGTCCCGGCCTCCACTGCACTCCGCGGCAATGAATTCCACAGGCCCACCACTCTCTGGCTGAAGAAATGTCTCCGCATTTCTGTTCTGAATTTAACCCTCTAATTCTAAGGCTGTGCCCACGGGTCCTCGTCTCCTTGCCTAACGGAAAGTTTCTTTGCGTCGACCCTTTCTAAGCCATGTATTATCTTGTAAGTAGATCTTGTAAGTCATGGTCACATGACTACAGAAAGCCTGAGGTGTCAATCAGACTGGTTATATTTCAAAACTCAAACATCCCCCCTTTCACATTGAACTAAAACATTCCCCTTTTCCTAGAAAAAAGTGGAATTTTGCATTCAAGATCCTGTTACTCACTGTTCTCATTCGGGGCTGGTTTAGCTCACTGGGCTAAATCGCTGGCTTTTAAAGCAGACCAAGCAGGCCAGCAGCACGGTTCGATTCCCGTACCAGCCTCCCCGGACAGGCACCGGAATGTGGCGACTAGGGGCTTTTCACAGTAACTTCATTGAAGCCTACTCGTGACAATAAGCGATTTTCATTTCATTTTCATTTCATTTTCATTTTCATTAATGACTGTTTGGTCGATTAGGCAGTCTCTGCACATGGATTGAACACATAAACTTTGAATTGTGCAGGTTTTCAGGGTGATGTTCTTTGTCTAGAGAGTGTCGTTCCCGTGGCCCTTGTTACCGTGGTGACTGTTGTTCCATTGACGTTGCTGGGGACACATGGACCTCTGGGATTGATGGTAGTTTTGTTCCCTGCGCAGCTGGTGAGATCTCTTCTCCCTGACTGCCCCGTTGCTGTGAATGAGCAGTTTCGCTAACTGAGCGGATATACTCCCGCTTTGTGTTGTCAGCTGTGGAATTTTGGGTCATTCTTTCCTCCAGATACCTTTGTGTTGTACCTGAAGGTTGTTTAGTCAGATTTCGCACAGCTTGGTTCATTGACGACTTTGGTTTACCATGCGGTTTCAAAGGTATAAACCCAGCTGGAATCTTGTCCTTCAACTCTTCCAGCTAGCACAGGGCTAAAGAGCTGGCTTTTAAAGCAAACCAAGGCAGGCCAGCTGCACGGTTCAATTTCCATACCAGCCTCCCTGAACAGCTGCCGGAATGTGGCGACTAGGGGCTTTTCACAGTAACTTCATTTGAAGCCTACTTGTGGCAATAAGCGATTTTCATTTCATTTTTCATTAATGTGAACATTTTCCTGTCAAATATTTACTTTCGGCTCAGGGATTTCATTGCATTGATGTGGTCAGCAACCAACTTATGGTTTACTTGAACATTATCACTCTCGCTTTGGGATCTTCTGTCTCCCTCACTCTGGGCTCCTCTGTCTTCCCCTCTCTGGAGTTTTTGTTTCCCTTACTCTGGGGTCTTTTGTTGCCTTTTCTCTGTTGACACAGCCAGGGTTACCAGTCCAAGCTTTAGACTTGCTTCAACTGAAATGAGTGTCCGCTGTGTCCCATCTCTGAGGTGGAACTCCAGATTTTCCTTCTTGCCATTGCATTAGGCTGTCGGACTAACTTGTCCTTTCATATAGCTTCAATCTTACTTTTGAGGGGTTTGCTTTAGGATCGCCAAGTTGAGCCGCTTAACACAGATCAGTGAAGGTCATTATGCTAATGGTGCACCTGTGCCTACCTGACACTCCTTGTTCGATTGATACCCTCCCTCCCTCTGTGGTCATCACTGTAACACACACAAGTCATTTGTTTCCAAAGGACTTGCCTAAACCAATTGGTTGTATTGTGTAAACTTCTTCATCAGACTCGCCAGCTGATATCTCGCCGGTGACCAAGGCCATGATTTGCTTTATTTATGGTCAAACACTTGTGTACAAAATGATTCAGCTTCTTGCAGTTAAAGCACAACTTTCCCCATACCGGACAATCCTTCTTTTCCCATTCCTGCTGCGCTCCGATTGCCCTTTGCAATTGCTCAACTCTTTCTGTATATCCTGGTCTTCTCCCCCATATACATGCTCTGACTGATGATTCACAACTTCTACATTTCAATACACGTCTGTCACTTTCTTCAACATATGTTTCTCATCTTTGGTAGGCTCACTCTCACTGTGGGGTCTCTCACTCCTCGGACCAATCTATCTTCAGCCAGATCATCCATTAGCTGTTCAAATTCATATGATTCTGCCAGTTGCGTTACTGCGTGCACCGTTCAGTGGTCTCATCGTTATTCTGAACCATAATACTGAATACATATTCCCGTACCAGCCTCCCCAAACAGGCGCCGGAATGTGGCGACTAGGGGCTTTTCACAGTAACTTCATTTGAAGCCTACTTGTGGCAATAAGTGATTTTCATTTTTCATTTCATTTTCATATTGTTCATATGTAAACATTCACTTGAGGTTCAAAATTTGCGTTTAGAGCTTTCAAAATCTCTGTCGTCTTTTTTCTTTCTCCTAGAATCCATAGAATCCCTACAGTGCAGAAGGCGGCCATTCGGCCCATCGAGTCTGCACCGACCCTCCTTACCTCAACCTACACCCCTGCCCTATCCCTGTAACCCAGTAACCTCACCTAACCTAACCTTTTGGACACTAAGGGGCAATTCAGCAATGCCAATCCACCTAACCTTTGGACTGTGGAAGGAAACTGGCGCACCCGGAGGAAACTCAACGCAGATATGGAGCGACGTGCAAACTTGCAAACTCCACACGGGCAGTCACCCAAGGCCGGAATTGAACCCGGGTCCCTGCTGACGGGAGTCAGCAGTGCTAACCACTGTGCCGCCATGCCACCCATCTCTTAGATTTACGTTGGTAGAAGTGAGTAAAGTCGCCATAGTCCCAGATGACCATAGGCTGCTTTCCCCTTTGAGGGAGAGAGCTAACTAATGATGGTTTAACCTGAGGATCACCACATCTCAGGTGAGGGGCAAGGTTGAGAAGACGGGGCCTTCATGAATAACCTCAGTCAGTACGGGAATTAACCCCGTTGTTGTTGGCCAGCTGTCCAACCAACTGAGCTGAAGGTTGGACACACTTTGTAGTAGTTCACCCCCCGCAGTGTTCAAAGTGTAGCTACTTTAATCATTACAGGCTCCTTAATTAAGTCTGTTGCAAACTCATACTTTTTTGCCACTGTAGTTGGAAAATCTCCAGTTTTGCCTTGCGCCATTTTTCAACTGGAGACATGATTGGAAAATTGACTGCAGCCATTACTACTCACCCAGTAATTTACATAGAGCCTTTGTCTGCCTTTTCCATTTCTCTGAAACCAGCAATTTCACTTGCAGCCTCTGTGTGCTTTTCTTTGGTCCTTTTTCCCCACAACCACTCATTTCACTTGCAGCCTGTGTATGCTGTTATTTTGTCTACTGTAACCTTGCAGCATTTGTCTGTTGTCCTTTGTTCTTTTCAGCAGCTGCTTGCAGATTTTGAATTTGTGTTCTCAGTGTCATCTCTGCCCTTTTTGCATGTTTAAGAAACCTATTTTTTTGCTACTCTCTGACACCAAGTTTAAGGTCAGCAGTTTTGATTAGTGTTTCTCCGAGAGGCTTTTATTGAACTGGTCTTAAGATTCTGCCCATATGGCATGCTCACATGCGGAGAGACTGAATAGACTCGGACTGTTTCGATTAGAAAGGCGGAGGTTGAGGGGTGACCAAATAGAGGTCTACAAGATTATGAGGAGCATGAATTGAGTGGATGGGCAGGCACTCTTTCCCAGGGTGGAGGGGTCAGTCACCAGGAGGCATAGGTTTATGGCCCATGGGGAAAAGTTTAGAGGGGATGTGCGAGGCAGGTTTTTTACACAGAGGGTGGTGAGTGCCTGGAACGTGCTGCTAGGGGAGGTTGTGGAAGCAGATACATTAACGGCGTTCAAAAGGCATCTTGAAAAACACATGGATAGGACGGGTATAGAGGGATATGGCACAAGGAAGTGCTGAGAGCCAATGGTGGTATCATGAGCGGTAAAGGCTTGGAGGGCTGAAGGGCCTGTTCCTGTGCTGTATTGTTCTTTGTTCTTTGACTACAAAAAGCCTGAGGTGTCAGTCAGACTGGTTACGTTTCAAAACCCAAACTCTCTATGCCCCACCTGACTCGCGATGGATTTTACCTCTAACTGGTCACTCATGTTATGTTTCCCACAGGCTGCTGAGCTACTGCGAGATGCCTCCTTGGGCTCCCAGGTACGGGTGCACCTAACGAAGATGGTTATCTTGACACAGCCTGAGGTATGAGCCTTGTTCCATGGAGCTCCCGATCAACTCCACCAACAGCAACTTGCTTTTCAGTGGCATCTTTAACATATGTTAATTGTTTAGTAACAATGTTCAAACTTGCTTTACAGGAGCAATTATCCAACAGAACTTTATATTGAGCCACATGTGGAGATATTAGAGCAGGTGCCCAAAACCTTGGTTACATTTTTAAAGTAAGAAGTCTTACAACACCAGGTTAAAGTCCAACAGGTTTGTTTCAAACACGAGCTTTCGGAGCACGGCTCCTTCTTCAGGTGAAGAAGGAGCCGTGCTCCGAAAGCTCGTGTTTGAAACAAACCTGTTGGACTTTAACCTGGTGTTGTAAGACTTCTTACTGTGCTCACCCCAGTCCAACGCCGGCATCTCCACATCATGACATTTTTAAAGAGCATCTTAAAGCAGAAAGAGTCAGAGAGGTTTAGGGGGGGAATTCCGGAGTTTAAGACAAGGACAGCTGAAGGGGTGTTTACCAGTGGTGAGTGATTAAAATCAGAAATGCTCAAGGGACCAGAATTGGAGGAACGCAGAGATCTTGAGGATTGTAAGTCTGGACTAGATTACAGAGGTGAGAAGAAGCGAGGCTATGGATGGATTTGAAACGTGGGTGAGACGAAGGAAAGGTCACAACTCTCTCGCCGCCTTTGTTCTCGGATAGAACTGGTGTTCACAGGGATGGACAGCAGCATGGGGCGGCACGGTGGTGCAGTGGTTAGCACTGCTGCCTTACGGCACTGAGGTCCCGGGTTTGATCCCTGCCCCGGGTCACTGTCCGTGTGGAGTTTGCAAATTCTCCCCGTGTCTGCGTGGGTCTCACCCCCACAACCCAAAGATGTGCAGGGTAGGTGGATTGGCCACGCTAAATTGCCCCTTAATTGGAAAAAAGAATTGAGTATTCTAAATTTATTAAACAAAAGAAGGGAGGGAGGCAGAAGATGAGAAATTATAGGCCGGTTAGCCTGACTTCGGCCATTGGTAAGATTTTAGAATCCATTATTAAAGAGTTGGGTACTCTAAATTTATTTTTTACAAAGAACTCACTCCCTCAGTGCCTCCATCGGGTTTCTCCGACCCGCCACGCCAGATTTCTGGTTCAGCACGCCAGTGGGATGCTCCGTTTCACCGGCTGGTCAATGGGGCTTCTCATTGTGGGGAAGCCCCACGCTGCCGGGAAACCCCCACGCTGCCGGGAAACCCCCACGCTGCCGGTAAAATGGAGCATCCCGACGGCAGGGAATTCGGCCCTTCGTGTTGTCAATTTGGTGGGAGGGTAGAGACGAGGCGAGCCTCCCAAAAGAAGTGTCGTGCCTCGGTGAAAGGCAGTAGGCGACCTAGTATTTGTAAGGAACTTTGCAGCTGGTCCATTGTGGATACCTGGGAAAATTGAGACCAAATCTGGTCCTGTCTCATTACTGGTGAACTTACAAGGGAGATGGTTGCGGAAGCGGGTAGACCATATCAGGAACAGAGAGGCTGCAACCCCAATGATGGAACAGCTGGACCCAGCCGTCATTACCAACACCCTTTCAGTGGACCCTGAAGCAAAGGAACTGGCTGGTTCAGAAGAGTTCCCTCTCACTACTCCTGAGGGAATTGGAGGGGGTGGGGGGGGAGGCCTGAAGCACCTGCCGAGACCTGGAGGCAACCCCCTGCTGATTGGGAACACCAAACTGCGAGTACACCAAGCCAGCATCCTCAGTCCACTCCTCTACATTGTTGAGATCTGGACAACAGGTGCTCACCAGGAGACAAGGATGAGCAGTTTCCACTCTCCCTCAGGCATATTCTCAGCATCTCTTGGCAGGACGATGTCACCAACTCAGAGGCCCCGAGGGGATCAGGGGTTATGGGGAGAAAGCAGGAGAATGGGGATGAGAGAAATATCAGCCATTATTGAATGGCGGAGCAGACTCGATGGGCCGAGTGGCCTAATTCTGCTCCTATGTCTTATGGTTTTATGGCCCTGGGACCTGCTAATTCTCATCAGCGTACACGTATTGCTCAGCCAACGACATCTGTGCAGGTTCTGCCAAGTTCAGCAGATGGATGATGGCTTTATGTCCAAGTACCTTCTGTCCGGTGAACTGGCCACTGGATCCTGACTTACTGGCCATTCACCCAACCAGTACAAGGACACCTTCAAGTGGGATATGAAGATGGCGGATCCTGACACTGGGAGGGAGTTGCTGAAGGCCATGACCTCTGGCGACTGATTGTTTGGAAGAAGTGAGCAGACGTGAAAAGCACAGCTGGCCAAGAAAAGTTCCAGAGAAAAACTGCACCTTCTCAGC
Organism: Scyliorhinus canicula; assembly: GCF_902713615.1. Classification (NCBI taxonomy): domain Eukaryota; kingdom Metazoa; phylum Chordata; class Chondrichthyes; order Carcharhiniformes; family Scyliorhinidae; genus Scyliorhinus; species Scyliorhinus canicula. The sequence continues at coordinate 68,437,026 of NC_052166.1, forward strand.
GACTGCATTCCTCTGCCCAGACGGTCAGGTCAGAGTAGGGCTCCTGAATCAATCAGGAGATGTTGACCATCACTGCGCAAATTAGCAATACCCAAAATTGGATTAAAATCCCTCCCAAGTGGCTTCATACTCAGTTTAGGGCAGCCTCTCCCAAGGCACCTTAGGATTTTAGTAAATTTACTCCCCAATTCATTGAGGAATTAAACTGCTGAAACTCTGAGCTGCCAAAGTGTGTGGTTTTTTTTCAGACTCCCTAAATAATCGTCAAAGGGTTGGACACCACGATGAAAGGGATAAAGATCTGAAGCAGCACTTGGGGGTTTTGCAAGTCTATGGACTATCAGAGAAAAGGAAGACTCAAAGAGGTGAGGGGCTGGTTCAGCACAGTGGGCTGAACAGCTGGCTTGCAATGCAGAATAATGCCAGCAGCACGGGCTCAATTCCCGTACCAGCCTCCCCGAACAGGCGCCGGAATGTGGCGACTGGGGCTTTTCACAGTAACTTCGCTGGAGCCTACTCGTGACAATAAGCGATTATTATTGTAGTTCCTTGCTTTGAGATTCTGGAAAATGAAAGTTGGAGACAGGGCGATAGATCTTGATTTCTGCAGACTAAGGTTGCAAAGAGGAGGAGGGAAAGTGTGCAGGAGAGGCGATGTGGAACTCCGGGGAAACGAGGGATCTTTATCATGAAATCTCTCTCTGTCCACAGTCTCTCTCTGTTTTCCTCAGAGAATGGTTACTGTTGTAATATTCACCAATTAGAGAGTGGCAGAGAGAGACTTGAGGTGCGAATGGGGTCAGCCCTCAGAAAGTGCCTCCTTGTTGTCAACAGTTCCCTCTCTTTGCAGCAAGGACTGGCGATCACCAGAAACCTCACTTCATCGCTCATCGACCTGTGCAGATGGAGCCAAACGATTAACCCGAGGAATGATTCTGACCCACTCCATGCTGACCTAGTTCTCTACGTGACCAGGTACTGAACAAGTCACTGTGTTAGTGTTCTGAATACTGCCCAATGGTGCACTCTGGGAGTGTGACCTTCAGTTACTGGCTTCTGGCATCTTATTAGTGGTACATTTATTTTACGTGCGTATTAGGGTCGATTTTAACTGGTCAAAATCAGCATTAACGTGGTGGTAACAGCCTCAAAATGAGGGCACGCAAATGCACCATCCAATGGCGTGGGCATCTGCATGCTGCCACCTTCAGGGGTTTTCCCACTGGCCAAAGTACTGACCTGATCAGGCAGTACCCTTTTCAATTGTGAATCAGGGAACTGAGATATGTAAGACCCCAGAAAACACCTCTTTCCCTACCTGTGTCAACCATGAAGTCATTAAATACTACACAAGGGATTGGGTTCGGGATAAGTTTGAACAGGGCCGAATTGGGTCAGGAATTACAGTTAAATTGGAATAATTGAGATAAGTTGGGGTTGGACGGTGTAACGGTGGGTGACGCTGTGACTGGAATAGAGTTGAGGTTGGGTTGAGGCTGGTTGGAGTTAGGATTGGGGCTGTAGCTGGGTTTAGGGTTGGGATGGTTACTCTGACACAGGCACAAGTTCATATTCCCCCCATTTCTTGTCTTTTCGAGATTTGACCTGGAATCTGACAACGGGAACAAGATGGTTCGTGGTGTGACACAGCTGGGTGGATTGTGCAGCCAGTTCTGGAGCTGTGTGATAACGGAGGACACAGGGTTCTATCTCGGCATCACAATGGCTCATGAGATTGGACACAGGTGGGTACAGGGGACAGACTCATCAATAACAACAGAGCAAAACCATATTTATCTATTCAAGGAGCCCACAAGGCGATTTAAGAGTCTTGGATTCTATGTGAAATGTTTTCTTTTGGAGGACTGAATCTATGGGGTGAAGGTGAGGGTATAGAGGGATTGAAAGAGATAGGGAGGCTATTGGAGTAAAGACGACAGGGAGTAGTGGGAAGGAGCTAGGAATACTGTAGAGGAGAGATTGAGGGATGGAGGCACTGGGATAGTGAGTGAGGATGGGGGCACTGGGGGAGTGATTGAGGGATGGAGTCTCTGGGATAGTGAGTGAGAGATGGAGGCTCTGCGATAGTGAGTGAGAAATGGAGGCACTGGGATAGTGAGTGAGGGATGGAGGCTCTGCGATAGTGAGCGAGGGATGGGGCACTGGGGGAGTGAGTGAGGGATGGAGGCGCAGCGATAGTCAGTGAGGAATGGAGGCACGGGGAGTGAGTGAGGGATGGAGGCTCTGCGATAGTGTGAGGGATGGAGGCTCTGCGATAGTGAGTGAGGGATGGAGGCTCTGGGGCAGTGAGTGAGGGATGGAGGCTTAGGGGGAGTGAGTGAGGGATGGAGGCTCTGCGATGGTGAGTGAGGTGAGGGATGGAGGCTCTGGGGGAGTGAGTGAGGGATGGAGGCTCAGGGGGAGTGAGTGAGGGATGGAGGCTCTGCGATGGTGAGTGAGGTGAGGGATGGAGGCTCTGGGGGAGTGAGTGAGGGATGGAGGCTCTGGGGGTGAGTGAGGGATGGAGGCTCTGGGGGAGTGAGTGAGGGATGGAGGCTCTGGGATAGTGACTGAGGGATGGAGACACTGGGAGAGTGTGAGGGATGGAGACACTGGGATAGTGAGTGAGGGATGGAGGCAGTGGGGAGTGAGGTGAGGGATGGAGGCTCAGGGGGAGTGAGTGAGGGATGGAGGCACTGGGATAGTGAGTGAGGGATGGAGGCTCTGGGGGAGTGAGTGAGGGATGGAGGCACTTGGAGTGAGTGAGGGATGGAGGCACTGGGATAGTGAGTGAGGGATGGAGGCACTGGGATAGTGAGTGAGGGATGGAGGCTCTGGGGGAGTGAATGAGGGATGGAGACACTGGGATAGTGAGTGAGGGATGGAGGCTCTGGGATAGTGAGTGAGGGATGGAGGCTCTGCGATAGTGAGTGAGGGATGGAGGCTCTGGGAGAGAGAGTGAGGGATGGAGACACTGGGATAGTGAGTGAGGGATGGGGCAGTGGGGGAGTGAGTGAGGGATGGAGGTTCTGGGATAGTGAGTGAGGGATGGAGGCTCTGCGATAGTGAGTGAGAGATGGAGGCTCAGGGGGAGTGAGTGAGGGATGGAGGCTCTGCGATAGTGAGTGAGGGATGGACTCACTGGGAGAGAGAGTGAGGGATGGAGACACTGGGAGAGAGAGTGAGGGATGGAGACACCGGGAGAGAGAGTGAGGGATGGAGACACCGGGAGAGAGAGTGAGTGATGGAGACACCGGGAGAGAGAGTGAGGGATGGAGACACTGGGAGAGAGAGTGAGGGATGGAGACACTGGGAGAGAGAGTGAGGGATGGAGACACTGGGAGAGAGAGTGAGGGATGGAGACACTGGGAGAGAGAGTGAGGGATGGAGACACTGGGATAGTGAGTGAGGGATGGAGCCTCTGGGGGAGTGAGTGAGGGATGGACTCACTGGGGGAGTGAGTGAGGGATGAAGACACTGGGAGAGAGAGTGAGGGATGGAGACACTGGGATAGTGAGTGAGGGATGGAGCCTCTGGGGGAGTGAGTGAGGGATGGACTCACTGGGGGAGTGAGTGAGGGATGAAGACACTGGGATAGTGAGTGAGGAATGGAGCCTCTGGGGGAGTGAGTGAGGGATGGACTCACTGGGGGAGTGAGGTGAGGGATGGAGACACTGGGATAGTGAGTGAGGGATGGAGCCTCTGGGGGAGTGAGAGAGGGATGGACTCACTGGGGAGAGGTGAGGGATGGAGACACTGGGATAGTGAGTGAGGGATGGAGGCTCTGGGATAGTGATTGAGGGATTAAGGCTCTGGGATAGTGAGTGAGGGATGGAGGCTCTGGGGAGAGAGTGAGGGATGGAGGCACTGGGATAGTGAGTGAGGGATGGAGACACTGGGAGAGAGAGTAAGGGATGGAGACACTGGGAGAGAGAGTGAGGGATGGAGACACTGGGAGAGAGAGTGAGGGATGGAGGCTCTGGGGGAGTGAGTGAGGGATGGAGGCACTGGGATAGTGAGTGAGGGATGGAGGCTCTGGGATAGTGAGTGAGGGATGGAGGCAGTGGGGGAGTGAGTGAGGGATGGAGACTCTGGGATAGTGAGTGAGGGATGGAGGCAGTGGGGGAGTGAGTGAGGGATGGAGACACTGGGAGAGAGAGTGAGGGATGGAGGCTCTGGGGGAGTGAGTGAGGGATGGAGGCAGTCGGGGAGTGAGGTGAGGGATGGAGACACTGGGAGAGAGAGTGAGGGATGGAAAATCCATTCCGGGGATGGCAGAGAGCAGGAATTGGGAGGATGGGGGAATCTATTCATAGACTGAAGCTTCGCTAGCTTAAAGGCTTTGGAGGATAAATTTGAATTGCCAGCAGGGAATGGGTTTAGATATCTGCAGGTACGTGATCTTTTGAGACGGCAGGTTCCAACCTTCCCGCTCCGGCCACCACGGGGATTACAGGACAGGGTAGTTTCCAGAACATGGGTAGGAGAGGGGATGGTATCAGATATCTACCAAGTATTTATGGAGTTGGAGGAAACTCCGGTGGAGGAGCTAAATGGCAAGTGGGAAGATGAGCTAGGGGAAGAGTTAGAGGTGGGTCAGTGGGCGGAAGCCCTAAGCAGGGTTAACACATCCTCATTATCTACCAGGCTTAGCCTGATACATTTTAAGGTAATCCACCGCGCACACATGACGGTGGCGAGGATCAGCAGGTTTTTTGGGGTAGTGGACAGGTGTGTGAGGTGCACGGGAAGCCCAGCAAATCATGTCCACATGTTTTGGGCATGCCTGAAGCTCAGAGGGATTTGGCAGGATTTCGCTGAGGCAATGTCCACGGTGCTAAAAACACGGGTGGTGCCGAGTCCGGGGGTAGCGATCTTTGGAGTGTCGGAAGAGCCGGAAGTCCAGTGGGTGAGAGAGGCTGACGTTTTGGCCTTTGCCTCCCTGGTAGCCCGGAGACGGATATTGTTAATGTGGAGGGACTCGAAGCCCCCGGAATTAGAGACCTGGGTTAGTGACATGGCTGGGTTTCTCAGTCTGGAGAAAATAAAGTTTGCACTGACAGGGTCAATGTTAGGGTTCGTCCGGAGGTGGCAGCCGTTCGCCGACTTTCTCGGGGGAACCTGGGGGGGGGGGGGAAACCCTGGCCATTGACCAGGAATACGTCTGGTTCTTACTCTCGCCTCAGATGCTGTGTCACTGGCTGAGTGTGTCCACTATTTTGCTGATCTCAGTTATTTTATATTTGGGGTTCGGCCGACCGCCCTGATAACACAAACTCTTTAACATTTTTGGTAGTTTTGGCATCCGCCACGATGGGTCAGAAAATGACTGCCTTGACAACACACACATCATGGCAGCAGAGGGTGGCTACAATGGTGTGGATCTCACCTGGTCGAGGTGCAGTCGGGAGCAATTTGTGAAGTTCCTCAGGTAACACCCCCTCCAAACAGAACTCAGCTTGGTCTTTACGCCAGTATAAGTGGCTTCACTGGTTACTGAGGCGTGTTCAGTGTCTTCAGATCCTCAGCGGCTATATCATCCTGTCTGGATCCTGTCTGGACGGCATTTTCATGTCATTTCCTCCAAAGATTATTTCCCATCATTTATTCTCAGTGTTTCCGCCGGCCATCCAGATATCCTCAATCTGAATATCCCAGTGTGTGTCGGAACCGTACTGACTGTCACTGGGGTAGGGGTCCCACACACACTGACTCTCACTGGGGTACGGGTCCCACACACACTGACTCTCACTGGGGTACGGGTCCCACATACACTGACTCTCACTGGGGTACGGGCCCCACACACACTGACTCTCACTGGGGTACGGGTCCCACATACACTGACTCTCACTGGGGTACGGGTCCCACACACACTGACTCTCACTGGGGTACGGGTCCCACACACACTGACTCTCACTGGGGTACGGACCCCACACACACTGACTCTCACTGGGGTACGGGTCCCACACACACTGACTCTCACTGGGTACGGGTCCCACACACACTGACTCTCACTGGGGTACGGGTCCCACACTGACTCTCACTGGGGTACGGGTCCCACACACACTGACTCTCACTGGGGTACGGGTCCCACACACACTGACTCTCACTGGGGTACGGGTCCCACACACACTGACTCTCACTGGGGTACGGGTCCCACACATACTGACTCTCACTGGGGTACGGGTCCCACACACACTGACTCTCACTGGGGTAGGGGTCCCACACACACTGACTCTCACTGGGGTACGGGCCCCACACACACTGACTCTCACTGGGGTACGGGTCCCACACACACTGACTCTCACTGGGGTACAGGTCCCACACACACTGACTCTCACTGGGGTACAGACCCTCACACACTGACTCTCACTGGGGTACGGGTCCCACACACACTGACTCTCACTGGGGTACGGGTCCCACACACACTGACTCTCACTGGGGTACGGGTCCCACACAACTGACTCTCACTGGGGTACGGGTCCCACACACACTGACTCTCACTGGGGTACGGGTCCCACACACACTGACTCTCACTGGGGTACAGGTCCCACACACACTGACTGTCACTGGGGTACGGGTCCCACACACACTGACTGTCACTGGGGTACGGGTCCCACACACACTGACTCTCACTGGGGTACGGGTCCCACACACACTGACTTTCACTGGGGTACGGGTCCCACACACACTGACTCTCACTGGGGTACGGGTCCCACACACACTGACTCTCACTGGGGTACGGGTCCCACACACACTGACTCTCACTGGGGTACGGGCCCCACACACACTGACTCTCACTGGGGTACGGGCCCCACACGCACTGATTCTCACATATATACTCTCCTCCCTCCCGAGAGTCCTTATCAATATTTACTCTACAACCAACATCCCTACAAAGTAGTTTCTCCGTGGGTAATCACATCCCTGTTCGTGCGACCTTGCTGTGTATATTGACCATTGCATTTCCTATGTTGGAACTGGGGCTACCCTTTAGCGGTCCTTCATTGCAAATCAATTATTATTGTGACATTACAATAGCTGTGTTGATGTCTGGTTACTATTCATCGTTTTCTCCTGTTTATTCTGACAGCACAAGCCGGGCGATGTGTTTGAATGACCTGCCAGCGACAGAGTCTGGTATCTCCGGGGAGAAACCAGGCCTCTTCTACGGGGCGGACGATCAGTGCAAGAGAGCTTTCGGAGTCAAGGCCACCGTCTGTAGCTTCAGCAGACCCGACATCGTAGGTGGACCCTGGAGCTGCTCATCCCCTCAACCTCTGCTTCAGCTCAATGCTGCAATCCTGGGTCTGACAGCCCCAGGAGGAGGCCATTCGACACATTGTTCTTCTGCTGCCTCTTTAACGAGCTGTCCAATTAGTCCCACTCCCTCCGATTTCCTCATTGCCCTACAAATCTCTACCATCTTTTCAGGCAGCGCATTGCAGATCACTGCAACCGATTGTGTAAAATAACTGCTCTCATGTGCACAACAGGGAAGGAGAGGAATTTGTCCTAATTCTCCAACCCCACTCGTTTTGTCAATCCCAACCCTATCCCTGACGCCACGCATAACAGAGTCTCACCCCACCCCATACTCTGTTTCAGAACCAGACCTGACCTGGATTGGCACTTGGCAACTGCTGCTAACCATGCTTTTTTAAAAATATGCTTATTTAAAATTTATCATGTTGATCAAAGTAACCCACAATCTAAAAGAAAAAAATGAAACGGCAAAATCGTACACCATCTAATTATTATGATATATTTTTTATGCAACGTGAGCATTTATAAGAGTCAAAAACATTGCTGTGGGTCTGGAGTCACATGTAGGTCAGGCCAGGTAAGGACGGCAGATTTCCCTTCCCTAAAGGGCATTAGTGACCCAGGTGGGTTTTGCAACAATCGACTTTGGGAGAATCGACATTTTAATTCCAGATTTTCATTGAATTCAAATTTGACCATCTGCAGTGGTGGGATTTGAACCTGGGTCCCCAGAGCATGTCTCTGGGTCTCTGGTTTACAAATCCAGTGACAATACCACTTAAAATTAACTTGAACACAAAAACTAACCAGAACTCCCTAAAAGCTGACGGGGACTAACTCCTTCAAAAAGGAAATGAATGGTTTCCACCTTCGGTAGAACCTCTCCACTCACCTCCTGATGGTCAACCTGACCTTCTCCAAATGCAGAAATGACAGGAGGTCACCCAGCCAAACCGAGGCACCCAAGCAGAATTCACCTCCAGGCTATCAACGAGGCAAAGGCCAGGACATCCACCTTCACCCCAGGCTGAGCCACCGGTGCACCCGGCACCCCAAATATGGCCACCAGTAAATATGGGTCCAGGTCCACACAGAGTATCTCCAACATGGTGTTGAAGCAAGAGGCCCAGAAGCCTATGAACTTGGGACAGGACCAGAACATATGTGGATGGTTCGCCGGCCCATCAGAATAACGCTCACACTTATCCTCAAGCCCAGGGAAAAAAACACTCATCCTTGCCCTGGCCAAGTGCAAAACCTTGAAGTGAATCAGACTGAGCCGGGCCCATGAAGACATGGAGGGCCTCACTCCACACCTCCACAGAAAGAATGGGACCCAATTCACTCTCTCATTTCATTCTCACACCACTCAACGGAGCAGAATCCAACGGAAGGATATGCCCACATATGTCCAAAATAGACCCCCATTCAGGCCTAGCCAGAGACAGAATCTTCTCCATCAGGGAAGAGGTTAGCACCAAAAGAAAGGAGGAAAAAGCTTTGCATGTAAAATCGCGAATTTGGAAATACCTGCAAAAACTGGAACCGGGCAGTTGGAATTTTTCAGCAAACTCTTTAAAAGTGGCAAACCTCCCCCACATGAACAGACCCCCAAACTTCTCCAGACCCTTCCCCTCCCAAGACTTAAATGACGAGTCCAAATCAGCTGGTCGGAAAAGGTGATTGTTGGAAATGGGAGCCAGTGAGGACGGGGAAAGGAGTTTGAAACGCTGCCTACATTGCTTCCAAATTCACAGGGCGGAGACTACCACTGGATTCGCTAAAAATCTAACAGGGCAAAAAGGCAACGGTGCAGTAACTACTGCCATAAGCCGAGAGGTAGTACAGGAGCTCACTTCCATTTGTCCCCCATATGGATCTGGGAGCACTAAACCAGATATTTTCTGAACATTGGCTGCCCAATAGCAAAACAACAAATTGGGGCGGACGAAGCCCCCCGCCTGCCTGTCCCGTTGGGGCACTATGGATTCTGGGAGTCTTACCTGCCCCAATAAAGGAAAGTATCAATTTGTCGACCTTACCAGACAAAGGTTTGGGGAGGAAAATGGGGCGACACTGAAAGACGAAAAGAACATTTCGGGAACACATCCCCTCTCCGAAGCCCCATTATTCAAATATCACAGATTATCATAGAATTTACAGTGCAGAAGGAGGCCATTCGGCCCATCGAGTCTGTGCGGGCTCTTGGAAAGAGCACCCTACCCAAGGTCAACACCTCCACCCTATCCCCATAACCCAGTAACCCAACCCAACACTCAGGGCAATTTAGCACGGCCAATCCACCTAACCTGCACATCTTTGGACTGTGGGAGGAAACCGGAGCACCCGGAGGAAACCCACGCACACACGGGGAGGACGTGCAGACTCCACACAGACAGTGACCCAAGCCGGGAATCGAACCTGGGACCCTGGAGCTGTGAATCAATTGTGCTATCCACGATGCTACCGTGCTGCCCCATATCCTGCCTCTTGGACTTAGTCTCCAGGTCATTTTTCTTGGCCCTGAACAATTTTCTCACTTTGACCGGCAAAGACAGCTCCGATTCCAACGAGACAATCCGATGGCTGTGGCCTGACTTGGCCACTTCTATATTTTTGACCATGGCTCCTTGGGCATCCAGGGTCTGATTGGTTTTCCCCAATGGGGCCCAAGGTCTTTTCAATTGGTTTCTTGAGGTCCTCTAACACAATACATTGAGGCTTTTAGAATTCCTTCGCCGTGGTTTTCGAAAGCACCTCGGTCATGAGCGGAGTGGGCAGCGCACCAGAGACTGACTCCGCCATTTTACCTGCCGTTGAGCTTTGAGACGCCTCAGACTCCATTGATGAGCTTCTGCTCTCAACCGTTTTCTCGACGTTTTGGGGCATTTCAGTGTACAAGATCTTTATTACAGTAATTTTGTGGGTTTTCGAGACAAAACATTCAGTGGCACGTGATGTGACCATCAATTCACAAGACACGTGGTTGGAAGTGAACAGTGGTTAGATCAATTTAATAGTCTTACAACAGAGCCTGCCTGCGACAAGATGAACTGGCAGAGCCGCGCAACTGCTCGTATACCGAGCTTACATAGACACAGTACATCATATATAATAACAGTATGAATTACACGGACTGTGATTCACCACAGTACGAAAAAAAGGGACAAAAAAATAACGTACTCCAGCAGGAGCCACCTCCTGCGTGCCGTCCCTCCACATTACACCACCAGAGGTCTTGCTGCCCAGCAGGCTCAGAGCTTGGTATCAGTCCCACACCTTGGTGAAGTGACAAATCCACCCCGATTTGTAATGTCTCTGCTTTGTAATCACTGTTACGTCCTGGCCGTCACGAAGAACTGACAGCTTTTGTTTCTGTGCAGGATGTGTGCAACGTCCTATCATGTCACACGGATCCAGCTGACCTCAGCATCTGCACCCGTTGGATGATTCCCCTGCTCGATGGCACAGAATGCGGCCCGGACAAGGTAACTGAGTAATGCTTGCAAAATTTAGGATGTTAACAGTCAATCAAGGTTGCGCGTGGATAATATTCTCATCTCTGACACAGACAGTCTGGGTTAGAGCCCCATCCCAGAGACTGCAGCCCATAATCCAGAATGGCCCTGAGGGTCAGTACTGAGGGAGTGCTGCACTGTCAGAGGGTCAGTACTGAGGGAGTGCTGCACTGTCAGAGGGTCAGTACTGAGGGAGTGCTGCACTGTCAGAGGGTCAGTACTGAGGGAGTGCCGCACTGTCAGAGGGTCAGTACTGAGGGAGTGCTGCACTGTCAGAGGGTCAGTGCTGAGGGAATGCAGCACTGTCAGAGGGTCAGTACTGAGGGAGTGCCGCACTGTCAGAGGGTCAGTACTGAGGGAGTGCTGCACTGTCAGAGGGTCAGTACTGAGGGAGTGCCGCACTGTCAGAGGGTCAGTGCTGAGGGAATGCAGCACTGTCAGAGGGTCAGTACTGAGGGAGTGCCGCACTGTCAGAGGGTCAGTACTGAGGGAGTGCCGCACTGTCAGAGGGTCAGTGCTGAGGGAATGCAGCACTGTCAGAGGGTCAGTACTGAGGGAGTGCCACACTGTCAGAGGGTCAGTACTGAGGGAATGCTGCACTGTCAGAGGGTCAGTACTGAGGGAATGCTGCACTGTCAGAGGGTCAGTACTGAGGGAGTGCCACACTGTCAGGGGGTCAGTACTGAGGGAGTGCCACACTGTCAGAGGGTCAGTACTGAGGGAATGCTGCACTGTCAGAGGGTCAGTACTGAGGGAGTGCCGCACTGTCAGAGGGTCAGTACTGAGGGAGTGCTGCATTGTCAGAGGGTCAGTACTGAGGGGGTGCCGCATTGTCAGAGGGTCAGTACTGAGGGAGTGCTGCACTGTCAGAGGGTCAGTACTGAGGGAGTGCTGCATTGTCAGAGGGTCAGTACTGAGGGAGTGCTGCACTGTCAGAGGGTCAGTACTGAGGGAGTGCCGCACTGTCAGAGGGTCAGTACTGAGGGAGTGCCGCACTGTCAGAGGGTCAGTACTGAGGGAGTGCTGCATTGTCAGAGGGTCAGTACTGAGGGAGTGCCGCACTGTCAGAGGGTCAGTACTGAGGGGGTGCCGCATTGTCAGAGGGTCAGTACTGAGGGAGTGCTGCACTGTCAGAGGGTCAGTACTGAGGGAGTGCTGCATTGTCAGAGGGTCAGTACTGAGGGAGTGCTGCACTGTCAGAGGGTCAGTACTGAGGGAGTGCCGCACTGTCAGAGGGTCAGTACTGAGGGAGTACTGCACTGTCAGAGGGTCAGTACTGAGGGAGTGCTGCACTGTCAGAGGGTCAGTACTGAGGGAGTGCTGCACTGTCAGAGGGTCAGTACTGAGGGAGTGCCGCACTGTCAGAGGGTCAGTACTGAGGGAATGCTGCACTGTCAGAGGGTCAGTACTGAGGGAATGCTGCACTGTCAGTGGGTCAGTACTGAGGGAGTGCTGCACTGTCAGAGGGTCAGTACTGAGGGAGTGCTGCACTGTCAGAGGGTCAGTACTCAGGGAGTGCCGCACTGTCAGAGGGTCAGTACTGAGGGGGTGCCGCATTGTCAGAGGGTCAGTACTGAGGGAGTGCTGCACTGTCAGAGGGTCAGTACTGAGGGAGTGCTGCACTGTCAGAGGGTCAGTACTGAGGGAGTGCCGCACTGTCAGAGGGTCAGTACTGAGGGGGTGCCGCATTGTCAGAGGGTCAGTACTGAGGGAGTGCTGCACTGTCAGAGGGTCAGTACTGAGGGAGTGCCGCACTGTCAGAGGGTCAGTACTGAGGGAGTGCTGCACTGTCAGAGGGTCAGTACTGAGGGAGTGCTGCACTGTCAGAGGGTCAGTACTGAGGGAGTGCTGCACTGTCAGAGGGTCAGTACTGAGGGAGTGCCGCACTGTCAGAGGGTCAGTACTGAGGGAGCTCCGCACTGTCAGAGGGTCAGTACTGAGGGAGTGCCGGACTGTGAGGGTCAGTACTGAGGGAGTGCTGCACTGTCAGAGGGTCAGTACTGAGGGAGTGCCACAATGTCAGAGGGTCAGTACTGAGGGAGTGCCGCACTGTCAGACGGTCAGTACTGAGTGAGTGCGGCACTGTCAGATGGTCAGTATTGAGGGAGTGTTGCACTGTCAGAGGGTCAGTACTGAGGGAGTGCTGCACTGTCAGAGGGTCAGTACTGAGGGAGTGCTGCATGTCAGACGGTCAGTACTGAGGCAGCGCCGCACTGTCAGAGGGTCAGTACTGAGGGAGTGCCGCACTGTCAGAGGGTCAGTACTGAGGGAGTCCCGCACTGTCAGACGGTCAGTACTGAGGAAGTGCTGCACTGTCAGAGGGTCAGTACTGAGGGAGTGCCGCACTGTCAGAGGGTCAGTACTGAGGGAGTGCTGCACTGTCAGAGGGTCAGTACTGAGGGAGTGCCACACTGTCAGAGGGTCAGTACTGAGGGAATGCTGCACTGTCAGTGGGTCAGTACTGAGGGAGTGCTGCACTGTCAGAGGGTCAGTACTGAGGGAGTGCTGCACTGTCAGAGGGTCAGTACTGAGGGAGTGCCGCACTGTCAGAGGGTCAGTACTGAGGGGGTGCCGCATTGTCAGAGGGTCAGTACTGAGGGAGTGCTGCACTGTCAGAGGGTCAGTACTGAGGGAGTGCTGCATTGTCAGAGGGTCAGTACTGAGGGAGTGCTGCACTGTCAGAGGGTCAGTACTGAGGGAGTGCCGCACTGTCAGAGGGTCAGTACTGAGGGAGTGCCGCACTGTCAGAGGGTCAGTACTGAGGGAGTGCTGCATTGTCAGAGGGTCAGTACTGAGGGAGTGCCGCACTGTCAGAGGGTCAGTACTGAGGGGGTGCCGCATTGTCAGAGGGTCAGTACTGAGGGAGTGCTGCACTGTCAGAGGGTCAGTACTGAGGGAGTGCTGCATTGTCAGAGGGTCAGTACTGAGGGAGTGCTGCACTGTCAGAGGGTCAGTACTGAGGGAGTGCCGCACTGTCAGAGGGTCAGTACTGAGGGAGTACTGCACTGTCAGAGGGTCAGTACTGAGGGAGTGCTGCACTGTCAGAGGGTCAGTACTGAGGGAGTGCTGCACTGTCAGAGGGTCAGTACTGAGGGAGTGCCGCACTGTCAGAGGGTCAGTACTGAGGGAATGCTGCACTGTCAGAGGGTCAGTACTGAGGGAATGCTGCACTGTCAGTGGGTCAGTACTGAGGGAGTGCTGCACTGTCAGAGGGTCAGTACTGAGGGAGTGCTGCACTGTCAGAGGGTCAGTACTGAGGGAGTGCCGCACTGTCAGAGGGTCAGTACTGAGGGGGTGCCGCATTGTCAGAGGGTCAGTACTGAGGGAGTGCTGCACTGTCAGAGGGTCAGTACTGAGGGAGTGCTGCACTGTCAGAGGGTCAGTACTGAGGGAGTGCCGCACTGTCAGAGGGTCAGTACTGAGGGGGTGCCGCATTGTCAGAGGGTCAGTACTGAGGGAGTGCTGCACTGTCAGAGGGTCAGTACTGAGGGAGTGCCGCACTGTCAGAGGGTCAGTACTGAGGGAGTGCTGCACTGTCAGAGGGTCAGTACTGAGGGAATGCTGCACTGTCAGAGGGTCAGTACTGAGGGAGTGCCGCACTGTCAGAGGGTCAGTACTGAGGGAGTGCTGCACTGTCAGAGGGTCAGTACTGAGGGAGTGCTGCACTGTCAGAGGGTCAGTACTGAGGGAGTGCCGCACTGTCAGAGGGTCAGTACTGAGGGAGCTCCGCACTGTCAGAGGGTCAGTACTGAGGGAGTGCCGGACTGTGAGGGTCAGTACTGAGGGAGTGCCGCACTGTCAGATGGTCAGTATTGAGGGAGTGTTGCACTGTCAGAGGGTCAGTACTGAGGGAGTGCTGCACGGTCAGAGGGTCAGTACTGAGGGAGTGCTGCATGTCAGACGGTCAGTACTGAGGCAGCGCCGCACTGTCAGAGGGTCAGTACTGAGGGAGTGCTGCACTGTCAGAGGGTCAGTACTGAGGGAGTGCCGCACTGTCAGAGGGTCAGTACTGAGGGAGTGCCGCACTGTCAGAGGGTCAGTAGTGAGGGAGTGCCCCACTGTCAGAGGGTCAGTACTGAGGGAGTGCTGCACTGTCAGAGGGTCAGTACTGAGGGAGTGCCGCACTGTCAGAGGGTCAGTACTGAGGGAGTGCTGCACTGTCAGAGGGTCAGTACTGAGGGAGTGCCGCACTGTCAGAGGGTCAGTACTGAGGGAGTGCCGCACTGTCAGAGGGTCAGTACTGAAGGAGTGCTGCACTGTCAGAGGGTCAGTACTGAGGGAGTGCCGCACTGTCAGAGGGTCAGTACTGAGGGAGTGCTGCACTGTCAGAGGGTCAGTACTGAGGGAGTGCTGCTTTTTCCCTCCCACCTTCTCAGCTGGATATTAAAGATCCAGTGGCATTATTTTGAAGGGAAGGTGAGTTTGCGCTGTGTCTGAATCATTATTTACCCCTCACTCAATGTCACTAAATTAATTGATGTTCAGGATACGTGTCGATCGTGTTTTATTGGCTGTGAATCGCTTCGGGATGCCCTGAGGGTCAGAACGGCACTATAGAAATGCAATTCTCTCCTTTCCTTTGCTTACTAATTGACTGAGTGGGAAATGATTTCAGCCAATGTTGTTTTTCCCCATCAGTGGTGTTTAAGAAGGAGATGCATGTCTCTCGGGGAGGATGTGATTGGCGTCGTCCATGGGGCCTGGTCTAAATGGAGTGCACTCAGCAGCTGCTCCCGGAGTTGTGGGGGAGGTGTTACTGTACGTCAGCGACACTGCAATAATCCCAGGTAGGGGCGGCCACAGGAAGCAAATAATATCGGAACAGGGGCAGTCCAGTCTCTCGAGCCACGTCTGTGGCGTTCCTTGAATTGCTAAATTCAGGATGATTGGCGTCGTGATCACAAAGACCACAAAATAGCTTTTAAATTGAACAAAGCTATAAATTTATTAACACTACTCAATTGGATTCGACACTTATTCCTATATAATACACAATTGATAATTAACATATAATCTACACTCATCTACTACTAATCTCTACACTATTACATCAACTATGATCTGCTCTCATTCACACTATCTTTCCTTCAGTCTGTACTCCAGCTATCTCCTTCACATCCCTCCCCCTCAGGCTCCGCATCAATGTCTTATATACTTGTACATTTAGCTCCCTCTGGTGGTAGATTTAGATATTTCATTAACCCTTGCAGTTCTCACATTTATGATAATGTCACAATCTCCACTTTATAATTTGGCCCTGACTGATCTGGACCTTAACTCCATTTACTTTGTTCCATATTCCTTAGTTCTGAACAAAAGTTTTTCAGCCTCAATGTTGAAATGTTTAAATGATTACTGGCTGAGCAATTCCCTTCCTTAACCCCTTCACCTCACTCTCATCCCTTAAAACAATGCTTTAAAGCCTACCTAATCAAATATTTCTCTATCAGCCAAATGTCAAATCGTGATTTTTCTTTTGCTCCTAAAAAGCACTCTGGTATGTCTTACTACAGTAAAGGTGCTATATGAATGCAAGTTGTTGATGTAATGGAGACTCGTCTCTGTGTGATTCATGAAGTGCTTCAATTTTTCCAGACCTGCTTTCGGTGGGCGTAAGTGTGAGGGAGCAGATCTGGAGGCAGAGATGTGCAACACACAGGTAAGAGCTGCTGTGACAGTCATCACTAAACAGTCTCGAGCCAACTCAGCATCCAGAGTGTGTGTTGAGGCATTAATCAAGCATTAAAGTGGCATTTGGTCAGACATTGGACAAGGTTATTGGGAAGGAGAGAGGGACAGAAGGGTGAATTTTAACTTGCGAGGAATAGTTCAGAAAGTTGTGAATGGTTTCATATTCTCAAAAGGAAAGTTCAAAGGGATTTAATTAAAATCTGAATGGAATTAACAAAGCAGATTGAGGAATGTTGTCTCCATGCTGAGTTCTAATTGGGGGTAAAATGAGAAGTCAGGGGAATTATTTTCTCCCACAATAAGGAATACGTCCCCAGGAATGTATTGATGTGGAGGCTGAAAATGGGGTCACACAGCAATTCCATCTGTCTCTGGAGAAGTGGGATTGAGAGAAGATGGACAGGTGGGGTTGAAGTACATCAACCCCCGTGCTGTACCTGTCCTGGGAGTGTTTGATGGGGACAGTGTAGAGGGAGCTTTACTCTGTATCTAACCCCGTGCTGTACCTGTCCTGGGAGTGTTTGATGGGGACAGTGTAGAGGGAGCTTTACTCTGTATCTAACCCCGTGCTGTACCTGTCCTGGGAGTGTTTGATGGGGACAGTATAGAGGGAGCTTTACTCTGTATCTAACCCCGTGTTGTACCTATCCTGGGAGTGTTTGATGGGGACAGTGTAGAGGGAGCTTTACTCTGTATCTAACCCCGTGCTGTACCTGTCCTGGGAGTGTTTGATGGGGACAGTGCAGAGGGAGCTTTACTCTGTATCTAACCCCGTGCTGTACCTGTCCTGGGAGTGTTTGATGGGGACAGTGTAGAGGGAGCTTTACTCTGTATCTAACCCCGTGCTGTACCTGTCCTGGGAGTGTTTGATGGGGATAGTGTAGAGGGAGCTTTACTCTGTATCTAACCCCATGCTGTACCTGTCCTGGTAGTGTTTGATGGGGACAGTGTAGAGGGAGCTTTACTCTGTATCTAACCCCGTGCTGTACCTGTCCTGGGGGTGTTTGGTGGAGACAGTGCAGAGGGAGCTTTACTCTGTATCTAACCCCGTGCTGTACCTGTCCTGGGAGTGTTTGATGGGGACAGTGCAGAGGGAGCTTTACTCTGTATCTAACCCCGTGCTGTACCTGTCCTGGGAGTGTTTGATGGGGACAGTGTAGAGGGAGCTTTACTCTGTATCTAACCCCATGCTGTACCTGTCCCGGGAGTGTTTGATGGGGACAGTGTAGAGGGAGCTTTACTCTGTATCTAACCCCATTCTTTGCCTCTCCTGGGAGTGTTTGTTGGGGACAGTGTAGAGGGAGCTTTACTCTGTATCTAACCCCGTGCTGTACCTGTCCTGGGAGTGTTTGATGGGGACAGTGTAGAGGGAGCTTTACTCTGTATCTAACCCCATGCTGTACCTGTCCCGGGAGTGTTTGATGGGGACAGTGTAGAGGGAGCTTTACTCTGTATCTAACCCCATTCTTTGCCTCTCCTGGGAGTGTTTGTTGGGGACAGTGTAAACGGAGCTTTACTCTGTATCTAACCCCGTGCTGTACCTGTCCTGGGAGTGTTTGATGGGGACAGTGTAGAGGGAGCTTTACTCTGTATCTAACCCCGTGCTGTACCTGTCCTGGGAGTGTTTGATGCTATCATGGGTGGCTTTCAAAACTGCCTAAACAATTATTGTGCGACTGTTACTCCAGGTATTTTTTATTCCCTGCCGTTTTACCCCTCCTTTTCTGTTTACAGCCTTGCCAGGCTACTCAGTTTGGTTTCATGGCAACGCAATGCTCAAATACCAACTCTCAGCCTCTATACCAACACCGCAATCTTCCAGTTTACTACAAGTGGCTGCCTGCCCTTGGGTACGCAAAAGGTAAAGCATTAATGAACAGTGTGTTATCTTTGTGACATCAATGTTAGATATTTGTTTAGAAGATATCCTTCTTATACAAAGCCATTCGTACGATTGTGTTTGGAGTGTCTCTTCTCTCCCGCTTTTCCCCCACAGCCCTGCACATGTCTCTAGTAACTTGAGGAAGCCAGCGGTAGTGGAGCAAAGGTGTATTTAAATTGACACAATATTCTGCTTACGGCAGTAACTCGCTCCCTCTCCAGGCCTTGCTGGATGTATTAACCACACCAGGCCCTGTTTTGGGCCGGCTTTTATGTCAGTTTCTAATGAGCTCCAGCTGGGTGGCTTCTGCCCTCTATCTGGGAAGCTCCTAATTCCCGGGTCTTACGGAGAGATCGACAATGGTTTCCTCATGGTCCTTGCAGGGGTTATAACAATATCCTTTATCCGATTCCCTTTTAAAATAAGTTACCAATGAATCTGCTTCAACCACTTTTTCTAAATTTCATTCCAGATCATAATTCGCCGAGTAAAAATATTTCTCCTCATTTCCCACCTAGTGCTTTTGCCAAGCATCTGTGTCCCCTGTAACTCCCAACAGGAAGATGTTGCTGAAAATGACTAGTTTTGTACCCGCAGTTCTGTATTATTAACCTACCTCCTGTTTGCACATAATCTCCACACATTGATTGAACTGTTCCCTGTGTAATGGTCCTGTCCTCTTTGCCGATTCCCAGGGGATATGCTGTGTCAGCACATGTGCCAAGTGGAGGAGAAGAGTTTCATGATGAGCCGGGCTGAGAGTTTTGTGGATGGGACCAGGTGTGAGATGAGTGACTCAGAGGCAACATCATCCTACAGGTTGTGTGTTATGGGACGTTGCAGGGTAAATATATCAGCCAATCCCACACCACTGCTGTGAGACCCCAAACACTGGACAAAGACCTTTAGCTCAATCCCACCATCTTTCACTCTCTGCCTCTCACCCTATATTGCTCACTCAGTATCTCTCACTCTCCGTACCCAGGGACTCTCACACCCCCTTTTTTACACCCTCTATCTCTCATTCCCTACTTTCCAATGGTGCACCAAAGCTTGTGGTTTCAATCACTGTGTTACTGATTCTAACGTAAATGCTCTTGTTGTAGATATTTGGCTGTGATGGGAAGCTGGACTCTGGCCAGATGATGGACAGCTGTGGGGTATGTGGTGGCAATAACTCCAACTGCAGGAGGCTAGTTGGTTCCTTCACCGAGGGCACTGCCAGAGGTAATCACAACCAACCAGACCAGCTCAGGGAGCTGGTCACAACTGCTGATTGGTAGTCTGTTTCTTTACCAGGATATGGGTTCCACCGACAAAGGTGGAACCCTGAAACCTTACACCAAATCCTGGGCCAAATGCCTAAATTCAGACCAGGAGTCGCAAAGGCTATTCAGCTGTGGAGTGTATCATACCCCAGCCTTATACAGTCTTTACCCCAAATTCTATACACACATGATCCAGCGGGAGCCCCAGTAGATAGAGACCTGGACTAGAAACAAGTGGAGATCATTCAGCTTTTCCGACATGTTCTTTGTTCAGTTAGACCAGGGATGATCTTTCTTTTAAAAATAAATTCAGACTACGCAAATATTTTTTTCCCAATTAAGGGGCAATTTGGCGTGGCCAATCCATCTACCCTGTACATCTTTGGGTTGTGTGGGTGAGACCCACGCAGACACGGGGAGAATGTGCAAACTGACCTTGGGGCTGGGATCGAACCTGGGATCTCGGCGCCGTGAGGCAGCAGTGCTAACCACTGTGTCACCGTGCCACCTTGACTATGGATGATCTGTAACTCCATTTCCATGCCCTAATACCCTTGTCTCCCACAAAGTTTATCAGTCCCCATTTTGAAATTTTCAATCAACTCCAGTTTTTACGGGAGAGTTCCAATATTCTACTTCCCTTTGTGTGAAGAAGTGTTTTCTGACATCACCTCTGAACCGCTTGACTCTAATTTTAAGGTGCTGCCCCCTTGTTCTGGACTCCCATCACCAGAGGAACTATCTACCTCATCAAATCCTTTAATTATCTTAAACACCTCAATTAGATCATTTCCAAATCTTCTATTCTCAAGCGAAAATTTGGCTAAGATGAGCGTGAGGTCAGGTGTAATGCCTGGATCTGGTATGAATCTCTTGTGGGGACCATGAATTGGATTCAATTTGAATTGTTTTTTGGAGCAGGCAAAGGAGCTGGATTAGGGGTTTGCCCCTGTCCACACTCTGAGTTCTGGCTTTGTAACTCTGATAAAGTAATGGAAAAAAAACAAGCTGCTCTGTACAACCTGTGCTCATAATGACAGCCGGGCGTGGAATTGTCAGATCTCTTTAGCTCCTCGAGCCTGTTTTCAGCCCAATTCCCACAACCGCTGATTCTCTTCGGGCCGAAACATCTATCGACCTATGAGACCACCTCTCATTCTTCGAAACTCCACAGAATAGGGCCTAGTTTACTCCATCATTAAATCGCCTCCCCACTCTCTGGCCGGAACTTTCCAGATCAACCCGCCAGGGTCGGTGAGCCATTGAAACCTCTGTTTACATCGGCGGGACTGGAACATCCCACCAGCGTCAAAGACTGGAAAATTCCACCCTCTGTCTCGACTCACACAAGGATGTGGACTGGGGTCTGAATGAAATATCAGGAGATGGTCTTTGGACAGTGGAATCAAGACCCGGTAGCAAGTCAGGAGAGGTGAAGGGGACAGGTACTGCCACACTTAGATATCGGAATTTCGGGATGTGTTGGGCATGATCTTCCTGCAGAATTTAGTCAGAAAGTTTTCCCCAATCATCATCTCCGGGACCTGTAATCACCCTGCCCAGAAATCCCGCATTTCAGGCTGGTACCAGGGTTCAGGAGAGACACTGGCACTGGAACAGGATGGAATATGTTTAGGTGGAGACTGCAGCCTCAAATGACATGTCCATGGCAGCTTTCTGTGCACTGCAGCGAGTGTGCAAAAATAACTGACCATCTTTCCCTTTTGAATTACAGAGTATGTAACCTTTCTCACAGTCCCGCCACAGTCCACCAACGTCCGAATCTCCAACAACCAGGCAGTGTTTTCCCATTTAGGTAAGACATCAGGAAGACCTTGAGTCACCTTCACAGGTACGAACAGGAGCAAAATCAGGGAGATCCCAGACCCAGAGGAATGTTCATGACCGACAGTCGAGTGGTAGTGGCTTCCGAACACTCCCCCCCCCCCCCCCCCCCCCCCCCGCCGCCGCCTACAGCCCCAACTTACCTCTTAAGGAGTCCTGAAGCTCTTCCTAACCCCACCTCTTAAGGGCAGGGCACCCCCCCCCCCCCCCCCCCCCCCCCCCCGGCCAGATCTCTGGCACCTGGGCGCTGCAGCCTGGCACCTGGGCAGTGCCCATGCCAACCTGGCAGTGCCACCCAGTCACTCTGGCAATGTAAGGGTAGCAGTGCCAGGGTATCTGGGCGGCAGTGCCACGGTGCCCAGCTGCCAGTGGGGGTGCCAGGGTACCACCCTGTCCACAGCCCGACCACCGGGGGCCTCCAATGGCCTGGGACACTCCCCCAGGTGCCATTACGCCATAGCGAGGACTTCCCGGCGTGGACATTAATTGCCAGGCCTCGGGAGAATCGGGCCCTGACATATTGAAACTAGTCTAATGGTTCACTTGAATATGTTCATCTGGATCTCGCCCAGTGATCTCGCCCAGTGAGGGCGTGATCCAGATCACGACATCTCGCAACACTTCACGTGTTGCAAATCTTGCGAGAGGTTAACGGCCTCATCATGTCACCAAGTCAGGCGCGGCGAGGCCATTCTATTGTGCCCCTCGTAACGTTAAAAGAATTTTATACAATGTGCTTAACATTCATAGAATTTACATCAAATTACAGAACAGGCCATTCGGCCAATCTGGTCAATTCCTGCGCTTATACACCACATGACCCTCCTCCCATCCTGATTAATCACATCCTGTAATCCTTCTATTTTCCCCTTGACTATACCATTGCTGTTCAGCTCAACCATTCCTTGTGGGAGCGAGTTCCCCATTTTCACAACTGAATTTATCCTAAATTCCATATTGCATTTATTAATGGCAATCTTACATTGATGGCCCAGATATCTTGGATTTTGGAAGTGAAATGATCTCCAAGGAGAGGCAGTGGTGTAGTGATATTGAAACTGGACTAATAATCCAGATACCCAGCATACTGCGGGTTCCAATCCCGCCATTGCAGAAGGTGAAATTTGAATTCAATAAAAATCTGGAATGAAACCATTGTTGTAAAAGCCCATCTGCCGTCCTTACCAGGTCTGGCCTACATGTGACTCCAGACCCACAGCGATGTGCTTGACTGTTAAATGCTGTCTGAAATGACCAAGCAAACCACTCAGTTCAAGGACTTTTAGGGATGGGCCCAGCCAGCGATGCCCTCATTCCATGTAAGGCTAAAGAAAAAAATCTGTTCAGTCTTTTCTGCTAAGTACAATCTCTCAGTTCTAATATCATCCTTGTTAATCTTTTGTGCACCTTGTTCAGTGTCTATGTATCTTGTTAATAATATGGAGAGGACAAACAGACGAAAAGCCCAGCTCTCTCAGCAATGACCTGCAGAGTGCACCGAGTGTGTCTGGGCAACAGAGGTGGTATCATCATGGAATACAATATTCTCAGCAGATGTAATGCCTGTACTGCTGGCTTTGAACAGGATCCTTGACATCTGCAATTTAAAATCGCAATCGCTCAATTGGTCAGGAATGGAGTGGCTAAGACTCATCCTTCACCACCCCCAGCCCTCACGACCCCACACCCCTCCGAGACTCTGCACTCTGCCAATTCTGGTCCCTGTACATCCCTGAATTCCATCCCTCCGTCCCCTCCCCCCCCCCCCCCCCCCCCCCACCCATCCCCTCCACCGTTCCTTTGATTGCCTTGATGCTAAACCCTTGAATATGTCCTATAACCTCTCCAGCTCTCTCCCCCACTATGCTCCCTTAAAACCTACTTCCTTGACAAGTTTTTGCTGTACTGGTCTAATGTCTCCTCATGTGCATTTTTCTAAATTCATTCATGGAAAGTGTGTGTTGCTGGTAAGGCCAGTATTTATTTCAGTAAGGAGGCTTACAACACCAGGTTAAAGTACAACAGGTTTGTTTCAAACACTAGCTTTCGGAGCACTGCTCCTTCCTCAGGTGAATGAAGAGGTATGTTCCAGAAACATATATATAGACAAATTCAAAGATGCAAGACAATGCTTCGAATGCGAGCATTTGCAGGTAATTAAGTCTTTACAGTTCCAGAGATAGGGGGTAATCCCAGGTTAAAGAGGTGTGAATTGTCTCAAACCAGGACAGTTGGTAGGATTTCGCAAGCCCAGGCCAGAGGGTGGGGGGGTGAATGTAATGCGACATGAATCCCAGGTCCCGGTTGAGGCCGTACTCATGCGTGCGGAACTTGGCTGTAAGTTTCTGCTCGGCGATTTTGCGTTGTCGCGCGTCCTGAAGGCTGCCTTGGAGAACGCTTACCCGGAGATCAGAGGCTGAATGCCCTTGACTGCTGAAGTGTTCCCCGACTGGTATCAGCAGGTCTGGCAGCATCTGTAGGGAGAGAAAAGAGCTCACATTTCGAGTCCAGACGACCCTTTGTCATCTGGGCTCAAAGGGTCATCTGGGCTCGAAACGTTCGCTCTTTTCTCTCCCTACCTTTGGTTTATGAATACTATGATGGCTTGTCCATTTCAGAGGGCAGCTAAGAATCAACCACATTGCTGTGGGTCTAGAGTCAGGTGTAGGCCAGACCGGGTAAGGACGGCAGATTTCCTTCCCTCAGTGACCTCGGAGAACCAGATTGTTTTTACAGAGCTTTTTCTTTAATTCAAGATTTATATGATTACAACTGCCAGGGTGGGATTTGAACTCTTGAACTTCTAGGTTATCAGTCCAGGCCCGTGTGTTAGCTGTCCAGTAACATGACCACAAAGCTACTGGAGACCCACCCCATCCCAGTTCATGTCAAATTTGGTTCCTGGTTATTCTTCCTGAGAAATCCCTTCGCTCATTAAAGATGCTATATAAATGCAAGTTGTTGTGGTGGTTGTTACAGCGGTAAAGGTTAAAGGGCACTATGTGGTTGCCGGAGCTCAGAAGATATCACTCAATGTGTCATATCCGAGCAGTCTGGAAGACAGCAGGATGGTGTACCGTCTGTACCTGACCCAACAGAAATTGCCAGAAAAGGAGGAGATTGTCATTGACGGACCCACAAGCGACACCATTGAAATACAGGTGGGTGTGAGAGAAAGGAAAATCATTCACGAATGTGAAATGCAATTTTTGGCAAAAGGCTAATTACACAGAACGTAGCAGATCTTTGTGCATTTATAGGAACTATTGCACTGTCAGAGGGTCAGTACTGAGGGAGTGCTGCACTGTCAGAGGGTCAGTACTGAGGGAGTGCTGCACTGTCAGAGGGTCAGTACTGAGGGAGTGCCGCACTGTCAGAGGGTCAGTACTGACGGAGTGCCGCACTGTCAGAGGGTCAGTACTGAGGGAGTGCCGCACTGTCAGAGGGTCAGTACTGAGGGAGCGCCGCACTGTCAGAGGGTCAGTACTGAGGGAGTGCTGCACTGTCAGAGGGTCAGTACTGAGGGAGTGCCGCACTGTCAGAGGGTCAGTACTGAGGGAGTGCCGCACTGTCAGAGGGTCAGTACTGAGGGAGTGCTGCACTGTCAGAGGGTCAGTACTGAGGGAGTGCTGCACTGTCAGAGGGTCAGTACTGAGGGAGTGCTGCACTGTCAGAGGGTCAGTACTGAGGGAGTGCTGCATTGTCAGAGAGTCAGTACTGAGGGAGTGCCGCACTGTCAGAGGGTCAGTACTGAGGGAGTGCAGCACTGTCAGAGGGTCAGTACTGAGGGAGCGTGCACTGTCAGAGGGTCAGTACTGAGGGAGTGCCGCACTGTCAGAGGGTCAGTACTGAGGGAGTGCAGCACTGTCAGAGGGTCAGTACTGAGGGAGTGCAGCACTGTCAGAGGGTCAGTACTGAGGGAGCGTGCACTGTCAGAGGGTCAGTACTGAGGGAGTGCCGCACTGTCAGAGGGTCAGTACTGAGGGAGTGCCGCACTGTCAGAGGGTCAGTACTGAGGGAGTGCAGCACTTTCAGAGGGTGAGTACTGAGGGAGTGCCGCACTGTCAGAGGGTCAGTACTGAGGGAGTGCCGCACTGTCAGAGGGTCAGTACTGAGGGAGTGCCGCACTGTCAGAGGGTCAGTGCTGAGGGAGTGCCGCACTGTCAGAGGGTCAGTACTGAGGGAGTGCAGCACTTTCAGAGGGTGAGTACTGAGGGAGTGCCGCACTGTCAGAGGGTCAGTACTGAGGGAGTGCCGCACTGTCAGAGGGTCAGTACTGAGGGAGTGCCGCACTGTCCGAGGGTCAGTACTGAGGGAGAGCCGCACTGTCAGAGGGTCAGTACTGAGGGAGCGCCGCACTGTCAGAGGGTCAGTACTGAGGGAGTGCCGCACTGTCAGAGGGTCAGTACTGAGGGAGTGCCGCACTGTCAGAGGGTCAGTACTGAGGGAGTGCTGCACTGTCAGAGGGTCAGTACTGAGGGAGTGCCGCACTGTCAGAGGGTCAGTACTGAGGGAGTGCCGCACTGTCAGAGGGTCAGTACTGAGGGAGTGCCGCACTGTCAGAGGGTCAGTACTGAGGGAGTGCTGCACTGTCAGAGGGTCAGTACTGAGGGAGTGCCGCACTGTCAGAGGGTCAGTACTGAGGGAGTGCTGCACTGTCAGAGGGTCAGTACTGAGGGAGTGCCACACTGTCAGAGGGTGAGTACTGAGGGAGCTCCGCACTGTCAGAGGGTCAGTGCTGACGGAGTGCTGCACTTTGGGAAGTGGTACACTTCAGTTTTCAAATTCCAAAGCAATTATATTTTGATGCGCCAGTGAGCAGTGACATTTCTGGTGCCCAAGCATTTGTAAAACTGTCCACGTCGTTTTTTAAACTTGTAATCCCAGGTGTACCGCAAGTACGGGAAACAGTATGGAAATAGCGTAAATCCCAACATCACTTACAGCCTGTATATTCCGAAGAAGGAGGATTCGTACATTTGGACCCAAGTCACTGAAACCTGTTCAGCGAGCTGCGGGATAGGTGAGGAATCCTATTAACCAGAGTTCCATGGATTCATACATTCGCCAGGCCCATTATTATTCTTTAATCAGAATCATAAGAATCATTCATTCGGTATCTGTATAAAGTAACTGTGTAGCTTTGACAAAGACTCGAAAGCTCGGTTTTACAATGAACAAAGAAAAGTACAGCACAGGAAAAGGCCCTTCAGCCTTCCAAGCCCGTGCCGACCATGCTGCTCGTCTAAACTAAAATCTTATGCACTTCCAGGATCTGTATCCCTCTATTCCCATCCTATTCATGTATTTGTCAAGATGCCACTTAAATGTCACTATCGTCCCGGCTTCCACCACCTCCTCCGGCAGCGAGTTCCAGGCACCCACTACCCTCTGTGTAAAAAACCTGCCTCGTACATCTCCTCTAAACCTTGCCCCTAGCACGTTAAACCTATGCCCTCTGGTAGTTCACTCTTCACCCTGGGAATAAGTTTCTGGGTGGGATTCTCCGTTAGCCGATGCTGAAATTGGGAAAGGCGATTGGGCGAAGAATCCGTTCCAACGCCAAAATCGCGGCAGGTGCCAATTTGACGCCAAATCGCAATTCTCCATCACCTCGACAGCGGTGTTAATTTGTTCCGGAATGCACGTAGATTAAACACCGTTTGCATATCATTAGCCGGCCCTACCTGGTATTCCCCGGGGTCTCCGCGATTCTCCCCCTCCGATGGGCCGAGTTCCTGACGGCGCGGTTCACTTGTGCTTTTAAAAGTCATGAAACTGGAATCCTGACTGCTGAGGGAGAGGGAGGGGGTACGGAAAGTGCTCAACATCCCATACTTTGCTGACAGTTGTGCCGCTAGCCGGAGGGAGGGGGGGCTTCTGCCAGGGCCGTGGGGAGTAGTGGGGGGGGGGGGCTGAGGGGTTGGGGTGGACGGGCACAGAACACCATTGCCGCAGCCGGCAAGGCAGCCATGCAGCTGACACGCCGCTAACAGCCCACTGTGAACTCAGTGCCTCGGGTCGTATGGGTGGGTGCCCTCTGGCCCCAGCCGACCCATCAGCTGTATGTGCGGCTGGGATGAGTGTGTGTGGGGAGTGTAATGTGTGTGTGGGGCTGGGATGAGTGTGTGTGGGGAGTGTAATGTGTGTGTGTGGGGCTGGGATGAGTGTGTGTGGGGAGTGTAATGTGTGTTCGGCTGGGATGAGTGTGTGTGAGGAGTGTAATGTGTGTGTGCGGCTGGGATGAGTGTGTGTGGGGAGTGTAATGTGTGCACGGCTGGGATGAGTGTGTGTGGGGAGTGTAATGTGTGTGTGCGGCTGGGATGAGTGTGTGTGGGGAGTGTAATGTGTGTGTGCGGCTGGGATGAGTGTGTGTGGGGAGTGTAATGTGTGTGTGGGGCTGGGATGAGTGTGTGTGGGGAGTGTAATGTGTGTGTGCGGCTGGGATGAGTGTGTGTGGGGAGTGTAATGTGTGTGCGGCTGGGATGAGTGTGTGTGGGGAGTGTAATGTGTGTGCGGCTGGGATGAGTGTGTGTGGGGAGTGTAATGTGTGTGCGGCTGGGATGAGTGTGTGTGAGGAGTGTAATGTGTGCGTGCGGCTGGGATGAGTGTGTGTGGGGAGTGTAATGTGTGCGCGGCTGGGATGAGTGTGTGTGGTGAGTGTAATGTGTGTGTGCGGCTGGGATGAGTGTGTGTGGGGAGTGTAATGTGTGTGTGCGGCTGGGATGAGTGTGTGTGGGGAGTGTAATGTGTGTGCGTGGCTGGGATGAGTGTGTTTGGGGAGTGTAATGTGTGTATGCGGCTGGGATGAGTGTGTTTGGGGAGTGTAATGTGTGTATGCGGCTGGGATGAGTGTGTGTGGGGTGTGTAATGTGTGTATGCGGCTGGGATGTGTGTGTGGGGTGTAATGTGTGCGCGGCTGGGATGAGTGTGTGTGCGGCTGGGATGAGTGTGTGTAGGGAGTGTAATGTGTGTGTGCGGCTGGGATGAGTGTGTATGGGGAGTGTAATGTGTGTGTGCGGCTGGGATGAGTGTGTGTGGGGAGTGTAATGTGTGTGCGTGGCTGGGATGAGTGTGTTTGGGGAGTGTAATGTGTGTATGCGGCTGGGATGAGTGTGTTTGGGGAGTGTAATGTGTGTATGCGGCTGGGATGAGTGTGTGTGGGGTGTGTAATGTGTGTATGCGGCTGGGATGTGTGTGTGGGGAGTGTAATGTGTGTGCGGCTGGGATGAGTGTGTGTGCGGCTGGGATGAGTGTGTGTAGGGAGTGTAATGTGTGTGTGCGGCTGGGATGAGTGTGTATGGGGAGTGTAATGTGTGTGTGCGGCTGGGATGAGTGTGTGTGGGGAGTGTAATGTGTGTGTGTGGCTGGGATGAGTGTGTGTGGGGAGTGTAATGTGTGTGTGTGGCTGGGATGAGTGTGTGTGGGGAGTGTAATGTGTGTGTGTGGCTGGGATGAGTGTGTGTGGGGAGTGTAATGTGTGTGTGTGGCTGGGATGAGTGTGTGTGGGGAGTGTAATGTGTGTGTGTGGCTGGGATGAGTGTGTATGGGGAGTGTAATGTGTGTGTGTGTGGCTGGGATGAGTGTGTGGGGAGTGTAATGTGTGTGTGGCTGGGATGAGTGTGTGTGAGGAGTGTAATGTGTGTGTGTGGCTGGGATGAGTGTGGGTGGGGAGTGTAATGTGTGTGTGTGGCTGGGATGAGTGTGTGTGGGGAGTGTAATCTGTGTGTCTGGCTGCAGCTTGTCAGCCTCCTGAGTGCCAATTACGGACTCGCCGAATCCCGCACCGTTTTTCAGTGGAATCGATTGTGTTCCACGTGGCGCTGGCGCTAGCCCTTCCACAGTAACGGAATCGGTCCATTTGTGCCGCCAGTTTTTCTCTTGTGGAAGTCCACGGATTCTGTGTTGGCGTCAACACTTGTCTCTGACTATCCACTCTGTCCGTGCCCCTCATAATTTTGTAGACGTCTATCAGGTCGCCCCTCAACCTCCGTCGTTCCAGTGAGAGCAAACCCAGTTTATTCAATCGCTCCTCATAGCTAATGCCCTCCATACCAGGCAACATCCTGGTAAATCTCTTCTAAAGCCTCTCTAAAGCCTCCACATCCTTCTGGTAGTGTGGCGACCAGAATTGAACACTATACTCCAAGTGTGGCCTAGCCAAGGTTCTATAAAGCTGCAACATGACTTGCCAATTCTTATACTCAGTGCCCCGCCCAATGAAGGCAAGCATGCCGTATGCCTTCTTGCCTACCTTCCCCATCTGCGTTGCCACTTTCAGTGACCTGTGCATCTGTACACCCAGATCCCCCTGCCTATCAATATTCTTAAAGGTTCTCACATTTACTGTATATTTCCCATCGATATTAGACCTTCCAAAATGCATTACCTCGTATGGGTCCAGATTAAACTCCATCTGCCATCTCTCCGCCCAAGTCTCCAACCGATCTATATCCTGTTGTATCCTCTGATAATCCTCATCGCTATCCGCAAATCCACCAACCTTTATGTCATCTGCAAACTTACCAAACAGTTACATTTTCCTCTAAATCATATTACAAACAGCAAAGGGTCTCAGCACTGATCCCTGAGGAACATCACAACCCTCCATTCAGAAAAGCACCCTTCCACTGCTACCCTCTGCCTTCTATGACCGAGCCAGTTCTGTATCCATCTTAACAGCTCACCTCTGATCCCGTGTGACTTCATCTTCTGTACCAGTCTGCCATGAGGGACCTTGTCAAAGGCTTTACTGAAGTCCATCTAGACAACATCCACTGCCCCACCCTCATCAATCATCCTTGGTTCTTCCTCGAAAAACACGATCAAGTGAATGACCTCCCCTTCACAAAACCATGTTGCCTCTCGCTAATACGTCCACTTATTTCCAAGTGGGAGTAAACCTTGACTCAAAGAATCCAACAATTTCCCGACCACTCACGTAAGGCTCACCGGCCGGTTTTCGCTACACAGTTCTGCCAGACCTGCTGAGATTGTCCAATATTTTCGATTCCTCAATAGTCACTGTTCAGCTGAGAAAGGGTGACTTGCTTTGTAACTTATGTATTCACTGACTATTCAGCAGGATAAGGGACATTCTCTGTGCAATTGCCACTTGATTGCCAGCCCTGTTGACCTATGTCTGATGTATTTTCAGGAACTGTGAGGGTCCATTATGAATGTATTGAACGCGGCTCAGAGGATACAGTAAAACATCAGTACTGTTTGCCATCAGCGAAACCTCCTGATAGGCTGGATCCTTGTAACATTGCACGGTGTCCTCCATGGTAAGACCAATGGCAAAATCTCCCAATGCCAAACATGTTTACTTGGTTTTTTTCCCTTTTTCCCTGTCACTATTGGGCAGCGCGGTAGCATGGTGGTTAGCATAAATGCTTCACAGCTCCAGGGTCGCAGGTTCGATTCCCGGCTGGGTCACTGTCTGTGCGGAGTCTGCACGTCCTCCCCCTGTGTGCGTGGGTTTCCTCCGGGTGCTCCGGTTTCCTCCCACAGTCCAAAGATGTGCGGGTTAGGTGGATTGGCCATGATAAATTGCCCTTAGTGTCCTAGTGTCCTTGGGTTACTGGCATCGGGTGATACGCGGCCTTGAGTAGGGTGATCATTGCTCGGCACAACATTGAGGGCCGAAGGGCCTGTTCTGTGCTGTACTGTTCTAATTCTAATTCTAACTTCTGATGCTAATTCCTCACTTCCATATGGGTCCCACACACACTGACTCTCACTGGGGTACATGTCCCACACACACACTGACTCTCACTGGGGTACAGGTCCCACACACACACTGACTCTCACTGGGGTACGGGTCCCACACACACTGACTCTCCCTGGGGTACGGGTCCCACACACACTGACTCTCACTGGGGTACAGGTCCCACACACACTGACTCTCACTGGGGTACGGGTCCCACACACACTGACTCTCACTGGGGTACAGGTCCCACACACACTGACTCTCACTGGGGTACGGGTCCCACACACACTGACTCTCACTGGGGTACGGGTCCCACACACACTGACTCTCACTGGGGTACGGGTCCCACACACACTGACTCTCACTGGGGTACGGGTCCCACACACACTGACTCTCACTGGGGTCCCACACACACTGACTCTCACTGGGGTACGGGTCCCACACACACTGACTCTCACTGGGGTCCCACACACACTGACTCTCACTGGGGTACAGGTCCCACACACACTGACTCTCACTGGGGTACGGGTCCCACACACACTGACTCTCACTGGGGTACGGGTCCCACACACTGACTCTCACTGGGGTACGGGTCCCACACACACTGACTCTCACTGGGGTACGGGTCCCACACACACTGACTCTCACTGGGGTACGAGTCCCACACACACTGACTCTCACTGGGGTACGGGTCCAACACACACTGACTCTCACTGGGGTACGGGTCCCACACACACTGACTCTCACTGGGGTACGGGTCCCACACACACTGACTCTCACTGAGGTACGGGTCCCACACACGCTGACTCTCACTGGGGTACGGGTCCCACACACACTGACTCTCACTGGGGTACGGGTCCCACACACACTGATTCTCACTGGGGTACGGGTCCCACACACACTGACTCTCACTGGGGTACGGGTCCCACACACACTGATTCTCACTGGGGTACGGGTCCCACACACACTGACTCTCACTGGGGTACGGGTCCCACACACACTGACTCTCACTGGGGTACGGGTCCCACACACACTGACTCTCACTGGGGTACGGGTCCCACACACACTGACTCTCACTGGGGTACGGGTCCCACACGCACTGACTCTCACTGGGGTACGGGTCCCACACACACTGACTCTCACTGGGGTACGGGTCCCACACACACTGACTCTCACTGGGGTACGGGTCCCACACACACTGACTCTCACTGGGGTACGGGTCCCACACACACTGACTCTCACTGGGGTACAGGTCCCACACACACTGACTCTCACTGGTGTTACGGGCCAGTGTTTAAAAAATCGAAAGTGTATTATGGAGTTCCCCTGATCGATAACCTCCTGTTGAATTTGGCTAGGATGAGCACATGAGCCTTCCCTTTAGGTGTGAGTCAACAGTCTTCTCAACACCTCAATCAAAATAAGCTTTATTCTAAGAACTTAGTTAACATTTATATAAACACACAAGAATTTTTATCAATTACAAACATAAAGACACCCCACAGCTACAGTAATCTATGTATAACACTTAATGAATTCCCCCTTAACTGTTCCAATTCAAAAACAAAATCCCATAAACTAAAAAACCCATTTCAAGGGCGTGGCCCAACACTCTGCATTCTCACTTGAATAAGACTGGCTTTTACTGAGATTCTGGCCCCATCTCACCAGGTGGATTAAACCCTTCTGGAAAGCAAACTATATCTAAATCCGCCACCAAGGTGATTTTATCTCGAACAGATATTTAAAACAAAACTAGAGAGAGACAAGCCAAAACACATCATCTGTCTGAGTCCACAGCGGTCAATTGTGAAAGTGAAACCAAAAACAGCTCACAGAGCCACAGCCCAGCTCCACCCACATAATGACATCACTGAAGCTATGTGAGAAGACAAAAAGCTTTCTTAAAGGGATAGTCACATGACACCTCCCCCCAAGAAAAACAATAAACCATTAACTTCAAAGATGGTTTTATTTTTTATCTTTTCACTTGCCCATTCCTAACACTTGATAGTACATTTACATTTTAAAACATTAAAAGAGACAAACATTTATAATAATACAGTCCATTTTAGTTCTTTTGTTTTCCACCATCGAAACTGCTTCCATCACATGTGTGACAAAGCATCGGCATTCACGTTTTCTCGTCCTGCCACATGTATAAGTTTTAAATTAAATGGCTGTAATAATAAACTCCATCGAAACAGTCTGGCACTTTATTCCTGAATCTCTCCAAAAACATCAATGAATTCTGATCAGTGTATGTAATTGTTTCAGACGAATTGCTGGTAACATAACTGTTAAAATGTTGCATAGCCAGCACCAAACTCAAAGTCTCCTTTTCACTTTTCGAATACTTCCTCTGGTGAGCACAGCACCTACACCCACATCATTCGCATCGATAGCCACCTTGACTGGTTTTGTAATTTGGGGCAGCCAACACAGGAGCAGTGGTTAACACAGCCTTCAGGCAGTCAAATGCCTGTTAACACTCCGCCGTCCACTGAAATTTGCTACGCTTGTTCAGCAAGTCCGTCAGTGGAGCAACCACGCTGCTAAAACATGGCACACATTTATGGTAAAAAACACTCATGCCAAGAAATCTCATTACTTCCCTTCCATCGAGGGTATTGGAAACTTCCCAATAACTTTTGATTTCACATCCCGTGTGACCATTCGACCCTGTCTAATTGTATAGTCAAGGAAAGTGACTTGGGCTTTTTCAAACTCACTTTTGGCTAGGTTTACCACCAAACCCGCCTCCTGAAGTCGATCGAATAACTCCATCAGATGCTTCAAATGTTTTTTCCACGTCTGACTAAAAATCACCAGATCGTCTATGCATGTGCACAATTGGGTAATCCTGAAATTAATTTGTTAGTTAACCGTTGAAAGATGGCTGGGGTGTTTTTCATGCCAAATGGTCTAACTTTGAATTGGTATATACCATTTGGACAAAGGTATCTTCTAGTAACCTTTAAGTAAATCCAGTTTGGAGATAAAAGCGGATTGTCCCAGCTTCTCAATGCGGTCCTCGGACTGTGGGATAGGATAAGAGTCTGTTCTTGTAACTGCACTAACCTTTCTCTAGTCCACACACAATCGTTAGTTACTGTGCGGTTTTGGTACCATCACTACGGGTGAGCTCCATTGGCTGCAACCCACTTGAATTATGCCATTTTTAAGCATACTCTCAATTTCTTTTTGAACCTGTGCCAATTTTAAAGGGTTAAGTCTATATGGATGTTGTTTGACTGGAACAGCATTTCCCACATCTACATCATGTATAACCATTTTAGTACTTCCCAACATAACTCCACAAACTTGCCCTTTTGATATTAATAACTCTTTCAAGTCAGTTCATTTTTCCTCTGGAAGGTAACTCAATAATTTATCCCAATTTTTAAGAACATTATCTAATTTAATTTGAGGAATGTCAAATTCAGAGTCATCTGGATTTGGTTCTTCACTTTGAGTTTGAATCACTAAAACCTCCTCCTTTAGGGTTTTGTGGCCATAACAGGATTTGAGCCGTGGTGAATGGACCCAGTAAATCCCACCGGCACGCTGCCTCACCGCGCCAAGGACCTGCGTTCGATCCCAGCCCGGGGTCACTGTCCGTGTGGAGTTGGCACATTCTCCCCGTGTCTGCATGGGTCTCACCCCACAACCCAAAGGTATGCAGAGTAGGTTGGGATTGGCCACGCTAAATTGCCTCTTAATTGGAAAACAAAATTGGGCACTCTAAATTTATTAAAGAAGGGAAATAAACCTGTTTCTCTCTCCACATATGCTGCTGGATCTACTGATTATTTCTGATATTTTATGTTCTTATTTCTGTTTCAACATTTCTGCCAACTTGGGTATGCTGTGTGGCCCCTGAACTTTCTAATGAGCAGTGAACCCCTTCGACAGACCCAGTGTACAGACCTGTGACTTCCCCCTGTTCTCACCCCATGTCTGTGCAGGTGGGAGGTGGGGGAGTTTGGGGAGTGCAATGTGTCCTGTGGTGGAGGTCAGCGAGAAAGGGACATTCACTGCCTGAAGCAAGAGGCACTCGAGAAGCAACGGACCCCTGATGCTGACTGTGCTGACATTCCCAGACCCGAGTCAGTGGAACTGTGTAATAACCAACCCTGCCCTGTCAGGTATGTGCTTCACACTGGGAGTGGGGGGCCTTGGAAGTGGTCAAAAGTACTTTGTGAAGAATGCACCAGTTTATTCACTGTGCGCTGATCCTGGCCCAGGTACAGTTTGATCCCTGGATGTTGCCAGGCACGGTGTCAGATGGAGTGGGAACAGAGTGTTACTCAAAGGCAGAGTTATCGGAAAGCTTTGCGAAATGCAGTCAGTGACACAGGCAGCTGGAGGTTTTATTTTTTCATTAACATTCTCCTTTTTCACATTTTCATCAAAATTTACAACAGCAGATAATCAACACTAACAACAAATACAATACTAATAATCTTTATTGTCACAAGTAGGCTTACATTAACAGTGCAATGAAGTTACTGTGAAAATCCCCTAGTCGCCCCATTCCGGCACCTGTTCGGGTACACGGAGGGAGAATTCAGAATGTCCAATTCACCTAACAGCACGTCTTTCGGGACTTGTGGGAGGAAACCGGAGCACCCGGAGGAAACCCACCCAGACACAGGGAGAACGTGCAGACTCCGCACAGATAGTGACCCAGCGGGGAATCGAACCTGGAACCCTGGTACTGTGACGCAACCGTGCTAGCCATTGTGCTACTGTGTCAGCCAGATGAATGGCAATCCCCTAGCCAACAATCCCCTTATCCCACCCACCCTCAAACAGCTCCCAACATTGTGAATATAAAATACCAATGCAAAAGAATCATCAATAACTTATACAATCCAAACTGCCCCCCCCCCTCCCCTCCCTTATGTCTGATGTCATGAAAATACATGATGAACAAGGCCCATGAGTTGTAGAACCCTTCCATCCTCCCCCTCAACTCGAACATTACTTTCTCGAGGGTGAGGAACTGCAGCAGGTCCCCCCACCACGCCGAGGCACAGGGCGGAGAAGCCGACCTCCACCCCAACAGAATCCGCCTTCGAGCGATCAGCGAAGTGAAGGGCAAGACATCTGCCTCCATACCCACTTCCAACCCCGGCTGATCCGACACCCCGAATATGGCTTCCAGGGGACCCGGTTTGAGTCTCACGTGCATCACCTATGAGATTACCCTGAAGAGCTCCCTCCAATAGCCCTCCAGTTTTGGACAAGATCAAAACATATGAACGTGATTTGCGGGCCACACCCCCCCCCCCTCCCCCTCCCCCCACCCCCCCCCCCCCTCCCCCCCCCGCCCTCCCCCACTCCGTGCAGTAGATAACGGGGAGCCGATGGATGTGGTATATCTGGATTTCCAGAAAGCCTTTGACAAGGTGCCACACAAAAGGTTGCTGCATAAGATAAAGATGCATGGCATTAAGGGTAAAGTAGTAGCATGGATAGAGGATTGGTTAATTAATAGAAAGCAAAGAGTTGGGATAAATGGGTGTTTCTCTGGTTGGCAATCAGTAGCTAGTGGTGTCCCTCAGGGATCCGTGTTGGGCCCACAATTGTTCACAATTTACATTGATGATTTGGAGTTGGGGACCAAGGGCAATGTGTTCAAGTTTGCAGATGACACTAAGATGAGTGGTAAAGCGAAAAGTGCAGAGGATACTGGAAGTCTGCAGAGGGATTTGGATAGGTTAAGTGAATGGGCTCGGGTCTGGCAGATGGAATACAATGTTGACAAATGTGAGGTTATCCATTTTGGTAGGAATAACAGCAAACGGGATTATTATTTAAACGATAAAATATTAAAGCATGCCGCTGTTCAGAGAGACTTGGGTGTGCTAGTGCATGAGTCACAGAAGGTTGGTTTACAAGTGCAACAGGTGATTAAGAAGGCAAATGGAATTTTGTCCTTCATTGCTAGAGGGATGGAGTTAAGACTAGGGAGGTTATGTTGCAATTGTATAAGGTGTTAGTGCGGCCACACCTGGAGTATTGTGTTCAGTTTTGGTCTCCTTACTTGAGAAAGGACGTACTGGCGCTGGAGGGTGTGCAGAGGAGATTCACTAGGTTA
Source organism: Scyliorhinus canicula (assembly GCF_902713615.1). Taxonomy (NCBI): domain Eukaryota; kingdom Metazoa; phylum Chordata; class Chondrichthyes; order Carcharhiniformes; family Scyliorhinidae; genus Scyliorhinus; species Scyliorhinus canicula. Next base: position 68,474,314 of record NC_052166.1, read on the forward strand.
ATCCCAGAGCTGAAGGGGTTGGATTATGAGGAGAGGTTGAGTAGACTGGGACTGTACTCGTTGGAATTTAGAAGGATGAGGGGGGATCTTATAGAAACATTTAAAATTATGAAGGGAATAGATAGGATAGATGCGGGCAGGTTGTTTCCACTGGCGGGTGACAGCAGAACTAGGGGGCATAGCCTCAAAATAAGGGGAAGTAGATTTAGGACTGAGTTTAGGAGGAACTTCTTCACCCAAAGGGTTGTGAATCTATGGAATTCCTTGCCCTGTGAAGCAGTAGAGGCTCCTTCATTACATGTTTTTAAGGTAAAGATAGATAGTTTTTTGAAGAATAAAGGGATTAAGGGTTATGGTGTTCGGGCCGGAAAGTGGAGCTGAGTCCACAAAAGATCAGCCATGATCTAATTGAATGGCGGAGCAGGCTCGAGGGGCCAGATGGCCTACTCCTGCTCCTAGTTCTTATGTTCTTATGTTCACAAACATCCTCCAGCCCCTCAAAAAGTTGGCTCACCCTCGCCCTTGTCAGGTGCGCCCTATACACCACCTTCAACTGTATCAGCCCCAACCTTGCACACGAAGTTGAGGCATTCACCCTCCAGAGCACCTCACACCATGACCCCTCCTCAATATCCTCTCCCAACTCTTCCTCCCACTTTGCCTAAATCCTTTCCAGCGATATCTTATCTTCCCCCAGAATCAACCCCCTCCATCAATATCTCTTCCAACAGTGTGGTAGCCGGCACCATCGGAAAACTCTGTACCTCCCCCCTCCCCAACTTCGCAAACCGGCCTCCCAGAAACAAATCCTTTATTACCCTAACTCGCCTCTTCTCCCATCTCCAAAAATTCCCATCCCACCTTCCTGGCTCGAGTCTGTGATTCCCTCGATACCCGCCCACAACATACAAAGCTGCCACAGCTGCCTCCAGATTTTCAGTGTCGCCACTACCACCGGACTCCGAGTATTTCCCCGGGTCATGGGGAGCGGCGCTGTTACCAATGCCCTGCAGTTGGAAATTTTAGACAGAGTGAGGTAGCATTACCTACGGGTCAGGAGATTTACGGCACGGGTTACACGGGTAGTTTTGAGGATGTTAGGCCGGAGGAGAAATACCAACCCCGGGAGCAGCTGGACCCTTCCCCTACCCCAGCTCTCACCACAAGTCCTCATTTATTTGTATTCCTGTAGTGAAGCAAACTGAGGAAAGACGGTGGAGAGGGAGCTTTACTCTGTATCTAACCCCGTGCTGTACCTGTCCTGGGAGTGTTTGATGGAGACAGTGTAGAGGGAGCTTTACTCTGTATCTAACCCCGTGCTGTACCTGTCCTGGGAATGTTTGATGGGGACAGTGTAGAGGGAGCTTTACTCTGTATCTAACCCCGTGCTGTACCTGTCCTGGGAGTGTTTGATGGGGACAGTGTAGAGGGAGCTTTACTCTGTATCTAACTCCATGGTGTTCCTGTCCTGGGAGTGTTTGATGGGGACAGTGTAGAGGGAGCTTTACTCTGTATCTAACCCCGTGCTGTACCTGTCCTGGGCGTGTTTGTTGGGGACAGTGTAGAGGGAGCTTTATTCTGTATCTAACCCCGTGCTGTACCTGTCCTGGGAGTATTTGATGGAGACAGCGTAGAGGAGGCTTTACTCTGTATCTAACCCTGTGCTGTATCTGTCCTGAGAGTGTTTGATGGAGACAGTGTAGAGGGAGCTTTACTCTGTATCTAACCGCTTGTTGTACCTGTCCTGGGAGTGTTTAATGGAGACAGTGTAGAGGGAGTGTAGAGGGAGCTTTACTCTGTATCTAACTGTGGTAGTCACCACTAGTGGCGTATTATATGTATTATGTATTAAGGCACTGCCCGTTTATTAAGGGTACAACGGTAAACGGTAAATCCCTGCCTGCTGGCTCCGCCCAGCAGGTGGCGTATAAATGTGTGTGCTCTCCGGTGCTGCAGCCATTCTGGTTCCAGCTTCAGGAGGCACAACATTTTTCTCAATAAAGCCTCTATTATTCCACTACTCTCGTCTTTGTGGTAATTGATAGTGCATCACTAACCCCGTGCTGTACCTGTCCTGGGAGTGTTTGATGGGGACAGTGTAGAGTGAGCTTTACTCTGTATCTAACCCCGTGCTGTTCCTGTCCTGGGAGTGTTTTGATGGAGACAGTGTAGAGGGAGCTTTACTCTGTATCTAACCCCGTGCTGTACCTGTCCTGGGAGTGTTTGATGGGGACAGTGTAGAGGGAGCTTTACTCTGTATCTAACCCCGTGCTGTACCTGTCCTGGGAGTGTTTGACTGGGACAGTGTAGAGGGAGCTTTACTCTGTATCTAACCCCGTGCTGTACCTGTCCTGGGAGTGTTTGATGGGGACAGTGTAGAGTGAGCTTTACTCTGTATCTAACCCCGTGCTGTTCCTGTCCTGGGAGTGTTTTGATGGAGACAGTGTAGAGGGAGCTTTACTCTGTATCTAACCCCGTGCTGTACCTGTCCTGGGAGTGTTTGATGGGGACAGTGTAGAGGGAGCTTTACTCTGTATCTAACCCCGTGCTGTACCTGTCCTGGGAGTGTTTGACTGGGACAGTGTAGAGGGAGCTTTACTCTGTATCTAACCCCGTGCTGTACCTGTCCTGGGAGTATTTGATGGGGACAGTGTAGAGGGAGCTTTACTCTGTATCTAACCTCGTGCTGTACCTGTCCTGGGAGTATTTGATGGGGACAGTGTAGAGAGAGCTTTACTCTGTATCTAACCCCGTGCTGTACCTGTCCTGGGAGTGTTTGATGGAGACAGTGTAGAGGGAGCTTTACTCTGTATCTAACCCTGTGCTGTACCTGTCCTGGGAGTGTTTGACTGGGACAGTGTAGAGGGAGCTTTACTCTGTATCTAACCCTGTGCTGTACCTGTCCTGGGAGTGTTTGATGGGGACAGTGTGGAGTTATCAAATGAGGAGCGGGAACCCTGGTTGGATTTCCTCTCCCTAATCTAGGCTGCTGAGGTTCTGTACTGCACCATATATTGTCACGGTTCAGAGCTCCAGGAGGCCCTGCTTCACTATTTGGTGGAGCAGTCTGTTTAGTGAATTTATCAGGCAGTTCAATGCACCTGCTAAATCTGTACTTCCCATCTGTTGATTTCAGGTGGTCAGTTTCGAAGTGGGGTGGCTGTTCCACTTCCTGTGGAGTTGGAATTGCCGAGAGGTCAGTTACCTGTGTCCAGTACATTAACGGGATAGAGAGAGAAGCGAATGTGACACTGTGTCCAGCAACAACACAGCCCCTGGGGGTTATCCATTGTAATCAGAGCATCTGTCCCTTCCAACTGGATAAAAGGCCCTGGTCAGAGGTAAATGGATTCTTCAAACTCGCATCTCTTAGTTTTAGTCTGTGGAAGGGATTATGTGTATGTCGCATGAGCCTGTGATTGTGTTTGTGTGCTTGTGTGCGTGTGTATGAGCCTGTGTTGATGTGCATGTGTGCGTGTGTATGAGCCTGTGTTGATGTGCATGTGTGCGTGTGCATGAGTCTGTGAGTGTGTTAGTGTGCATGTGAGCGTGTGCATGAGTCTGTGTCGATGTGCATGTGTGCGTGTTCATGAGCCTGTGAATGTGTTAGTGTGCATGTGTGCATGTTCATGAGCCTGTGAATGTGTTAGTGTGCATGTTCATGAGCCTGTGAATCTGTTAGTGTGCATGTGTGCATGTTCATGAGCCTGTGAATGTGTTAGTGTGCATGTGTGCATGTTCATGAGCCTGTGAATGTGTTAGTGTGCATGTTCATGAGCCTGTGAATGTGTTAGTGTGCATGTTCATGAGCCTGTGAATCTGTTAGTGTGCATGTGTGCGTGTTCATGAGCCTGTGAATGTGTTAGTGTGCATGTTCATGAGCCTGTGAGTGTGTTGATGTGCATGTGTGCGTGTGCATGAACCGTGAGCGTGTTAGTGTACATGTGTGCCTGTGTATGAGCTTGTTAATGTGTTAGTGTGCATGTGTGCATGTTCATGAGCCTGTGAGTGTGTTGATGTGCATGTGTGCGTGTGCATGAACCGTGAGTGTGTAAGTGTACATGTGTGCCTGTGTATGAGCTTGTTAATGTGTTAAGTGTGCATGTGTATGAGCCTGTGAGTGTGTTAATGTGCATGTGTACGTGTGCATGAGCCTGTGTGGGTGCACGAGCATATGTATGTGCCACAGAGTGTCCGTTGTGTAGCACTTAGTTTCAATCTTTTACCTTCTAACATGTGTGACAATTTTACACCTGTTTAGGGAAATAATATACAATATAGTCCCTCACTCGTTTATACAAATGTAGACAGAGCCTCACCCATTTCTATAGGCGTATACAGTTCCTGACTCACTTATACAAGTGTATACTGTCCCTGACTCACTTATACAAGTGTATACAATCCCTGACTCACTTATACAAGTGTGTACAATCCCTGACTCACTTATACAAATGTATACAATCTGCGACTCACTTATACAAGTGTATACTGTCCCTGACTCACTGATACAAATGTATACAATCTGCGACTCACTTATACAAGTGTATACTGTCCCTGACTCACTGATACAAGTGTGTACAATCCCTGACTCACTTATACAAGTGTGTACAATCCCTGACTCACTTATACAAGTGTGTACAATCCCTGACTCACTTATACAAGTGTGTACAATCCCTGACTCACTTATACAAGTGTGTACAATCCCTGGCTCACTTATACAAGTGTATGCTGTCCTTGACTCACTTATACAAGTGTATACAATCCCTGACTCACTTATACAAGTGTATACAATCCCTGACTCACTTATACAAGTGTATACAATCCCTGACTCACTTATACAAGTGTATACAATCCCTGACTCACTTATACAAGTGTATACTGTCCCTGACTCACTTACACAAGTGTATGCAGTCCATACAAATGCATACTGTCTCTGACTCACTTACATACAAGTGTACACAATCCCTGAGATCACTTATACAAATGTATACAGTCCCTCACTCACCTGTACAAATGTATACAGTATCTGACTCATTTAATATTGACTATCTTCAATTATATTTACACTACAGCACAAAAAGATAGGGTACAATTCTCTGGAACGATTTCTAAGTGTGGTAGCGAACGGGAATTGCTGCAAGTTTCCCAGCGCTCGGCCCAGTGAGGCCGGCAATGCAATTCAACGTTAATTGGTCCACTTAACCGGGCCTCACGGGCTTCTTGTTGCAAATGCGGGTTCGCCAGCTGATTCATCGTTTGTGAAGAGAGTGGAGGAGCCGGGTTTGTGAAGAGAGTGGAGGAGCCGGGTTTGTGAAGAGAGTGGAGGAGGAGCCAGGTTTGTGAAGACAATGGAGGAGGAGCCAGGTTTGTGAGGACACTGGAGGAGGAGCCAGGTTTGTGAAGACACTGGAGGAGGAGCCAGGTTTGTGAAGACACTGGAGGAGGAGCCAGGTTTGTGAAGAGAATGGTGGAGGAGCCAGGTTTGTGAAGAGGTTGGAGGAGCCAGGTTTGTGAAGACATTGGAGGAGGAGCCAGGTTTGTGAAGATCGTGGATGGAGGAGCCGGATTTGTGAAGAGAGTGGAGGAGCCGGGTTTGTGAAGAGAGCGGATGGAGGAGCCAGGTTTGTGAAGAGAGTGGATGAGCCGGGTTTGTGAAGATACTGGAGAGGAGCCGGGTTTGTGAAGAGAGTGGATGGAGGAGCCAGGTTTGTGAAGAGAGTGGATGGAGGAACTGGGTTTGCTCTGCTTAGAGCAGGGAAGGTCAAGGGTGAGATTTAATTGAGGTGTTCAAAGTCAGGAAGGGTTTGGATAGAGTAAAAATGGAGAAAGTGTTTTCACTGCCAGGAGGACACAGAATTATGATAACTGTGATAAGAATCAGAGGGGCACATGAGGAGACTGCGAGTTGCTGCGATATGGAAGGTGCTGTCTGAAAGGGCGGAGGAAGCAGATTCACAAATAACTTGGATAAATACTTGAAATAAAAAGAAATAGAGGGCTAGGAGAAATAATCAATGGAGTGAGACTTTAAAGAGCTGGTATAGGTGGATGGGCCGAATGGCTTCCTTCTGTGCGAGATTTTTATGTGGAAAACAGCTACTAAATGTGCAAGGTTTTCTTTTCTGCTGTTCCAGGTGTTCAAGCAACTGGGGAATGAGACAGGAAATGTGACGCGCGTCACAGCCGTCCCGAGTGAGAGGCCTCCTTACATCTGGGTTCCTCTGCTGGGGTCTTGTTCTGTTACCTGTGGCGAAGGTGATGCTGATATTCCTCATGCGGAAGTAACAGCTGTTGCTGGATTCAAATAAACAGACATTGCAACTGACTCCCCTCCCGCCCCCCTATGCCCACCCACACCCTCCCCCTGTCCCCACCCACACCCCCACCTACACCTCCCATCACCACCCACACCCCCATCCACACCTCCCATCCCCACCCACACCTCCCATCCCCACCCACACCTCCCATCCCCATCCACACCCCCCCCGTCTCCACCCACACCCCCACCCACACCTCCCATCCCCATCCCCACCCACACCCCCACCCACACCCCCCCGTCTCCACCCACACCCCCACCCACACCTCCCATCCCCACCCACACCCCCATCCCCACCCACACCCCCACCCACACCCCCATCCCCACCCACACCCCATCCCCACCCACACCCCCATCCCCACCCACACCCCCATCCCCACCGTCCCCACCCACACCCCCATCCACACCCACACCTCCACCCCCACCCCCACCCACACCCCCATCCCCACCGTCCCCACCCACACCTCCCATCCCCACCCCCATCCCCACTCGTCCCCTGTCCCCACCCAGACCATCCCCGGCCTCACCCACACCCTGTCCACACCCACACCCTGTCCCCACCCTCCCCCTGTCCCCACCCACACCCCCCTGTCTCCACGCACACCCCCACCCACACCTCCCATCCCCACCCACACCCCCATCCACACCCACACCTCCCATCCCCACCCACACCCCCACCCACACCCCCATCCCCACCCCCACCCCCACCCCCATCCCCACCCCATCCCCATCCCCACCCACACCCACACCCCCATTCCCACCCCCATCCACACCGTCCCCACCCACACCCCCACCCCCATCCCCACCCACACCGTCCCCACCCACACCTCCCAAACCCACCCCCATCCCCACTTGTCCGCTGTCCCCACCCAGACCATCCCCGGCCTCACCCACACCCACACCCTGTCCCCACCCAGACCCTCCCTCTCTTGAACGTGCTGACAGACCAGGACACAGTTCCACAGGCACTGGTCAATCCCTGATACCTTACTAATGACAGCTTACCGTACATTAGGGTGTATACGTCTATCTGGTTTGTAAGTCGACACCATTTTCCAGGCCCCAAAATTCATGCTTTTACTTATACACGTTGACTCCTCTGTCCAGCCATGACATGCTATAGTCAGCCTCAATTCTCAACCCCCAAATGGGTGTTTTACTAACTGATTCCTGAGTTCAAGGGATCAAGCAAGTGATATGAGCTGTGTGCAAAGATGCGGGCAAGTTTCAGACATGCCCATACAGAGCAGGTCCCACCTAGTGAATGACAAAGATGGTGACCACCCACACTCACACCGCCAGATCACTTTTACACGCAGCCTAGAAGTTGACACCTGTTTATGGAAGAACTTTTCAAGTCTTCAATGGTGATCTATATCCTTAATATGTTTCAGGACTTGATCGGGTAAATTGAGATAAACTAATTATTTGGGTGGTTGGGGGGGGGGGGGGGGGGGGGCGGCGGGTGGACACGGCCACGGGGAAGTGGAGACCAAGGGCAGAACCTTAAAATTAAGGCCAGGCCATTTAGGGATTATATCAGAAGGTAACGTTTCAAAGGACAATGGAAATCTGGAACGATCTCCCCACAAAAATCTCTTCAAGCTGGGGTCAATTAAAAGTTTCACGACAAAGATTGATGGATTTCAGTCGGGTAAAGCGATTAAAGGCGACAGAACCAAAACAGTTAAATTGAGTTAATATTACAGATCATTACAGAGGGGCTGAATGGCCTCCTCCTCTTCCATTCCAGCAGATCCCCACTGTGATGTCTCTGAGACTGAATAGCTTGATCTTGTCTTAAAGCTCCATCTCTCCCAACATCAATAAGCGGAAATGATTTGTACAGATGGCGTCTTGCAAGGTCCGAGGCCTTTTGAACTGAATTGTAGCGATACTAACAACTGCATTCTGACTTCAGGAGAGGTGGATGTCAGGTACATGTGTGCCAACCCTGAGACCAGGGGGGAAGTGCGGCAGGAACTTTGCCATCAGGTACTCCAGCCTCACAGGCGTCACATGAAGTGCATCAGCAAAGTCTGTCCCCCAAGGTAAGTCTAAGTATGATATCACGCAGTGAAACTGTTACTCTGCTTAAACTCCCCACTTCCACCACAGCTTCAAGCCTCGGTATCCATACACCACAGGAAAACCTGACTTAAAATCAGCTCAGTGCACAAGTCAGGCACCTTCTGCAAATCAGCATCCCATTGATTGTCCCAAAGTTCTGACAAGGAATCGAAAGGAACCCTCCTCAGTCAACTGGGTTTAATTTTGCCCAGGGCCCCTGACAGCACCTTCCAAACTCCCGACCTGGAAGAACAAGGGCAGCAGATTCACGGGAACACTCCACTTGCAAGTTCCTTTCCAAGTCACGCACCATCCAGACAATTCCTTCACTACCGCTGGGATTAATCGTGCAACTCCATCCCTCAGCACTGTGGGCTGCACCAGTTCAAGAAGTCCACTAGCTTCCCAAGGGCTGTTCGGGATTGGCAACATATACCGGCCAAGCCAGTGGTGCCCATATGTTATTCTCTGAATAAAGATTGTAGACTTCTAGTTAACACAAATACTTCGGCCCTCCCAGCCTGCGCCGATCCAGATCCTTTATCTAAACCTGTCGCCTATTTTCCAAGGATCTACTTCCCTCTGTTCCCCACCCGTTCATATATCTGTCCAGATGCATCTTAAATGATGCTATCATGCCCGCCTCTACCACCTCCGCTGGCAAAGCGTTCCAGGCACCCACCACCCTCTGCGTAAAAAACTTCCCACGCACATCTCCCTTAAACTTTCCCCCTCTCACCTCGAAATCGTGACCCCTTGTAATTGACACCCCCACTCTTGGAAAAAGCTTGTTGCTATCCACCCTGTCCTTACCTCTCATAATTCTGTAGACCTCAATCAGGTCCCCCCTCAACCTCCGTCTTTCCAACGAAAACAATCCTAATCTACTCAACCTTTCTTCATAGCTAGCACCCTCCATACCAGGCAACATCCTGGTGAACCTCCTCTGCACCCTCTCTAAAGCATCCACATCCTTCTGGTAATGTGGTGACCAGAACTGCACGCAGTATTCCAAATGTGGCCGAACCAAAGTCCTATACAACTGTAACATGACCTGCCGACTCTTGTACCCAATACCCCGTCCGATGAAGGCAAGCATGCTGTATGCCTTCTTGACCAAAAGATCATTGTCACAGTTATTGGTGTCAGTGTCCTTTGTGGTATCTGCTACATTGAGCGTATCTTCTTGAGAATTGTGAGAATGATCTGATGTTGCATTGATGTTGGCGACATCAGTCATTTGTGATGGATTCGATTCCTCTTCTTTGCTTACTTGGTACTCCTCTTCTAGACTCATTTCTGGTTCACTTGAATCATCATTGATTTCTAGGTGCTCCTCTTTTGGAGTCCTTTCAGGTTCATTTGAATCAATGTG